>NW_024412447.1:10591962-10647562 GCF_014898765.1 Herpailurus yagouaroundi | reverse complement strand
TGCGAGCTGGGCCGGGCAAAGCGAACTGATTCTGGAACGTTCCTGTGTCTGTGACTTGTTAGTAGGGCCCCGGGAAAAGTCAGGCTGGCCCCAAGCTCCTGCCCAGACCAGGAGTGGAGGGTCAAGCAGGCCCTCAGGCCCGTCCTGGGGTCTCTAGTTCATAGGCTCAGCAACTGAGGCACACAGAGGAGAAGCCACTTGTCACAGACACACTAAGGAGTAGTGGTAACGCCAGAATCCAGGTCTCCTGACATCCCCCCCACCTCCAGCCTCCAGCCCCCCCACCAGGGAGCTCCCAGCATGCTCTGGGGCCTGGGGGGCAGGGGTGGGCAGAGGTAACTCATTAGCAGTACTCCCAGCTCATGGTCTGAGCTGGTCTCCTCCCCAAGGCTGCCGGGTGGGGCTGGCAGATGCCCTCTAACCCCAGGACACACACAGCAGGGTTCTGCGTCTCCTTACCTGGCCCACAGTCTTCAGACACACCGTTCTTCTCTGACCTGTGGGAAGGAAGGAAGGAAGGAAGGAAGAAAGGGGGGGACGGAGGGAAGGAAGGAAGGAAGTGGGGGAGGGAGGGAGGCAGGGAGGGAACGAGGGAGGGAGGGTGGGGGGGGGGGGGGAGGGAGGGAGGGAGGGAGGGAAGGAGGGAGGGAGGGAGGGAGGGAGGGAGGGAAGGAAGGAAGGAAGGAAGCCAAGAAACAACACACGTCAGCCCCTCAGGCAGCCAGGAACCCACAGAGGCTGCCAATGCCGAACGCACCCCTGTCCACGGTCACTCCCGTCCTCACAGGATGGGCCTCCCCATGAGCGAGATTCCCAGCGCCTGGTCTCTCAGGACAACAGCTGCCGGCTGGCCCAGCAGAGATTCTGCTTCCTACCCTGGGGTGAACAGTCTGGGCACCCACCTTCCCCACCGGGTGGGAGCTCCTGGGGCCTGGGTCCGGCCAGTCTGGGAGCCCCACAACTGAGCACGGTGGGGTTCAATCAGCACTTCCTGGTGGGAGGGGGAGCTGAGAGGCCACCAGCCTGGAGTGGGGACAGAGGTCTGGGAAGAGAGGTGGGCAGCAAAGTTGGGCAGGGCCCCTGGGATGGGGAATTCAGTAACTCCACAGAGCACTGTGGGGGAGGCCTGGGCTGGATGCGGTGATTCTGGGACAAAGGGACCATCCCTGGCCCCCAGGAGCCCAGAGCCCGGGTCGGGGGGGCACTGGCGGGCGGTGACGACCAGGCCGTGAGCTGAGCGCAGGGCCTTGTGGACACGCAGGACCGCTGCCTGACCTAGTCTGGGTGCAAAGGAAGGGCTCCCGAGAGAGACATCAGGCAACATCCGGCTGAGATCCTGAGTGGGGACAAGGGTTCTCCAGCTGGAAAACGGTCGGCAGAGAATCTGTCCCTTCAGATTCTCCCTGGCCCGCAGCAGGGTGGGGACACAGGCGGGAGGGGGCTCTGCGTGGAGTGACCCTGTGCCTACCCGGGGTGTCGCGGTGTGAGGCTGTCAGGAGACGCCGGGCACAGCATCCTCTGGCCAGCCCCAGGCCTTGCTCCCCACTGCAGTGACACTATCAGCCCAGCGCCGGTGGGGGGCCTTACCGAGCAGTCCCAGGCAGGTCGAGGACAGTGGCACGGGAGACCTCTGTAGAAGTGTCCTCCGGTGGGCTGGCTGGCTCCAGCTTTGTGGGGTCTTTGGTAAACTTGTTCCCTGGGTGGAGAGACGAGGAAGATCAGGACAAAGGCCCGCCAGCCTCTGGCCTGTGGGACACGTGGGCACGGGCCTTGGTGTGAGGCTCTCGGGAGCGCCCTTTGTGGGTCGTCTGGCCTCTGCCAGGCCAGGAACAGGTCCTGAGCAGAGATGCCTCCTGGGAGAAGGAACATGGGCCCCAGCGCCGGAGGAGGCCAGGGATCCGGGAGGATTACAGGACGTCTGTCCCGACCTCACGTACACTCCTAAGGCTGAGGGAACCCTCCAGAAAATGGCCAATGCCCCCAAGGCCATACTGCGGGAGCCCTCTCTCATTTAATTATCGGAGAACCCCAGAGGAAGTTGGGTGCCCTCATCACCCCCCGTTTCACAGATGTGGAAAGTGAGGCTCCTATAACCCTGCCCAGGTCACAAAGCTGCCGGGCCGCAGGGCCAGGACTAGGACCCAGGTCTGCTGCGCCCCAAGATCCTTGCCCCCTTTGCTGCATCACGCAGAGCCCTCCTCTTCTTCCTGAGGGGCATGCCGCCTACTGGTTACAGCCCGGGCTCGGGGCCACACGCCTGGGTTTGCGGCCAGCCTCACGGCTTACTGGCAGAACCCGCCTCACAGGACTGTTCAAAACGAAATTAAAGTAGAACAGAACAGGCTCCCAGCCAGACTGCCCGCCACACGTCAGTGTTCAGCAAACGTTAGCTTTACTGTCCCTGAAGGGGGCGCCTGCACCGGGAGCTGGGGGCTGTGTCTGCCCGGGGTGCGGTGGCCACGCCCAGGCCCCCTCCCCACGCCAGGGTCCCCGAGGGATGGCGGCTCAAGCCCTCGGGGGCATCAGCTCAGAGGTTCAGAATGGACTGGATGGTACCCGCACATACCTGTGAAAATTCGCTCATCGAACATCCTGGGGAGAGGAGAGAGACAGGTATGAGAGCAATGCAGGCCGAGGGCTCCCCCACCCCCCCCCGGGGCTCAGGGACAGGCCTCCAGGCCCCCTCGGTGATGCTCACTCCAGTCCCAGGCACACGGCTGCCGCCGCAGCCCGGAGTCCTGGGCTGGCCATGCGTCGGGGAGGAGTGGCCACCGTTCAGAACAGCCAGGAGCACTTCCCTCCAGCCAGGGCGGGCTGGTCCTGGAGGGTCCGAGCTGTCCACCTCGGTGCCCCAGCCCCGAGCTCCTTGTGGCCACAGGTGGCAGACGATATACACCCCTTTCCCGCCAGGGCCCCGTGGGCTTCGACCCATCATGGCCTGTGTCTCAGTGACAGTTACGGGGACCGACCCTGCTCCCAAGAAGCTCCGTGTTGACTGCAACGAGCCGGGCCTGTCACCACATCGTAGCCAGGTGGGTGACACAGGGGACCCCTCACACGGGAGCCAAGGAGCCCCAGTCTGAGAAGGGGTCTGGGAAGACTTCGGGGGGGAGGGGAACAGCCTTCCATGCTGGGCTCGGGCACGTGCTCTCTGCCCCGTGGGCAATGGGGAGCCCCCGAGGGCAACGTGGCACTTCCAGACCACCCCATCACCACAAAGACCGCGGACTGGAGGAGGGGTGGCTGGGGGCCTGCGACCATTCGGGACCCCCGCGTCATCCCGGAGAGACACCTGAAGTCTGAGCCAGGAACACGGGGGTGGGGTGAAGGTCGGCAAGGAAGCTGGGGTCAGCTGCCTGTCGGCCTTCAGGGCTGGTATTCTTTCTGTCCACCCGGGCTCCCACCTTGGTGGCACCCACCGGGGTGGGGAGCTAGTGGTGGGGGTTCCTGAGCAGAGTCTGCGTGCCATGGAACAGCCGGACTCAGGTTGTGACACTCAGGCTACAGATGCTACACGAGACACAAGAAAGGATATGTCGGAGCCCCAACACAAGGGCCTAGTAATGCCCAAGGCCAGGCCGGCAGAAAATTCAAACAGAGGCCAAAAAGTCAGCGTGGGAGGCAGGCGAGGCCCGGGGCCTGACCTCCCGTCTCGTTCTGAGGGGCCCCACCTTCCCCGCTGCTCCTGGGGGCCCCCACTTATCTGGGTCCCCTAAGGCTGAGAAGCAGCCATGGGACTAACTCTGGGAAGACCGACTTCCTCGCCGAGCCCTGCTTCCTGCTTCCTCTGCCCCACCCGGTGACAGGGAGGCTGCTGGCCTCGACTCTGGTTTTATCATTTACGGTGTTACCGTCGCCCATCAGGGAGACAGCGCCCGTGGCCTGCCAGGTTCTCTGGGAGGAGGATTGGGGGGCAGACGACAGGGAGGTCTGACGAGGCTCCAGGACCCTGACAGATGCCCTCGGGAGCCGCCAGGCCCGCAAGGGCTGCTTGACGGTCAATCTTCTGAACACATCCCAGAGGCCCGGGACCCCCTCCGCATGCTTTTGCCCCTTATGTTCTGCCTTAGGTAGAACTGATGTGTCTGCCCCTCAGGTGTCAGCTTGGACCCTGACACTCGGGGCTGGTGTCATGGTGGGAATGGGCGTTTGGGGGGCCAGGGAGCCCCCTACCGCCGATAATAAGACCCCCAAGGCTTGTGGATCGGCTTCTCCCCGACTTGCCCCCGATCCTGCAGACACATGGGCCGCGGCAGAGGAAGCCTGCTGGCAGCTCCCAAGCCCTGTCTCCCGACTCACTTCTGCCCGACTCACATCTCAAATGCTCCACGGACCAGGCGAGGATGTGTAACAGCAGAAAAGGTCCGAAGGGCTCAGGAGGGAGGAGCTGCTGTTCTAGGTACTTTGCTCACCTCCCGCCATGTGGTCTCCCATCAGCGCCGTGAGGCAAGGACCACCACTAGCCCCCTTTTACGGATGAGGAAAGTGAGGCACAGAGCAGTTAAGTGACCTGCCCAAGGACACACAGCTGGGAAAGTAGGGCTAGGACCCAAACTCAGGCCGTCAACACCGATGCACTTGACTACTTCTTTATGTGTGAGGAAGATGAGGTCAAGCGAAAGGACTCACGTTTATTGAACATCTACTATAGGTCAGGTGTGTTAGGCCTGCCTCCTCATTTTATGTTGAGAAAATCCTGGGGAGAGGGCCACACCATTGTCCTTATTTTTACAAACGAGAAACAGGCTCAGAAGAGAAGGGCTATTCAAGGTTATCGTGCTTCGAGTGACTTTAAGCCCGATCTGCCTGATGCCAAAGCCTCCTCCTTCAGGAAGCCCCACTGGCTTGCCGCTCGCCACTTGCCATCGACTCGACACTTGGAAACCTGTTGTCCTCTTGTGCCCTGAGCTCATCACAGGAGTGACCATCCCACGCCCCCTGCCGTGACTGGTGGTGGCCTCTGGGGACTGACTGCTATCTGTGAAGTCCTCAGTAGAGCCCAGCAAAGGGCTGAGCCTGTAACAGGCACTTGGCAAATACTAGTGCAGAATTAATTAAGCTCTGGTTTAGACTGAGATCAAGGTCAGCCACGGTGAGGACCCAAATACTATGGCCAGGCACATGGGGGGCCGCTGGGGTGTCCCTGAAGCTTTCTTCTCACCTACCCCCTGTCCCCCTCCCGAGAGTCAAGCAGGAAAAGAACTCAGCAGCAGCAAGACATGTTTAAGCTACACAGCACCAGGCACTGGCTGACAGAAGGGCGACTGGTTTCAATTCACTTCCAGAACGTGGCGGGGGGAAATCCTTTCTGAACGAGGGCACCGGGAAGGACTCTCAGACCAGAGGTAAGCACACCTTGAACGATGAACACAGGTGGGAAGCTGGGGAGAGCTGATCCGGGTGGAGGGAGGAGCCTCAGCCAAGGCGTGGAGGCGGTAAGGCGGCCTGGACTCAGAGAAGGCTGTCCAAGGCTGTGCTCCATGTGAGGGAGGGAAGGCAGGGGGGGTTGACGACCTGCCTTGGGGCCAAAGTATGCACTGTACCCCAGGGGCTGGAAAGGGCTCCAAACAGGAGACCCACACGGTCAGGGCGGACTTCCAGAATAATCTGCCCTCCCACCACGCCCCCCACACCCCCCACTTCTCAGCCTCCTTTGCTGGTGGCTCCTCCCCGCTTCCTCCTCTCCCTCCTCCTCCTCCTCGCCCTGGCCTCTAAAGTGGGGACTCCCTTCTCCTCTCTATCTCCACCCTGGCGAGAGCCCTACCTGGCCCATGAGGACAACTCTCAGAAATCTTATCTCCGACACAGACCTCCCTCTGGAGCTTCTGACTTCTCAAAATTCCGTATCCGATCATCTCCAGGCTAGCATACCCCACGTGAACTCTCCACCCCACACCAGACCTGCTTCCCCCAGTTGTACGCCCAGAAACACGGCGTGATCCTAGCCTCCGTGCTCCCCTCCACACTCCCACCGTCCACCCACCGGCGAACCCAGCAGAGCTCGGAATCCACCCCAAATGGAGCCAACCTCTCTCCTTCCACCCACCGCCAACCGGGATGATACCACAGCACCCTCCCAGATCTGCCCACCTCCAGGGCCCTGGTCGCCCTAGAGCCTGCTGTTCGCCCCCCCCCCCCCAAAGCAAAGGGGCCCAGCAGACCCCGCTCTGGCCTCCAGCAACCCTGCAGAGGTCCTGCCCACTGCTCTAGAACAGCTCCGTGCCCTGAGTGGATCCCCAGCCGCTTGCCCAGCCTCCTTGCACCCCCGGACGAGTAATTGTTCGTTCATTCACGCATTGCACCCCCAGAGGCCCATGCACCCCCGGAGGCCACTTGCACCCCCGGAGGCCCAGGCCCAGCCTCCTTGCACCCCTGGACAAGTATTCGTTCGTTCATTCACTCGTTGCACCCCCGGAGGCCCATGCACCCCTGGAGGCCACTTGCACCCCCGGAGGCCCAGGCCCAGCTTCCTGCACCCCCGGACGAGTATTCGTTCGTTCGTTCACTCGTTGCACACATACACAATGGGCACCTACTACATACCAGGGGCTGTTCTAGGCACTGGGAATTCAGCCACGAACCACGCACACTCCTCGTCCTCAGTGCCTGCCTCTAGTCCAGGAAGCACGCCCGTGAGTACACGCACACCCTGGAGGCGTGCCCTCAGAGAGCTCCCAGAGCAGGTGCCCTGTTGCCTGGAGGCAGGGGGCTGGACGGCATGGCTTCGGGCCACCCTCCGTCTCTCACCACTTAGGAGGAAACATCCCAGGGAGTCCACGCATTGCCTGGAGACCCCGATGCTTGCACGGTGGGGGTCCAACCGGCCGTGAGGGCAAACTCCTTGCTACAGTCTCGGGCAACGACACTGCGGGACGGGCAGCAGCAGGCTCCCCCCACGCCCCAAGCCAGCCACCCTGGGGGTTTGCAGCTCTCAAGTGCATCCTGTCCTGCCTTCTCGCACCTACCCACACCTGCGCCAGGCTGCCTGGGGAGACGGGAGAGGCAGTCAGCCTACCAGCAGGTAGGGCAGCCCAAGGTGGGCTGTGACCTCAGGTGGGCCCCCCTCCAGGGGCAGGTAAGCTGAAAGGCCTCAGTCTTCTTTTACTAAGACCTTACTGAGTGTCCACAGGCGCCGGGCCTCAGTTTCCCCGTTCAATCCTCAGAAGAGGCCAGGAAGGAGGAGCCGACTTCTCTCCCTGGCCCGCCCGTCCTCTCGGTTGTCAGAGCCCCTTCATCCCACCCAGGCGTCATCACCGCCTCCCCGGGCCCGGCCTCACGCCTGCCGTGGCGCCCTGCCCAGCCCTTACACCACGGCACCCCGAGCCCAGGCCCGCACCCCGCCCCGTACCTCTTAATGATGAAGTGGATGCTATGTCGCTCCTCCAGGATCCGCTTCAGCTTGGGGACCCCATACGTGCAGGGGCGCTTGAAGGGGATCTTGTCGGGGATGCCCACAATTTCCACGGCCTCTGGGTCGCAGGCAATCTTCCTGTAGGGGACGGGGACCATGTGGTCCAGGCCCAGGGCTTCCGCTGGAAGGGCAACGGCAAGGCTGAGCGCGGGACAGAAGCTGCAGGACATGCGGGGCCCCAGGGCCGTGGTCACCATCACCTCCCCCCACCCCATCCCCTGCACCCGTCCGGCCATGGAGCAGCATGTCACTTCCCTCTTGAAAAATGCCCACGGGCTCCCATCCCCCTCGGTGACAGCCGAAGTCCTACTTGGGCTTACGAGGCCCCACGTGACCAGGACCCCATCACCTCTGACTCACCTCCCTCCTGTGCCCCCTCTGCTCATCCCAGTCTCTGCAGCCTCCTTGTTGCCTCCCTAACACATCAGACACGCACCTGCCCCAGGGCCTTTGCACATGCTCTACCATCTACTCAGACTCTGTCCTCCCAGATCACCAGACACTGCCCTTCCTCCCTCTCCCCATTCAAGCGTCCCCCCAGATGTCACCTCGCCAGTCCCCTCCATCTCGCCCTGCTTTGTTTTCCGTCCCACATTCACCATGACCTGACACTATACACATATTCGTCTGTATGCTGGTTCACTGTCCAGAACCTCAGTTCCACGGGGACACAGGCGGCCAACCGCTCCCCATCTGGGATCTATCTAGACAGGATGGGACACAGACTAGCTGCTCCCTGTACTCGGTGAGCGAGTGAACGGCAGCCAGGCTTAAGGGCGCTCTCGGCAGGATTCCTGCAGCCTTCCAGACATGCTCTTTCCTCCAGGGAGGTGTGGGGGGTGCACATGATGCTTACTCATCAGGGCCAGAAATGAGACTGTAGAAACTTTGCCAACAGCAGTGCAGGCAGAATCCGGGTTTACAAAGTGGGTTCCTTGTTCCTTCCTTGTGGACCCTTGGGTTCAGTCTCAGGCCATCTCAATCATTCATTTACGTCCCGTGTTCTTACTCATTCAGGCACCAGGTACTTTTTGAGCACCTACTATGTGCTTGATGGGACTTTCATGGGTCCCTGTCCCCCCCCGCCCCCCCCCCCCCCCCGCGGGGGGTGGAAGGGGCCCAAGGAGGGAGGGGTGCCGGGCTGGGTGCCGCCCCATCCCTCCAAACTTCCCCAGTGGTCCTGCGTCTCCGTGCCCTTCCTCAGGCCCTTCCCCGTTCCGGCCGCACCGCGTTTTTCCGTGTCCCAGCAGGTGCCAGCTCCGAGCTGGACTCCCCTCCAGCCACACCCGGAGCGGGACAGGGCCGAGCTGCCTGGGGCCCTCCCTGGCACACCGTCAAGACTGTTTTTCTGTTGACACAGCCGGGTCTGCGTTGGCGGCTCTGGCAGCCAGATCCCACTGTGAAGCCACACTTAGCTCGTTGTCAAATTAAACCCTCGAAATCTCAACAGCTGTCAAACCATGTCTTTCCCCCAACCCCCAGCCCCAGCCCATCAGCGGTGGCTTCTGCGAGTCTGTGTGAATTCATCTCCACTCGGGTTCCTCTCATTTGCTGGGCTTGTCTCTTCGGAGGCAAGGGGACCCAGTGGACAGCGGTCAATCGCACCTGGCCTCCAGCCTCTGCCCACTGAGACGGGAGAACGGAGCCGCCATGCAGGATCCTGAGTGCCTCGTAGTCTCAATCTCCTTCCGGGTGACAATGTTCTTGAGGCTTCCTGGAGGCTGGGGTTCCCCCCCATTTCTTCTCTGTTCTATCCCCCCGCCCCACTCTGCACCCCAGCCCCATTGCTGGCCCACTTCACCCAGAGCTGGTGGCTGAAAGGGCAGAGCCAGGGGCAGGATCCACTTATCCAGGGTCTGTGGGATACCTCAGGCCAGCCACAGCGTGCCCCTGGGGACTGCCTTCTCCCCGGCACAGCTGCAGGGAAAGCTCAGAGTTGGGGAAGCCGGAGAAGGGACACGGCCTCAACCACTCCAAGCCCAGTGCTTCTCCTTGGATTTGGATGTGGCCAGGCCAGGTGCTGGCATCCGCAAAAGGTTCGGTGTTCTGGAAACATCCAGAGGGCACTACAGGCGGGAAGACTGGAGGCCGCCGTGCCAGCC
Organism: Herpailurus yagouaroundi; assembly: GCF_014898765.1. Taxonomy (NCBI): domain Eukaryota; kingdom Metazoa; phylum Chordata; class Mammalia; order Carnivora; family Felidae; genus Herpailurus; species Herpailurus yagouaroundi. The sequence goes on along the minus strand of NW_024412447.1, from coordinate 10,638,049 downwards.
CGGCTGGGGCAGAAGGCTCCCAAGGCAGACAGAGCCAGTCCTCCCCAGATCCCCTCCCCCTACTGCCCATCCAGCTCACACCTGCCTGGGACGGTCCAGGCAAGAGGGGAGGAGCGGGTCTACCAGAAAGACCACATCAAAGACGCCCAGGCTGTGCCGGATTCCTTATGAGGCCTCCAGAGCCTGGCTCAGCCCCGCCCCAGTCCAGAAGGCACAGCCTGCCAAGCCTGCAGGCCTAGGCTTCCCTAGCCCCAGCGTGGATCAAAGGGCACCTCCTCCATGAAGCCACCCCTGACTGCTCAAGCCTGTGAAGACCTCACCTTTTTCTGTGTGGTCCTGTCTTTCCAAGGGCTCCTCCCACCACCCTCCACCCCCCCGCCAGGCACTACACTACAACCCAAGACACATCTTCAGGCACCTGCTGAAGTGCCTTGAGACCAGCGTTGGCCTGCGTGCACGACACAAGGTGGGAAGGCTCAGGATGCATGACTGATAAGTGGGCGAACCAGTGAAAGCGTGAGAAAAAAAAAAGGGGGAGGGAGCAACTCGTGATCTAATAAGAAGTCCATGTGTGGCCTTGCACTCGGGTTCTTGGGGATTTCCTGAGAGAGAGGCCTGAGAAGAGCCTTGTTATTTATATTAAGCCCCTTTTAACCCACCTGAGTTTATGATAATGAGGGGGGTGCCCCCAGATCCCTCAGGATGGGGACTGGTTTCAGGGTTGGGGGGGCACGTGATCAGAGGGTTGCCCCTTTCAGCCCCACCCCCCCCCACCCCCCCCACCCCGGACAGAGAGGGGCTGGAGACTGAGCGAATCACCACGGGACAATGTTTTAACCAATCCCTCCGACTTACTGGGACCCCTGTAAACACTCTAAACCAAGGGCTCCCCCAAGCTTCCGAGCTGGCGGACCCACGTGCCGGGAGGGTGCACCCCAAACTCCACCAGGGCAAAAGCTCCAGCGCTTGAGAACTCGCCAGGCCTCACCCCGTGTACCTCGTCCTCTAGCTGTTCGTCCGTCCCCTTCACAATAAACAGGTAAAGGTAAGCAAGGTGTTTCCAGGTTCTGTGAGCCACTGTGGCAGGCTGGCTGGCTGAGCCTGAGGGGTCATGCGAACCGTGGATGTGTAGCAGAGGCGGACAGAAGTGAGGGTGCCCGTCCGGGGAACCATCCGGAAGACGTGGAAAAATGACCGTAGGCCTCAAACGGCCTAACCGCGGGGCTGTCTTTTGGGACTGGGCCCTTAACCTGTGGGGTCTGCGTCGGGACTGAACTGTAGGACGCCCAGCTGGTGTCCAGAGGCCTGGAGAACTGTTGGGGCTGGGAAACCCACCCTTCCGGTGTCAGAAGTGTCGGAGAAAGGGTTTTCCTTTGTTGAGGCAGGAGGGGAGGGTGGAAGAGAGAGCGAGGACAGAAAGATACAAGGAGACAGAAGGAAGAGAGGAGGGTGAAGCCCCACACTGTCCCTTCTGCTCAAGCTGAGAAGGCCAAGGTTACCGGGGGTGACGGCCAACTCCAGGTCCCCTGGCAAGTGGCTGTGGACTCCCAGCACAGTGCTCGTTCTGGACCGTGCACGTTCAGGGAGCTCCCGGGGCCCCTGCCCCATCTCCTCCCTTGGCCCCATCCACGGAGGGACTCCCCACCGTGGGGCGGCACCACTCAGCGGGTGGTGGCTGTCACACCTGAGGTGACCTGCGGGAACTTGCGTCATCTCCACAGTTAAGTGAGAGCCGCCCACGCAGGCAAGGGCCACACGTGGCCATCCGCTGAGTGGGGTTTACAGGTGGAGCTCAATAAAGACAGAGTGACTGCCGGGGGAGTCTGCCGGGGAGACGGGGAGAGTGGGTGTGTCGGAGCGCGTGGCACAGGGTGGGGGGGTGTTCAGAGCACCCAGGGTGGGAGGGGCTTACAGACCACCTGCTCCAGCCCCTGCCTTCCAGCCAACCAGTGGCCTCACTGTCCATTGGCGTGAAGCTGGATGGCGTGGAAGGCACGCCCGCCCTGGCGACCAGCCAGGTGCAGAGGGCAGACATGCGCCCTGAGCCCGGCTCTGTCCTGGGTGCTGGGGACACAGGGAGGGGCTGGCGCGATCCTGGCCATCATGGGAACAGATACAGACAAGGGGCATCAGGTGCAGGGCGCGTGACAGAGAGAACCCCATCACGGCTCTGGGGGCCCGGCCGGCCTAGGCTGAGTCTCGAAGAACGAGTGGGAGTGTGCTCCCCAAACACGTGGGGGGCATGGCGGGCGGAGGGCGAGGCCCAGAGGCCCAAAGGCACGGCGGCAGGAAACAGCGCAGCGCGGGGCGGACCCTGCAAGTGCGTGAGGCCAGCGGCCGTTTTTCTGGGTCTTCTGGATGCCGACCCGCCTGCCTCCCACAGGTGAGTCAAGGCTGGGGCTCTGCCATCAGTTCCGCCCCCCCGGAGAAATCTGGAAGGGAAATATTGACACAACCGCCCCCCAGCCAGACAGGAGATGACATTAGCACTGCTGGTGTGCCAGCATATGGCTCCCGCTGTCATGTTAGGGAACACAAGTGACTGCCACGTAATGAGATGCTCAGCACATTGCCGGGGCCACACAGCGGGCCGGGCCGCCCACTCACCATATCTGCTGTTAAACAGGATCTGCACGCACTCCCGGAGCGTGTTGATGTCCTCGGTTTCCTTTATGAAGGCGTCCCACTTCTCTATCAAAACACAGGAGGTACGAGTGAGGGCGGGTCGGAGCGGGGAGCCCAGGGCCTGGCTGCTTCGTGACGAGCGTCCAGCTCCCTGCTAGACCCTCCTCGCTGGGCCGGGGCACCAGGACAGCCACACTCCTTCCACAGCCGAGGCCACCGGGCTTTCTCCGGCAGAGCCCCCCGAAGGGGCCTCACCCCTTCCACCCACTCCCGCTGGGGGCCCTGAGGCCCCAGCCTCCTCCAGGAGACAGCCCTACACAACGCCCTGCTGGTCTCCACATCTGCTCTCTCCTCTTGCCTCTGTCTGCCCCCACGGGCAGTGGCTAATGACGTAGGCTCAGCCTGTCCATCATGGGTGTCTCCTGCCCTAGACGGGCAGGGGGCTGAGAGGGTGCTCTCCCTGAGATGCCGAGTCCTGACCTCAGACCACTAACCCTCACACCTTGTACCTCTGGGGTCTTACCCAGCCTCGCTGGCAGCACAGAGCCTGACGTGGGGCTCGAGTTCATAAGCCGCGAGACCATGACCTGAGCCAAAATCAAGAGTTAGATGCTTAACTGACTGAGCTACCCAAGCGCCCTTCAGGGGACTAGGTCTTTTTTTATTTTCGTTTTTAAATTTTTTTTCATTTTCATTTTTTTTAATTAAAAAAAATTTTTTTAAGTTTATTTTTGAGAGACGGAGCGCAAGTGGGGGAGGGGCAGAGAAAGAGGGAGACACAGAACACGAAGCAGGCTCCAGGCTCTGAGCTGTCAGCACAGAGCCCGACGCTGGGCTCGAACCCATGAACCACAAGACCTGAGCCGAAGTCAGGCACTTAACTGGCTGAGCCACTCAGGCGCCCCTAATTTTTTTTTAATGTTTATTTATTTTTGGAGAAAGAGAAACAGAGCACAAGCAGGGGAGGGGCAGAGAGAGGGGGAGACACAGAACCCGAAGCAGGCTCTGAGCTGTCAGCACAGAGCCCGACGCAGGGCTCAAACTCACGAACTGTGAGATCATGACCTGGGCTGAAGTCGGACGCTTAACCGACGGAGCCATCCCAGGCGCCCCAGGGGACTAGGTCTTCTTAAGGAGCCTCTCACTGAAGCCGAGGCTGAGATCTCCACAAGGCATAATTGCTGGACAGTCTTGCTTCAGCCCTTTGGGTATAAATGAATCCCAAATACTGTGTGGTACTTTTAATATCTGCCCACATAATTTTTTTGACTCTCATCTTTAAGAGGTGCAGTTTAATTCCCCTCACTCCCTGTGAGTGTGGGTGGCTCATTTCTGGCTTCTAAAGGATAGGACACGGGGGCACCTGGGTGGCTCAGTCGGTCGAGTATCTGACTTCAGCTCAGGTGATGATCTCGCAGTTTGTGGGTTCGAGCCCGGCGTCTGGCTCCATGCTGACAGTGCAGAGCCTGCTTGGGATTCCCCCTCTCTCCCGCTCTCTGCCCCTCCCCTGCTCACACACACACACACACACACACACACACACACACACTCTCTCTCTCTCTCTCTCTCTCTCTCTCTCTCAAAATAAACAAACAAACTTAAAAAAAAAAACAACGGGTAGAACACGGCAGAACTGATGGTGACCTGTGACGTAGGTCATGAAAGACATGTGGCTTCCTCCCTACTCTGCTTGGGATTGCTAACGTCAGGAAACCAGCCGCCACATCATGAGGACACTCAAGCAGCCCCGTGGGGGCCCATGCAGTAGGAAGGAGACTTCCGCCACCAGCCACATGAGTGAGCCTGGAAGTGGATCCTCGGCCCCGGTCAAACCTTCAGATGAGCGCAGCCCCCGCTGGCAACCCGATCACAACCTCATGAGAGATCCGGGGCCAGGACCACCCAGTTAAGCTGCTCCTGAATTCTGGACCCACGCAAACCGTGAGGTGGAAACACTTGCTGTTTTAAGCTATGTTCCGGGGTAGTTTGTCACATAGCAATGCAGAACTGTCATACTCTGGTTTGACTCAAGGTCCCTCGTGCACAGCTCTCCTGTAAGACCCAGTGGACACATTTCCATTTCGGGAAGCACCACCCCCAGCTCCGGGTCCCCAGTCTCCTCAGGGCACTGCTATGGGCACCGTCCTACCTGACTTGTCATGGACGATGGAGAAGAGGATGCGCTTCGAGGCGTGGACATTCTGGATGAGAGGACCACCAGGCCCGGGGGGCTTCTGTCCTGGACAAGGCAGAGGAGAGGCACAGGTTCAAGGTGGGCCCCAAGAGGGCTTCCCCCAGATCTGGCCTGGGGTAACAGCCTCATCCATCAGGGAGACCCCAGAACTGAGCCCTGTGATCGCGAACTCTAGGCAAGTTCCCTGACCAGGGGCAGAGTCTGCTATCCAAACGGGAGATCAGGGAGAAGCTGTGATGTCCCAGGACACCTTTTACAGGCGGGGACACCTATTTCAGGTGTGTAAGTCCCACCCGCCGCTCAGCCCACACATTTGGCGGTGGGGAGGGGAGGGAAGCCCTTTTTTCTCCTCCTGATAACAGCCCCCTCTAAGCACCTACTATGTACTAAGCATTGGACTCAGGGGTTTTGTGTGTGTGTGTTTAATTTTAGAGAGACAGAGAGCGCAGGTGGGGAGAGGGGCAGAGGAAGAGACAGAGAGAGAGAGAGAGAGAGAGAGAGAGAGAGAGAGAGAGAGAGAATCCTAAGCGGGCTCCACACTCAGCATGGAGCCCGATGTGGAACTCGATCCCACGACACTGGGATCACGACCTGAGCCAAAATCAACAGTCAGATGCTCAACTGACTGTGCCACCGGGCGCCCCGGACTCAGTGCTTTAATACAGCAGTTCTCAAGCTTGAGCACCATCTGAATCACCTGGCACATTCGAATACACAGGCAACCGGGCCCCGTCCCCAAAGCTTCAGATTCAGCAGGACTGTGGCAGGGCCTGAGAATGTGCATTTCTGACTGGCCCGGGAACTTGACCCGGACGATAACCTTGTGAGAGGTTCTACTGGCATCTGCACTTGACAGATGAGGAAACTGAGGCTCAGAGAGGTAGAGATTTGCTCTGGGACACACAGCCACTGAGCCAAGGAGCCCGAGGATGTGAACACAGGTCTCTCTCACATCCAGGTGTCCCTTCTCTATCTCCAGTACCCCCAACCCAGGCTGGGGATGCAGCATGTGACCGATTAGCATGTTTACTGACTCCACAGACTCCTCTGGACATCGCTTGGCCCCAGGCCAAGGATATTGTTCACAGACAGCTGAGGGGAGGCCCAGCGTCGCCAGCTGTCCTGTCCCAGCCCCTTGTCCCAACGTGCCTCCTTCAGCCTGGGGTGGGCCCGGGCACCCGGACCTGCCCTGGGAGGGTGCCCACACACGAGTGACCCCTGTCCCACTCCCAGACTTAGGGGTCCCGGCAGCAGCTTACCACAGCAGTCGGGGAAGTCCTGGGCACCAGACGCCTTGGGCTCAGGCCCGGGCCGGCCAAGGCCCAGGTCGCTGGGGGCAAGCGGGCAGGCGGGCGCCTCCTGCTTGAGCTCTCTCGTGGTGTGGTTAGGGAGTGCGTTGCTGTACAGGAAGCTGGCCACAGAGGAGGTGGTGGCGGTGGGGGGTAGGTCCTGGGGTGGCCCCTTGGGGGCCTGGCCATGCAGGCCGCAGTCCCGAGACCCCTTGGCTATCAGGGAGACGCCGTTCAGCTCCACTAAGGCCTTTGAGTCCCGCCCGCCATCCTCAAGCGGCCTGGGTGAAGGAGAGGAGGACACGTGATGGCTTCATACACCTGACCCACCAGAAGGTCCCATCTCTTCCTTTAGTCCCCCAGCCCGGCCCCCGCACAACATGGCGGCCTGCGAGGTACACAGGACGGGAGCTAGTCCCCATTTTACAGGCGGGGGTGCAGGCCCTCCAGGGCAGGGCTGTAATGTGCCCAGGGCCGCTGGAGGAGCTGGGCCCTGCCCCTTAGCCTCTGTGCCTCCCACCCAGCCATCACATGCCCGGTCGCCCCCCAGCTCCTACCACATCCCTCCTCTTCTGGGCCCGTGCGCGGAGGGTGGTTGCTGAACACCCATGGGCAGCGCCACGGCCTCAGGCCGGTCTCCAGGCAGCCCCAGCGCTCGACCCAGCTCGCCAGCCTCCACCTCCTCGCTTCCCCCCAGCCCCTGACATAACCCCAGAGAGTACACATGATGTGGCTCCCGGCCAGGGCTGTTCCAGCCTCTCTGCAACACCGAAGTCCCCTGGGGGCCCCCGTGACGTAACGCCTGGCTCAGATCATGCTCTACGACCGGGCATTTGCCTCACCTCCGCCGCCAGGCTGGGAGCTTTTAGTCCCCCGCGGGTGTCTGAAGTCCCCTCCCCGTGACTGGGTAAGTGGCCACAGGTGGCTGAGCCAGAACGGAAGCAGGTCGCCCTCCTGGCCCGTCCTGGTCCGGACCTCACAGTCCAGCCACCAGGCCCCGGGCCCACTCACCTCTTGAGCTTGAAGCGGATTCGGTGGCTGTGCTCCAGGATGGCCATGAGGGCCTTGGGGTCGTAGTCGGCTGGCCTCCGGAAGGCCAGGCCCTCGGGCAGCCCCTGCACGGCCAGCAGCCCCGGCTCCCTGAGCAGCCTCTCGTACGGCAGGGGCACCACGCTGGCCCTTCCCAGGGCCTCGCCTGTGGGGGAGGGGGTCGAGGAGAGGGTCTAGTGTGAGAGGGCAGCCAGGCTGGGCTGGGGCCACGTGGAGTCACTCCCTGTGGTGCCGGCTTCCCAGGAAACTGGACCCCACGGGCCCCTTCACTGTGAGCTTCACACAGGACAGGCTAAGTGGGGGGGAGGGGTGGGCGAGTGCTGGGGACAAGTCCCCTTTGTGTGCACCCGAGGGCCAGGGCTCCCCCACGGACAGGGCTCCCAGCTTCTCTCGCCATTCTCTTCTCTCAGGGCACCCGGGCGGAGGGGAGGGCGGGGTGCAGGGTTGAGGGTGGGAGGTGAGGAGGAGACACGGGGGAGAGAGAAAGGAGGGCGGGAGAGAGACGGCAGGGAGGAAGGGAGGAGGTGAGGGAGGGGAGTGGAAACAGGAAGAACAGATTCAGGAAGAGAGGAAGCACACGGACAGAAGGTGGTGGGGTTGAAGAAGGGGTGAGTGGAGGGGAGACTGGCTGGGGACTCGGGGTGGCCCAGGGGCCCTGGGTGAGGAATGACTGTTGTCACTCCCACCCTGCAGCCCCACCTGGAGCCAGTAAGAGGCCTCTCACCTCAGGGCCACCGCAGGTTCCACCGGTGGTGGGACAGAGTGGGGCGAGGCGTGTGGGGGGCTGTGGGCACCAACCCCGTAGCTGCCAAAAGGGCGGTTGCCTGGCCAACCACGTGTGACATGTCCTCCCCTCCCAGGGTGGCCAGCGTGCCCACCCAGGCCCTCCTGGCCTCCCCTCCCACCCAGGCCTCCTCTTCCTCCTGACATCTAGACGACAGCAGGAGTTTCCTCACAGACCTTTGCTCCACACAACCAAAGGCTGCAGTAGAGAAGGGAACAAAGCCAGAGGTGGGACCCTTAGGGACCTGCCCAAGGTCACCTAGAGAGTGTGAGGGCTACCACTGGGCCAGAGATCCTGCAACCTGACGCTTCTGAGGGAGGCCAGGCCCGCCCACCTCCCCCACAGGAAGGACTCGGCTGACTAGTCAAGTTAGCTGTCGCTCAGTCGTTCAACAAACACCCTGTCAACATCTGCCGCCGTTGGGCCCTGAACTACAGGCTGGGGAACAGCAGAAAGGGCAAGCACGGACCCTGACCCCAGAGAGCACTGCGCTGGTGAGGACACAGGACACAGTGGGTACCCAGAGGGGGCATTAAGCCAGTGGGGCAGGGGGTTTCCCAGAGCCGAGCCTTAGAGAATAATGTGGCGTCCAGCAGACAGAGGGGAAGGCAGTCTGAAAGGGCACAGCGGTGCAAAGGCGAGGAGGTGTGAAATGAAGCTGGAGTGTGCTGGCGAACAGGAAACGGTTCCGTCGGGCAGGGCAGCATGGCTGGGGGTGGGCGGGACCGGCCACGTGGGTGCTTAGGCCACATTGAGGGCAGTGGGGAGCCCCCAGGGCAGTGGAAGGAAGAGCTTCCCGGTCAGACTTGTGTTTTAGGAAGAGGCCCTTGGTCAAGGACAGGTGGGGGCAGCAAGGAGCCGGCCTGCAGGCGAAAAGAGACTAGGGCGAGCCGGGGGCCATTTCCAGGCGACAGGTGGCAGTGACCAGCGCCAGGCGGGCCGGGGCAGTGGGGACGGTGGTTCAGGAAGCAAGGCCGGGGTGGAGGAGCCGTGCCTGGGGATACAAGACGAGGGAGGGCTGGGGGGAGGGGGGGGGCCACACCTTGAGGTCTTGCCCTGGGCCCGCGGTGGGGCCGGGAGGGGCCTCCTCAGCAGGGCAGGGACCGGGGCTCCCACCCGCCCGGGGGCCCCAAATGGAATGAGGAAGGATCTTACTATAAAGAACATCAAACACCTCCTCTACCATCTTCCGCAGAAGGTACACGTCCGAGCCGTGCTCCAGGGAAGACCGAGGGACGTTCCGGCCGCCACCCTCGCCCCGCGGCACCTTCTTGGGATGCTCTGCCTCCGGCTCCTTCCATGGGGCCCCTCCTGCGGGACACAGAGCAGGTCGGGCCATGGCGAGCACCCATGTCACCACCTGCCCAGCGAGCTGGCATGTCCCTGCCCCGCGCTGAACCCTGCAGCGAGACACTCAACACGGAACAAGAATGAATGAACGAACGAACGAACGAACGAACGAACAAGCGGGCCCTGCCCCAAACACCTGCACAGGGCAGGGCTGGTCTTCTCTGAGTTCCTAGTGCCTAGCATAGGGCTTGGGTTTCCTCCTGGTCACCTCTAACTCACTGTGTGACCTTGGGCAAGTCCCTTCCCTCTCGGGGCCTCAGTCTGTGAGCTCTCGCATAAAAACCGGCTGGCCTGGCTCAGAACTGGGGTTCAGCCAAGGTCTGTTCCATCCAACCCGCTCTGGGCTTTGACACTAATGCTGTCTTAGACGATCGAGGCCCCAGTTTTCTGCTCTGCCAGACGAGGAGACGATGGGGGCACCGCCAGGAGGCCAAGGGGCTGCAAAGAGGCAGGTTCATGCCAGGCTGGGCCAGGGTGGGGCCCTGGGAGTATCAGTGAACCTCTGGGTAGGGAAATGCTAGAAAATGTGTTGGAAAGGGGATGGGTGGAGGGTCTGGAGGGCCCCTCGCAGCTTGGAGCCGGCTCCCCTCCCGGGATCCGGGGAGCTTGAAATAAACCAGCCGAGCTCCCGGCTATAAATAGCAGCTCTGCCTGGCTCCGGGAAGCCAGGTGCACACGCCCCAGCCTGGCCGATCGGGGGCCACAGGACCCTGGCACTGTCTACTCTACCCTGGTCCAGCCCCCACCCAACCTGGGGAGAGGGCACAGCCTCTGAGAGCTGAGTGGGAGTAGGGGTGGGGGCGGCTGGGGAAGCATCTGGAAGCTGGGAGCACTGGAAGTCCAGTGCCGGGGGACAGCCTTCCCTGAAATGGCTGATCTAGGGTCCAGACCCCGGGTATAAGGCAGATGCTAATAATAATGGCAAGGTCAAAAACAGCCGGCATATATTGTGTGTAAACCACGTGCCTGGCACTGTTCTAACCTCTAGGAGGTTTGTTTCATCCTCGGATCGACCCTCGAGGAGTGCAGCACTGTCCTCCCCTTTCACAGACAAGGAGGTTAAGGCCCACTGGGCAGCAGGTGGTGGAGCCAGGATAGGGCCCCAGACGTCTGACTTCAGGGCCTGCTCTTAACCCCAAGAGCTCTGAGTTCCAAATCGTGGGCTCGAATGGCCGGGGGGATGCTGGCCTTCAGCGCTGGGGCCAGGCCCCAACCCTGTAGGACCTAACCCACCACAAAGGTGACGCTGACCTCGCTCAGGAGCTTACCAGGAGCACGCGTGGAAGCTTAGGGCATGGGAAGCTGGCACAGTGTGGGGAGCAAGGGCTGGGGTGGGGGGCAAGGAGTGGCAGCGGCACAGAGGGGGCCTGGGCGGGAGGAATGTGAATCTGGAGGCCGGGGAGGCATCTGCGGGCAGGGGAGAGGAGGGAGGGCCTTCCAGTGGGCAGAGGTGAGAATGCACCTGGAGGTGAGCCAGCACTCAGCACAGCACCGCCTGCGGTGAGGACGCGGGATGCTGGGAGGGGAGAACGCAGAGCCAGGGGCTGAGTTATGAGGGTGTAAAGGCCCAGGTAGCATTGAGGAGTTGGAGGCTTCAGAAAGACCCTTGCTTCAGAGCTCCCAGCAGGGGGGGGCGGGGTGTCCTGATGTCCCTCCCCTATTTTGAAGGGGCGTAGCAGAAAGAGCATGGTGTTCAAAACAGAAACCTGGCCTCTACCGCTTGTCAGCTGGGTGTCCCTGGGGGACGTGGCTTACGTTCACTGGACCTCAGTTTCTCATTTGTAAACCAGAGGTAAGTATTTCCTGAGCACACGGCTTGGCCCAAAGCCCTATGGATCGAGTTTATCAAGCATTTCCTTCGTGCTGCATGGGTCCTCAGTCACTTGGTCCCCAAGAGCCACTAGGAGGCAGCTCCAAGATTGTTACTGTAACAATGAGAGTGCCTACCCGCCCGGGTAACGGAGTTAGCATTGTAAAGGGTGCTGCACACAGCAGGGACTCAGCAAGTATTAGGTGAACAGATGCACTCGGTCCCCATGTCAGAGACTCACAGGAACCGGGCAACACTGGGCCTCAGTGTCCCCTTCTGTCAATGAGCAGATGGAGGGGTCGGGCCTGGCCCCCCCTGGGGTTTGTGTGTCTGATTCCAATAAAAACTCTGCCCCCCCATAACGATGCCACACTGGGAAGCCTACATAACCCCACCCCCCACCCCGACACAGGGCCACCTGGTAATGCTCTGGGGACCCAGAGATGCGCCAGAGCCCCTGCCCTCAGGGACCGCAGGCCCCGCCCCTGGAGCCCCGGGGTACTCACGGCAGAACCTGAGGAAGTCTGATTGCAGCTCCTTCCGTGTGCTCAGGAACATCCTCCCCTTCTCGGTGCCCACCACGAAGGCGCTCTCATCGTGCACAGCAACACAGGCCACCTCCGCATTCAGCTTGGAGAGCGCCGAGCACTGCAGGGGGGAGCAGGGTACGTGAGTCCGGGGAAGGCTCCCCCTGCTTGGGGACACCTCCAGTGACGGCTCTGGGGGTGCGATGGGAGTTCCCAGCTGCCTGAGAGCCCACCAGCAGCTCGAGGGGGAGGTCACCCCTCCAATGTTCTCGGTCAGTTCTGCAGCAGGAATGAGTGAATGATGCCACTGCCCCCACCGAAGCTTGGTCAAGGTCAGGGGAGAAGATAGGAGAACGAAGACACATGGCCTCTGCCCGTCCCTCCTCCCAGGTCTGCCTTGCTCTGGGGGCAGGAGGCTTCCGGCCTGAGGCTTGGCCCCAGCCCCAGGGACATTCCTGTCTTAGGTTTTCTCAAAGTCCTAACTGAGGAGGAGGTGGGGGGCCCCAGGAGAACCAAGGCTCAGACAGATCCAGGCTTCAATCCCCCATCGGCGCCTTCCTGCTCTGGGACTAATGGGGCCAAACAGCCCAGTGCCCAGGCTTTCAATGGACTTGGTCGTGGGGCCTGGTTGGCATGAAAACACATCTCTAAACCGGGGCACCTCGTGTAGGTACACAATCGGAGAGGTTACTTTTGCAGTCCCAGAGTTGAGGTTGGCCGGCCCACAGCACAGGAAGCCCTCACACAGGGGCCCTGCAGCCGAGACCACGAGCATTTCAGCCCTCTGACCTAGGTCAGCAGAAAAACTCTGCCTGCGAAGCTCTCAGCTTGCATTCGGCGCCTCATAAATGTTGGTTTTTATCTGAGTTAGAGCTCTGCTGGCAGTCAGGAAGCTTGCCTTCTCATCACAGTCCTGCTGCTGTGTGATCTAGGACAGGTTCCTCAACCTCTCTGGGCCATGATCATGCCTCTTGCGGCAGCTTCAGCTTCAGAGTCGCTCGCTGAGGACGCTGGGGGGGGGGGGGGGCCCCCCGGGACATTGTAGAGCCAGCAAGCCTGTCCCCTAGGCTCTCCCATGGTGAAGGGTGTGTGCTGATTTCCTCTGAAGATTAAAGCAACCTGCTGTTGGAGGAGATATTCACTCCCCGGGAACTGATGTCCCCAGAGACACAGAGACCTGGACTGTGAGGAAACGCCCTAAAAGAGGTCTGGCCCCATGCAGACCACCCGAGGACCCTGGCCCCAGGGCCTTGGGCCCCAGACAATGCCACAGCCAGGTCACGGCAGAGCAAGTGTCATTGTTATCCTCAGGGTCCCTCAGGAAGGCCATAAAGGGACCCAAGGCCGGGGGAGGCGGGTCTTGTCCACGCCCCCAGGACAGCTACAGGGCCACTGCTCCCCTGAGGAGCCTCCGTAACACCCTCTAGGGCAGTGCCGCCCAACAGAACTCTCCGTCTCGATGGGAATGTTCTGCCTGCACTTCCGATGCCATGGCCACCTGTGGCCACGAAGCCCCGGAAATGAGGCCAGCGCAACTGAACAACTGAACTACCGTATTTCATTGTAACTAACTACAACTTATTTATTTGGGAGCCACAGAGACAGCGCGAGCAGGGGAGGGGCAGAGAGGGGGAGAGAGAGAGAGAGAGAGAGAGAGAGAGAATCCCAAGCAGGCTCCATACTGTTGGCACAGACCCGACGCAGGGCTCGAACCCACGAAACCGTGAGACCGTGACCTGAGCCGAAACCAAGAGTCGGACGCTTGACCAACTGAGCCCCCCAGGCTCCCCTTGACTAACTACAATTTAAATATCAATTACCGCAGCCGGCTCAGTGGCTGTCGTGGGGGTCGAAACTGCCCATTGCCACCCCTGCAGCAGGCACGGCTGAGCTCCTGGGGCTCCCCTCCTCACGAAGGATGCTCTGCACAGGGACGGGGTCGTACCCAGCCAACCTCCCCAGCGGTGCCTACCGCCTCTGGCCCACACGCACCACCTCAACAGTGCTCGAGGTCCCTAAGCAGGAACAGCCTGGAAGGAGGCCCTTGTTCTTGGAAACCGCAGACTCTGAACCCGAAAGGCCACTTTAAAAACTGATCATGCTGGGCTGCCTCAGTCGGTTAAGTGTCCCAACTCTTGATTTCAGCTCATGATCTCAGTGTGTGGGATCGAGCCCCGCATCAGGCCCTGCGTGGACAGTGGGGAGCCTGCTTGGGATTCTCTCTCCCTCTCTGTCTCCCCCTCCCCTGATCACTATCTTGCTCTCTCAAAATAGATAAATAAACATTAAAAAAAATTTTAGAGACACAAACATGTTAAAACTATAAAGATGAAGGGGTAACCGGGTGGCTCAGTCGGTTAAGCGTCCAGCTCTTCTTGATTTCAGCTCAGGATCTCACAGTTCGTGGGATCGAGCCCCACGTTGGGCTCTGAGCTGCCAGTGGGGAGCCTGCTTAGGACTCTCTCTCCCCCTGCTGCTCCCCAGCGTGTGCATGTTCCATCCCTGCCTCCAAAATCACTAAATAAACATTTTTATTTTTATTTATTTATTTTTTTAACGTTTATTTATTTTTGAGACAGAGAGAGACAGAGCATGAACAGGGGAGGGGCAGAGAGAGAGGGAGACACAGAATCTGAAACAGGCTCCAGGCTCTGAGCGGTCAGCACAGAGCCCGACGCGGGGCTCGAACTCGCGGGCCGCGAGATCATGACCTGAGCCGAAGTCGGTCGCTTAACCGACTGAGCCACCCAGGCGCCCCATCATTTTTAAAAAATAAAACAAAAGCTGGCCAAGCTGTGTGACTCCAGGCAAGGTACTGCCTTCTCTGGACTTGAATTTCACCATCCTAAAATGCAAGGGTGCAGCTAACTGATGCCAGACAGATTTTAACACCCACCTACCCTCTGTCACAGAACTTTCCCCCAGGAAAAGGCTACAGGAAAATGACATTACTATTTCCTTACTTGGAATAAGCTACCATAGGGTTAGGTACAATTTCTGAGGCCGCGTTTCTCTCTCCTGGTCCTGAGATGCAGTCCCAGATCTTGCTTTTAACATCGGGGATTACAGCTCTCGCACGAATCACTGCCCACACGCTATCCTCCAGGGGACCCCAGGGGAGGAAGGGAAGCCTGGGACCCTCCCAGGGATGGGACTCGAATGGCACGAGGTAATGAAGAAGAGGGGACGAGGGGACAGCGGTTACTCGCAGGGCTGGATTTTTCCGTCCCGATCACTTAAGCCTCCCGCCCGCTGACATGGGCAGAGGGCCCCTGTTGCAGACGGGGCCACTGAGACTCAGGCTGGGGAGTGAGACCACGGCTCTGCGGTCGGCTTCGGCTCCTCCAGGGCAGACGGGGGCACTCACCATGGAATCTAAGGCAGACACGAGGCTGGTGATGATCTCGTCTTTGCGGGTGAAGGCGGAGCTCCAGCGGTCGGGCCCGCAGCCGTTGGTGGGAATGTCGCAGCGCTTCCCCAACAAGGCCATGGTCACCTGGAGGGAGGGAGGAGGAGGAGATGGGCATGCGGGGCACATTCGGCAGCTGCCCACTGCCCAGGCCCCCGGGGGCCGCCTCTGCTTCCCAGGTGGGACGAATCAAGAGCTGGCCACCTCTTCACACAAGGGTCTCGTACGCATGAAGGCATCAGAGCCCCGACAGGCCTGGAGACACAGTCGCCTGCACACAGCTCCACAGGGGCACGGGCACAGACGGCAGGAGACTGGGGAGTGCGCTCCACGAACCGTCCCCCGAACCTGCAATGCCGGTACCAGGGCCAGTCTGCCTGGCACCTCAACCACCAACTCTCCCCCTGCACGTAGCTCTGGCAGTGGCTCTGCCTCGCTCACACACCCTCCGTGGCTCCCTACTGCCCACCTCTGGACTCCTGTCCCCCATCCAGCTCCCCCACTCACACCCCACGCTCCAGGTACGCCAAGCATCACCGTCTCTGAAACATACCCACATCCATTCTCCCCGACCGGAGTGCCCCTCTGTCCTCTACCGACTGCCCGCCCTGCTTTTAATGGTCACCTCTGCTGGCAAGGTGCCCTCCGCTGCCCCACCTCCTGCCCCTTCCTGCCCCAGCTGGGCCAGGCGTCCTCGCTGGCCTCCCACATGTCCCCAGCCTCCTCCGTCACAGCTTTCTCTCAAGCCACAGGCTTCCCTAGGCCAGGCCACTGCCCCGAGGCCCCCCCGAGCTCAGAAAGATACCGTGGGGCAGAGGCCACTTCATCTCAGAACAGGGTTTCCCCAAGACAGGACTTTGTCCCATAGTCACGAGGATCCTGGAGGACAGAGGTGCATTTTCTCCCCAGTGGGGCACCCTCAGACCAGGGCCCAATGTCAGGGCTGCCCCAGGCAGCCCAGAACGGGAACCCACTAGATACACAGGTCAGCCTCCCCTGCTTCCAGTTCCTCCCTGCCCCTCCCTCACCAAAACCCCAGGAGTCAGGGCCAGGGTTTGGGGGCACCCCCCGCCCCCCCACCCCACAGGCTGTCCCAGTGCCAGGGCCTTCCAGAGGCGGCTGCTCTCTCACCAATGCAAGCAAAGGAGAGGGCAGAGAGTGGAGGCAGGGACTCTGGGTTTCCCTCTCTGGGCTCAGCTCCTCCAGGGCTCTGTGCATGGGCCCCAGGCCAGGTGCCGGTGGCCGGTTCAGGGGAGTGAGCATCAGAGGGAGTCTGTGGATCCCGTCCCGCTCGCTTCCTGCACACAGGGATGCCGGGGGCGGGCTGACAGCTGGGCCTGCTACCTTAAAGGGTGCCAGACCCAGAATGCCTTCTGTTACCACAGCTGCCCCTTGGACTGTAAGCCCTGTGAGGGCAGGGGCTGGTGACCCCCGGGGCTCAGCTCAGGCCCGATGTGCATGACGGGCCAAGGGGGGGGTGTGGTCCAAACCGCAGTCTGTAGGCTTCCTGTAAGTCATGGGTCGGTGACGCAGAACAAGTGTCAGAGTGCCTCACACATAACCAGGTGAGAAGCGTCCGAACTTCGGTTATGGAAACACGCAAACGAACGAGGAACACTCTGGAGCCCGGCTCCGGCCTCGGCTCTGGCCCCAGTCTGCTATTTGGCTGTGAATAAATATTGATTTTAACAACGGGCCAGGCAGCCGCTGGCCGGAATGTGAATTGGGTTCACTTCTAAATGTTTATAAAATTCCTTTCTTCTCCCAGGTTGCAATTTTACAAATGCTTGAAGTCCACAGTATTAAGGGATGCTGAGGGCATGACAGGCCACGTACGGGACATCCCAAGGGCCCAGCAGGCAGCCGGTGGCCTCCCCTGGAGCCTTCTGTGGCACGAAGACCACCGGAGGGTCTGCCGTGTGAGCAGCTGAGAGGTTTGCCCGCCCGGGGCGCTGGAAGGCTTCTCCCCTCCCTTCGGCCACCCCTCGAGCCGTCCCCAGACGGACCTCAGCCTGCCAGCCTCCCAGCTGCCGAGGCCCAAATTGAATCAGGGCAAAGCAGGAGGCACCAGACGGCCCCGGCCTCCGGGTCACCCAGACCGCTGTTGGCTCCTTCCTGCAGAGTCCTAATCCATTTAGGAAGGAACCAGGGACTCAGAGACGAAGGGAGGGAGGAAAAGGGGGCTCGGCTTGGGCTGTCTCCTGACTCCTTGTCCCGAGCAGGTGGGCGCACTCAGGGAGGCAAGACGGAGAAGAGTCCCCCCTCTGACAAACGGCCAGGCTTCG
Source organism: Herpailurus yagouaroundi (assembly GCF_014898765.1). Taxonomy (NCBI): domain Eukaryota; kingdom Metazoa; phylum Chordata; class Mammalia; order Carnivora; family Felidae; genus Herpailurus; species Herpailurus yagouaroundi. The sequence continues at coordinate 10,620,726 of NW_024412447.1, read as the reverse complement.
GAGAGAGGGTCCCATGTGGCCAGAGCTGCTGTGGATGGGACAGAGGGCCAGAGCGCTGGGCCGGGAGCCGTAAGCCACACACACGGGGAGACCCAGACAAAGGCCTGCCAGGAGGACCACGTTGGGTCAACTACCCCAAACCCTAGTTTCCTCATTTGTTTTAAAGGGTTTCTGGGGGGCGCCTGGGTGGCTTAGTCGGTTAAGCATCTGACTTCAGCTCAGGTCATGATCGCACAGTTTGTGAGTCTGAGCCCCCTGTGGGGCTCTGTGCTGACAGCTCAGAGCCTGGAACCTGCTTCAGATTCTGTGTCTCCCTCACTCTCTCTCTCTGTTCCTTCCCTGCTCGTGCTCTGACTCTCTCTCCTTCAAAAATAAATGAACTTTAAAAAAATTTTTAAGTTTTCTTTTAAAGTTTATTTGAGAGAGAGAGAGAGAGAGAGAGAGAGAGAGCGAGCAGGGTAGGGGCAGAGAGAGAGAACCTCAAGGAGGCTCCACACTGTCAGCATGGAGCCCGATGTAGGCCTTGAACTCACGACCATGAGATCATGACCTGAGCCGAAATCAAGAATTGGACGCTTCACTGACTGAGCCACCCAGGCATCGCGCCTAGTTTCCTCGTTTGTAGGGTGAGGGGCTGGCTCTAACCTGAGGCGGGGAGAAAACCACTCAATAAAACCAACAGACTATACAGAACAGAGAATACGAAGATGAGAGTAGTAAAGCAGGAGGCAAGTGCCTGGCATAAACAGGACAGACTCCGGGGGCCTGGGGGCCCGCGGTGAGGACAGAAGCCACAGCTGGAGCCCTCGAGCACTGGCGGCCAGGGCCGGGCCGGGCCAGGCTGGAGGCAGCCAAGAGCTGCTCTGGGGTCCCCAGGAGGGGACACCAGAAGTGACGCCTCAGGTGACAGGTGGCTGGCCCCAGAAGCAGGGCACAAGTAGCGAGGGCCTGCCAGCCGCCCTCGGGCTCCTGGATGGACGAGGCCTGTGAGGGCGCGGAGGCCACGAGCTCTGTCTCTCTCCTCTCCTTCGGCAGACTCTTCTCTAGAGGCTGCCAGGGTGCCGGCAACCTGATTCTCCTCCTACCTCCTGGCCACTCACACTGCTGGCATTGACTGCTAACCTAACCCGGGAGGAGGGCTCAGGCTCAGTCCCCCCCCCCCCCGCCCCCACCTGGCCCTCCTCTTCCCCCGTCCAATTCTGCCCCTCGCTGCAATGTTTTGGCTTAAACGTCACCTACAGGCTGGTGACTCTGGGCTTCTCTCTCTCTCCCTACCTGTCCTCTTCCATGTCTAACAAGCAACTTAAACGGAGTAGGCCCCGTGTTTCCCTGCTTAGACCTGCCTCTCCCGGCCATTCGCCCAGGTGCTCAGGTTCAAACAGAGGCCTCGTCCTCATCTCCCTTCTCTCTCATTTGTTTTTTTGTTTTTAAAATTTTAATTTTTTTTCAGTGTTTATTTATTTATGGCAGGGGTGGGTGGGAGGGTGGGGGGAGAGAGAGAGAGAGAGAGAGAGAGACAGACAGAATCCGAAGCAGGCTCCAGGCTCTGAGCTGTCAGCGCAGAGCCTGATGTGGGGCTTGAACTCATGAACCATGAGATCATGACCTGAGCTTATGTCAGATGCTTAATTGACTGAGCCACCCAGGCACCCCTATTTTTAAAAGAAATTTTAATGTTTAGCTATTTTTGAGAGGGAATCCCAAGCAGGCTTGCACCATTAGCATGGAGCCCAATGTGGGGCTCGAACCCACAAACTGTGAGATCATGACCTGAGCCAAAATCAGTCCTGGGATATTCAACTGACTGAGCCACCTAGGCGCCCCTCTTTGTTTCTAAAACAGTCGGGGGAGAATCATGCTGCTGTGGCTCCAGAAAGCACCCAGATCTGCCTGCTTCTTGTCACCACCAGGGCCACCTGACCACCCGGGCCACCATCCTCAGTTGCTCACGCTTCGGCAATGAACCCCTCGCTGTCCCCCAACCTCCGCCCTTCTCCTGCCCCCATGGTCCCTCCTGCAAACAGCAGCCACATCGCTCTCACGCCGCCCTCCTGCTTAGAAGAGTGGAGAGAACACCTCCCTGAGCACATACTTGCCCTCTCTGGCCCATCGGCCCTCTCCCCTCTGCAATGGGCTCTGGCTCCCTCCCCCTCGTGTCCCTCACCTGCCACCTGCACTCCCCTCTCCCCGGGTCTCCTGCCTGCAGTTCCCCTGCGCAGCAGGCTTTTCCAGGCCTCCAACTCCCACGGCTTCCCCCGCTCCACCAGCCCCAGCTCCTCTGTGCACAGCCCCTGACCACACAGACCACACAGCAGCCCCCCCCCCACCACTGATTGCCCAACTCTTTTTTTATAAATTTATTGTCTTTCTTTGAGAAACAGAGAGAGAGGGAATCTCAAGCAGTCTCCGCACCCCATCTCCGGACCTGAGCTGAAGTCTAGAGTCGGTTACTTAACCCACTGAGCCACCCAGGCGCCTGGCTCCCTGTCTCTTATTTTCCGCACAGAACCTGCTGCGATCTGAAGGGACCCGTTCGTGTGTTTCTCACCCGATTTCCCCAACAGGAACGTGAGCGCTGGGAGGCCAGGGCCATGCCTGCTGGGTTTACGGTGTGCCCACTGCCTCGAACGCCTGCTCGGGTTTTCATGGGCACGCCGTGAATCCTCGGGGAACTAACCGGTGTGACAGTCGGCCACGTCAGGCAGGAACTGGGACACTCACAAGCTATAAACAGAGTGACAACTTTGGGCTTGCCAGGCTCTCAGAAAACTAAAATTAAAGGGGGGGGGGGCAATGTGGGACACTACAATGCGGGATGTACCTGGATCAGAGGAACAGTCCAGGAAGTGAAACTGACAGAGGTTGGTGGCTCAGACAGGTGTCCTGGACAGGTACTCCTCTGAGCAGCCTGCATCGGTGCCCCTGGACACTGCTCTGTGGGGGGGCATCAGTGGTGAGTTAACCCTCTTTGCTGGCTTCCTCCTCCAACGCAGAGGCGCAGAAGGGGCTTGCCCGAGGCCCCCAGTCAGTGGGTAGCAGGGATGAGGTCTGTCTGTCTGTCCTCAAGCCTGGTCCTGTCTTCAAGAGGTGGTAAAGGGCGCCTGGTGGCTCAGTCGGTTGAGCATCTGACTTCAGCTCAGGTCATGATCTCATGATCATGATCTCATGATCTGTGCTGACAGTGTGGAGCCTGCTTGGGATTCTCCCTCCCTCCCTCTCTCTGCCCCTCCCCCACGTGCTCTGTCTCTCAAAATAAATAAATAAACTAAATAAAGACGTGGCGGGGGGACTGTACTCCTCACACCCACCAGGACTCGGGGAACAGAAAGATCAACTGATGGACTCCACGGATGATACACAAGGAGGGCGACCAACGTCCCCTGGTTCGCCTGGAACTTTCCTGACTTGAGCACAGAAAGTCCCCTGTCCTGGGAAACCCCTCAGTCCGGGGCAAACTGGGACAGCTGGTCACCCCACGACACAGGGACTAATATACCAGAAGCCCAAAATGTCCCTGCCAGCTGCTGAGAACGACACAGACAGGGAGGCAAAGGGATGGCCAGTAGGTCCTGTTTCCAGGTCCGAAAAATCAATTTTACCTAATAAGGTGAGAGGCAGGCTTGGGGGGTCCCGGGAGAGGGGACAGGACCACTTTGTCCAGGGAGACCTCAAGGACAGGAGGAAGGCACTCTCCTGAGCTGTCTGAAGACCAGGTGTGAGCCACAGGGAACGGTCACTAAGAGGCGGAGACGGAGGGAAGACACCTGCCCCACCACTCTGTATCTGTGATCCCAGCCTCCCGCCCCCTAGAAGCCCCAAGACGACAGGTCAGCAGCCGGGCTGGGGATACTGTATCTTTAAGTTCCCGGGCAAGGCTGACCCACAGCCAGGTAGGGCCTGGATGATCTCCGGGCACGGTTCCAGTTTCCCAGCAGCTCTGCTCTCCCTGCCTGCTGCCCACGTCCCCCGCAGCTGGGGACTCCCTTGCCCAGACAGCAGCGGCTTTGCTGGCCGCCAAGAGCTGGAGCCAGCCCGGTCCCTGAGCCAAAGATTAGCCAAGCGCCTGTGTCCCTGTCTGAGTCACCACTGCCCCGACCCAAGGCAGACCTGTCTCCAGTGGGCAGGCACCCAATGGGAGTCGGGCCCAGAAAGCCCACCCCGGCAGGCCTCGGGGGCCAGCGCTGGCAAAGAGCACCCTCAGCTGGGGACCTCGATCCCAAACACCTTGCACTGGGCACTGCAGGCCAGCTGGGAGGCTCCGTGGGGGGTGTCCTTGCGCTCGTCCTTTCTGCCTCCCATGGCCTGCATGCCTGGGGAGACAGGAGCTTGCTCTCCCGGGCACCTGACCTCCCACAATGATCGCAAGAGCTGGCCGAAGTGGCTGATGGGGTCGGAGGTGGGAGAGGGGTATGCGAGCAAAAAAGTCAGGGCTGCAGATAAACCCCCAGCCCTGTCCACTTAAAACTCCCCTTCCTGGGGGGCGCCAGGGGGGCTCAGTGTCCGACTTCGGCTCAGGTCACGATCTCACGGTTCGTAAGTCTGAGCCCCACGTCAGGCTCTGTGCTGACAGCTTAGAGCCTGGAGCCTGCTTCAGATTCTGTGTCTCCCTCTCTTTCTGCCCCTGTCCCACTCACACTGTCTCTCTCTCTCCCTCTCTCAAAAATAAATAAACTTGTTTTTCTTTATTTACGAAAAAAAAAACTCCCCTTCCCAGACACCTAGGTGGCTCAGTCGGTTAAGTGTCCGGCTTTGGCTCAGGTCACGATCTCATGGCTCATGAGTTCGAGCCCCACACCAGGCTCTCTGCTGTCAGCACGGAGCCCGCTTCTGATCCTCTGCCCCCTCTCAGCCCCTCCCCTGCTCTCTCTCTCTCAAAATAAACATGCAAATAAATAAATAAAGTAAGTAAATCTCCCCTTCCCCACCAGCATCTGGATGCCCCCTCATCTGAGGGTCCCACGCCCCCATTCTCCCTCCCCCTCCTTGCCCTGCTTCTGCCACCAACTCCCTCCTCCTCTCCCAGAGGTCACCCTCATGACCACCGACATAGCTGCCCACCAGGGCCCCCTCGGACACTGCTGTCCCATTCACAAGCACCCTGACATCTGTGACCTCTGTCCAGGGAGCGGGCATAAGGGAGGGGACTCTGTCCATTTTAAGGGCAAAGAAACCAAGTCCTCTAGGACATTCCTGCTCAAAAGGGAGCAACCAAGCCAGAATGACATTGGGGACATCTGGCACACACAGTCCCTTTTTGCTCCTACTTGGGGCGGGACTCCTCTAATTCTGATGCATGGGGCTCAGGGTGGAACCCCAGGCATGGTGACAGGCCAGCAAGGTGGCCAAAGAGACCCGTGGGGCTGGCCAGGCTCCCAGCTGGAGGCAAGCGGAGAGAGACTGGGGCAGGGCTTGTGCACTGGATGGCAGGGACTCAGGTACCAGTCTTCCGCACCGCGGGCCCAGGGGTTCAGAGCAACACACAGGGGACGCCCGAACGGACCTGGGCCCCAAACAGCAAGTGTCAAAGATATGGGGCCGGGTTGCCACTCTCTGCCAGGGGCTCAGCAGAGGGGAGTAAACAGAGCAACGTGGCTGCCTCCTGAGTACCCAGGAGGGTTAGACCCCGATGTCTGGTTAATCCTCTCAACCGCCCTCACTTTCCAGAACAGAACGTCGAGCCTCAAGCACCCTGACCGTCAGCCCCGGGGCCAGGATGTGGCAAAGGCGGGGCCTCGGCTCAGATCACCCCGACCGAATCGGGGACCCCGTGACAGCAGCCTTCGGCCACTTCCCTCTGGGATGCCGACAGATCGGTGGGCCCGGCCTGGCCGGCAGGGAGAGGAGGGCCCGTGGGGCCCAGGAAGGCGCAGGCAAGGAGACCCCGGCTGGGCCTGCGGGAAGTGGGCCTAACCCCCCGAGCCCTGGGAATCCACAGCCTCCTCTCTCTTTCCTCCTCGAGTCTGCCGGGGCCGGAACAGCGCACGCTTAAGAAATCAGGAGTGTGAGTGGGTGTGCGGGTGTGACGGTAGGTGTCTGAGACAGAGTGCAGCGTGGAACGGATACGGGAGGGCGAGGAAGGAGACGGCGCGGGCACAATCCCGGCGGAGCAAGAGCAGCCCCTGGCCGTGGTGACAGCACGTGGCCCGGCCCACCAGCCGGGAGGGTCGCCTGTCCCCCGGGGGCCTGAGAGCGAACCGAGGAACAAACGCCGTCAGCCCTCCTACCGTCAGCATGTCTAGGGAGTGGCGAGTGAGGGGACCCCCACGGGCTGGGTCTGCCCCAGGCCCCTCTGTATCAGGGACGTGGGTGTCCCTCCCCTTCACACACTTGCTGATCCCCAAGGGTGCTCACCGGCCACCCAGCTGGGCCGCAGGGGACAGAACAGAGGGCACACCCCTACCTGGCCATCAGCTGGGCCTCAGTCCCCGGGCAGAGCACCGTTTGGAGGGGGAGGGCCAGCCCACAACAGCCCGGCAGAAGCTGAGGCCTGGCTACCTCTAAGGAGGCCCCGGAGGTGGCGGGGGGGGGGGGGGGATGTTTCCCTGGCCTCCCTTCACCCCAACCTGTTTATTCAATCCTCCTGGGAGCCTGCCCCGGGTTAGGCAGACTTGGAAATGACTCAGACAGCCCCACCTGCCCTCCTAGTGCTCACAGGGCCAGCCTGTCTACAGAGAATTACTGGACCATAAAATGAGGACAGAAGGGGAAGCTCGCCCGGGCTACAGAGCTTGACATGGGGGACGGGGGTTACCCACATTTTCTGTTTATTTCGCTTCAGGGGAGTAGGGGGTGTCCACACACGGTTTCCCTGAGTTGATGAATATTGAGATGGGTTTTGAAGGGTGAATAGGAGTTCTCTGGGAGCACAAGTGAAAAGACGATATTACGGTTTCTGTGGAGAGAGGCACAAGGAATCTTGCAGATACACAGCCTTCACTGCAGAAGTAAAGGGAAGAGTTTGGTCATACTCACTAAGTGTCCACTCGCGAGTGTCACCCTCAGATTAGAGTGGACACCCAGTGGCCTTTGCTGGAATGGGGCGAGGGGGAGAGAGAGAGAGGGTGTACCTGACAAGCAGATCTCTGACCCAGAGGTGAGTGTGAGGACGGGTAACTCAAACACTCATACACGCTCACACGCACACACAGGTGCACACACGAGTGTGCTCGATGCCAAGCCTCCTGGGGCCAATTCCAGCACGGTGCACTCCCTCGGGGTGCAGAGAGACCCTCACAGAGAAGGCGCCAACCAAAGCCCAGCAGGCTGACAGCACCACCCTGCTGAGCACACGGATGAACAGGACACAAGCCTTGCCCTCTGGGACCACGGTCCTGTTGGAGTCACTGCCACACCTCACCCCTACTCCATGCCCCCCCCCCCCCACCAGCCTGCAGGCCCCTGGACACGCCTGTCCTCTGGCTTCTGGGAACCAGCACCTCTATGCCCTTTGAGAGAGACACCCCTGCCCTTTGCCTGGCCCGCTCTTAGCGGCTGTCAGGCATGTCAGTGCCTCGGGTCCTGACCCTCCCGGCTGGCCTGCTGCCCCCTGGCTGGCCACCCACAGCTCCCTCTTCCTCCCTGCAGCTCTCCCTCTGCCAGGACGCAGAGGTATCTGGGCCCCCATGAGACCGCCGGCTCCTGCGTGCCTCCCTCCCTGGGCCTGCCAAGAACCAGCCTAGTACACAGAACTGGGCCAGGAGAGGTGTCTGGGGTGGAGGGGCTATTTATGCAGGTCTGGAAGAATCAGGGGACTAGCAGAAGTGGGGGGGTGGGGAAGATGGGGAGTACTCTGGCCAGGAGGCAGCACTGGCAAAGGAATTGTGGCATCGGCCGGCGGGATGTGGCATGGGGTCCTTGGTGAGGCTGGGAGGGGAGCCAGAGCAGATCCTTGGGCCCTTTCAAGACCATGGTCAGATTCTGAGACTGTCGAGTGGGAGACACCTGTGCTCTGTCCCCTACTCAGCCCCAAACCCTGGGCTTGTCCTTCAGAGGGGGCCCTGCTCAGCCCTCCTCCGAGGGACAGCCTGAGAGGACACCCCCCCCAGAGCATGAATGTGCCCCCAGAATACCTTGGAGGTGCTCAGGCCCCTGGAGTCCACTGGGCAAACAAATCCCCGTCCTGGGCCCTTGGGGGTCCTCTTCTCTGGCGTGTCCTCCCTTGGTGGCTTTAAACATGACAGCAAATTCTTTGACACATCTCCCAACAAATAGAGACATCCAGTTCCTCTCCTCTTGAATGTGGGCGTTAATATTCACTTCTGGGGGTGCCTGGGTGGCTCATTCGGTTAAGCGTCCAACTTCGGCTCAGGTCATGATCTCACAATTCATGAGTTCGGGCCCCAGCATCGGGCTCTGTGCTGACAGCTCAGAGCCTGGAGCCTGCTCCATATTCTGTGTCTCCCCCTCTCACTGCCCCTCCCCTGTTCACGCTCAGTCTCGATCTCTCAAAAACAAATAAACGTTAAAAAATCTTATAAAAAAAAAAAGTAACGTGCTTCTGACCAACAGAGTACCCCCGCAGTGCTGCCACATGACCTTCCAAGGCCAGGTTCCAAAGGGCACTAGGCTTCTCATTCTCTCCCTGAGATACTCAGCACGGGAGCTCTGAGCCGACATGCGTGAAGTCCAGCTATCCTGATGCCACCGTGGTAGACAGGTGGGTCCAGCGATGCCTGAGGAGACCCAGGTCTCTCCCAGGGCAGCCGCCAGCGAGTAAGGAAGTCTCTGAGACAACCCCAACCTCAGCCAGCTTCTGCCAACACAGGAGACCCTGAGCAAGAACCATCAAACCAAGTGCAGCCAAGCCCCAAACCGAGAGAGATTAAAATCCGAAATGACGGCTGTCTGACATTGCTAAGTTTGGGGCTACTTGTTACGCAGCGGTAGGTAACCGATACACCCCACGGGCGCACCAGGCTGATGCAGGCACACCTCTGATGGGCAGCTGTTTGCGAGGACGGCTAGAGCTTGGATACGTGTTTGGGGTGCCGCGTGCATGTGCACCCCCCCACCCCCCGCCCAGTGCAGACACAGCCGAGTTGGGAACAGGAAGGGAACCTCCATTTGCCCTTCTCTTCCAGCCGGCATGTATTAGCCAAGAATGGCTGCTCTAATTTGCCCTTAGAGACTCACAGCAGGCCCAAAAGGGGCCCCCAGAAGACACTCATGCCCTAATCCCTGCAGCCTGTAAATGTCACCTTATATGGAGAAATCACTTTTGCAGATGCAATTAAATTAATGACCGTGAGATGGGGAGATTATCCTGGATTATCTAGGTGGGCCCTAAACGCCATCGCATGTATCCTTGTAAGGGGACGGGAGAGCTGACACGCAGGGACGAGAAGGCCATGAGAAGCAGAGCAGACAGAATCTGATGATGGTGGCTTCGGGGAGTGAGTGACGCGGCCACGGGCCACAGATGCCAGCAGCCGGCAGACGCTGGAGGAGGCCAGGCATACAGCCTCTGCCGACACCTTGATTTTGACCCAGTGGTACTGATTTGGGTTCTGGCCTCCGGAACTGGGAGAGAACAGTTCTCGTCGTTTTAAGGCACCACGTCGACGGCCATTTGTTACGGCAACCTTGGGAAACGAATCCAGGGCATCCTCACCCCTCACGCCCCACCTATGAGTCCTAGTCCACACCTTCACACACGACCCCCCCCCCCCCAACACACACACACACTCCTCAGCCCAGACCTACAAAGCTCAGGCCCGGACTTGCCGGAAAGTTCTGCAATCCTTTCCTCATTGGAAACTCCAGAACCACCACGGGACGGGGCTGGATTTCTCTGGATGCCGGGAGAATGCCTCTGAGTCAGGTCTCAGTGCCCTAGGAAGCAGCTGGCCTCAAGAGCAGGTGGGGAAAAAAACGCACTCAGCCACGCAAAAGGCAAAGGCAAGAGCAGATACAACCCAAACACGGCCCCCACACCATCCGCCACCATATGCTTGTGTTTCTTGAAAAAGAAGCTTGAGAGAACAAACAAAAAGGAGATTCTCCTCCGGGGCGGGGGGGGGGGGGGGGGCGGTAGGGGCATCCCTCCTCCCCAGGAGCCTGCCCCTCCCCCCACTTCATTTCTTATCACAGGGGCTCCCCAGTGGGCACAGAATTGCCCGGGGCCCTGAATTCCTGCCCCCGCCCACTGTCCACCATCACAGCAGCTGGCAGAGAATAAAACAGGTCAAAGCCCTGACTTCCACTTCTACCTGCCTAGGAAGGATCCAGACAGGGCAGCGGGAAGGGGTCTTACATCAGCCGCGGTGCACTGCAAGGCAGTCCAGACTCGGTCCAGACACCGAGTCCCAACCCCAGCCCTGACCCCTTCTCCCTGAGAACAGAGCCCTCGTTGTGTCCTGGCATCTAAAGGCAGGTGTTTGGGGCAGCGAATCATGGGGATTCTGGAGCGCTTAAATCAATCCCTTACGTGGGACCGGTTCAAAGAGAAGCATGCCACCCAATCCTGGCCACTGAGACTCGAGGGGCTTCTAGGGAAGTTCTCCTTGCTCTCAGGGCACGACTGAAGCCAGAAATGTCCTCCTTCTTCTGCGTGTGACACCCCCAGTCACGACAGCATGTGGGGACCAAGAGGAGCTGGCCCAGGAGGCGAAGCCATCACACGGACAGCAGCACAGACCCGTGAATCTGACTGACCTGTCATGACTCAGAATCTACCAACCTCTGGGCTTCGGGTTAGGTAGTAAATGTCCACGATCCTTAAGTCACTTTTTTTTTTTTTTTAAGATTTTATTTTGGGAGGCACCTGGGTGGCTCAGTGGGTTAAGCATCTAACTTTGGCTCAGGTCATCTCAAGGTTCGTGAGTTCAAGCCCCACACTAGGCTCTCTGCTGTCAGCACAGAGCCTGATTTGGATCCTCTGTCCCCCTTTCTCTCTGCCCCTCCCCTGCTCTCTCTCAAAAATAAACATTTTTTTAAAAGATTTTATTTTTAAGCAATCTCTACACCCAACATGGGGCTCGAACCCCCAAACCCAAGAGGAAGAGTTGCACACTCCATCGACGAGCCAGCCAAGTGCCCCACTGAAGCCACCTTTAACGAGGTATCTTTCCCTTGTGGCTGGATATACATGTGTATACACAGGGAAAAACTTACTACACTGGACGTCGCACTTTTTAAAAGGTTAAAACCAAAGCGTCCTAGTGAGTCAGCATCTACTGGTTATAAAGCCACCCATTAGCTCTCGTGTCCTGGTCTATTTGATAACAGACTGAGATGCCCTTTCCAATCGATGAGCAGACAGCATGTGTCCTGTTTGGCACCTACAGCAAGAATCCAAGGGTCTGTAGCAGGACCCCCATGTGACCCTCTTCTCCCCTGCCCGTGGAACAGGTGCCAGCTGCCCCTTTAGGCCAAAGTGACTGAAGTCACTGCTTAGCATAGAGCCAGAAAACGGAGTGCTGGTTCCTTTGATGTCCCTGAGACCAGGATGGGCCGCCCACCTCCAGACGTTCTGGTTACAGGAGAAAACAAGCCCCTCCCTTCTCCAATCCGTTTATCAGGTTACTTCTAACTGAACGCATTCCTAACGGAAACTGATTCCACGGTATGCGTTTTCAAATTATATTCACTTCCGGCTCCGTTGTAAGCCATAACTTACTTTACTGCCCTTTTAATCCCATCTGACTACAGTTTATGTTTCCGTGGGAGTCTTTTAAGTCGCTTCTGAAATAAGGTAGGATGTAAATAAGTGAAAGTAAATTGATCCAATAAACTTTTAAAAGCCCCAGTGTTGGGCACCATTCGAAGAAAGACCTGCCTTCCCCAGGGCTAGTCTAATGAGCAAGTTATTCATCTCCCTGAACTTTGCTTTCCTCATCTGTAAAATGGGGCAAGTCAGACCTATCTCACTGCACTGTTGGGGGGGCAGGTGGAGGGGGAGCTAAGAAATATTAGTTGGAATAGACTCTATTCTTAAGAGACCTGTGTCTTGGGGCGCCTGGGTGGCTCAGTTGGTTAAGTATCCGACTTTGGCTCAGGTCACGATCGCACGGTTGATGAGTTCAAGCCCTGTGTCGGGATGTGTGCTGACACCTCGGAGCCTGGAGCCTGCTTCGGATTCTGTGTCCCCCTCTCTCTCTGCCCCTCCCCTGCTCACACTCTGTCTCTCTCTCTCAAAAATAAACATTTAAAACAACTTTTTAATAAAAAAGAAAAGAGACCTGAGTCTCTACGATTCTCCTGGTAAATGTCACCATCCCTCCGTCCTTGTCCTTGAGGACTTTGTCCAAGCATCAACTAGAGAAGTTCTGCCTGCTACAGCCTCTCCACCTGCTTCCTTCTAGCGGGGGCGTCTGGAGACAGAGAGGATGCCGGCCTGTCCTTGCCTCTGCCGTGATCCCACTCATGAAGGCCCCTCCTGGCCCTCGGACAGTCAGAGGTGATAGAAGGAAGTACCATCCCTGGTGTGCGTCCCAGGGCGGAAGAAGTCTCGGCCGGATGCTGGAGAAATGGACTCAAGCACTGGGTGAGGACTAGAGGAGGTGACTTATCAGATCCACTCCAAGGTGGAGATCTTACATTAGAGTAATGTCGGTAAGCATACACAGTCTCAAAGGGATATTTATACACCCGTGTTCACGGCAGCAGAATTTATAGTAGTCAGAAGGCGGGAGCAACCCGAGTGTTCACCAGCGGATGAATGGATAAAGAAAATGTGGTCTATACACACAACAGGATGTTATTCAGCATAAAAAGGAAGGAAATTCTGGGGTGCCTGAGTGGCTCAGTCAGTTGAGCGTCTGACTCTTCGGCTCGGGTCATGGCCTCATGGTTCGTGGGTTCGAGCCCCACATTGGGCTCTGTGATGACAGCTCAGAGACCGGAGCCTGCTTCGGATTCTGTGTGTGTGTCTCTCTCTGCCCCTCCCCTGCTTGTGCTCTGTCTCTATCTCTCAAAAACAAACATTAAATTTTTTTTTCAAATAATACGTAACAATTCTAAAAAGGAAGGAAACTCTGCAATATGCCACAACACAATGACCCTTAAGGACACCATGCTGAATAAAAGAAGCTGGGCACAAAAAGGCAGATGCTGTATGATTTCACTTGTTTGAGGGACCCAGAGCAGTCGTATTCAGAGACAGGAAGCAGATCAGTGGGTGCCAGGGGCTTGGGGGGAGGCGGAGGGGTAGTTAGTGTCTACTGGGGACAGAGTTTCAGGGTGGGAAGATGAGAAAGTTCCAGAGACGGTTGCACAGTAATGTCATTGTACCTAACTCTACTGCACTGAACACCTAAAGATGCTTGTGACAGTCAATTTTACGTGATGGGTGTTTTACCCCAATTAAATAACCACAACAGCCATTTACTGAGCGTAACCAGGCAACACCCACGACAGCAGGTCTGGGGATGCGCATGGTCTCCCCGGGCCTTGAGTCCGTCACTGGCTCTGAAGTCCCACACCAGCCCCAGGCTTGCTGACATCATAGCAGAAGTCACAGGGATACGGGCTTTGGTTTGACCCAAGGAAACACTTCCCAACCAGGAGGGCCGTCCCTGAGTGGAAGAACAGGACACCGCGTAGGCATTGGGTTCCCCATCCCTGGAGGTCTGCAAGCGGACGCTGGCTGTTGACCAAGACCTTTTAACGAGTGGGGAGCCTGGGTGGCTCAGCCGGTCAAGCTTCCGACTCGGGATTCTGGCTCCGGTCATGATCGCCCAGCTCATGAGTTCGAGCCCTGTGTCTGCCTCTGTGCAGAGAGCACACAGCCTGCTTGGGATTTTCTCTCCCCCTCTTCCGGTACCCCTCCCCAGCTCACTCACTCTCAAAAATAAATAAGCAAACTTAAAAAAGAAAAAAAAAAAAAAGACCTTTTAAAGAGAGTCTAGAGACTTCCACAAGTCACCTGGGGGAGGGGGAGGGGGGGGTCTCGCGGGCAGAGGTCAAGGACAGCTCACGGTAGCTTTGGGTAGGTAGGAAGTGAGGCAATATGGAACCAGGACAGCAAGAGCAAGTCTCAACCACTTTGGAAAAGCAGGTCTTAGCGCTTCTAAGTATTCGATATCAGAGCGTGCAGAGCTGGGTGGGGGCCCCTCACCCAACTGCTTCCATGTGCATCCGGGGAAACCCAGAGGGGACAGTCCGCACCCCAGATCTCTGCACACCCAGTGCACGTTTGGGACGTGATGCCACCGTGCTCTCCTGTGCGCCTAACTGCTCTGTGCCAGTTGCAAACCCTTTCCTATTCACTGGTGCAGGTGCTTCAGGGAAACCAACTCGATTTCTTTGAAAATGGCATCCCGGTTGGAGGGCAGTACCCGCACGTGCTTGATTCCAGTGCGTTCTCCCGGGGGCCTGCTCTGTTGAAAAAGGCATCAGACGTATCAACAAACCACAAGTAGGCACAGCACCACGGGCCGAGTCTCTCAAAGACGATGAAAGCATCCAGGAGTGGAAGGTCACACCATAGGGGTCCATTTAAGTGTGGCTCAAAAACATCCGAACTCCTGCATTAGGAGTCAGGATGGTGGTCATTTTGCGGGGGAGGGGTGGAGGAGGGTGGCTGGAAGGAGGCATGGAAGGCTTCTGGGAGCTGGGAATGTTCTGTTCTTGATCTGGGCTGTTACCTGGGTAAACTGGTTTCTAAAAACTTATCGAGCTGTTGACTTACAACAAATAGCTTTTCTTCTCAACACAAAGTTTTAAAACGATGTGGGGGAACTGGAATCCCCAGGGAGGCAGCGGACAACAGGAAGGTGGTCTTGACAGACCTCAAGAGGCTGTTGCACCGAGGCCCCACCCTGTGACCAGCCGCTTTCATGTCTATGAATCTACCCCGAGGAAATTACCCGAAACGCAAAGATTGATGTGCAAAGGCATTTCGCCAAAGCATGCCACACGGCCGGAAATACACATAGCGCGCGCACACACACACACACACACGTAAGGGAAACAGCAGACAATCCCCAGTACCCCGTGGGGCCTGGAGCCAGCACTGGACGGATGACCGGCTCCAGGCGCACATGGAAAAGCCAGGGATGAAGCAGACTGTCCGCCTCGCTGGGCTGGATCCATAAGTGACTTACCTTCCCTCTACGTTTTTTTTTTTTTTTTTTTTTTTGTACAGTATCTGAGCTGAGGAGCTGTCATGGTGCGATTTAGAAAGAAAGAACAGAAACCTTCCTCCTTCCAGCTGCCCCGCCCCCAGGACAGGAAAGCAGGCCCAGGCCACAGGCAAAGGGCAGCCGCAGGGAAGCAGAGGCCTTGGGCTGCTTTCCTGGAAATCGAGGGAGGCCTCCTGCCTTCTCTGCCGAGGAGGAGCTGGGGGAAGGGGCAGGTCTGTGGCCGGGCCCTGGGAAGCCCGTCTCCTCTGAGCCCAAGGGTTCCAGAAGGTACGGCTTTATGCCGGGGCTCCCCAGGACCAGGTCAGGGCCATGCCTGTGTACCGGGCACTACGACCACGAAGAAAACCCTCAAACTCAGGTTTTGTCCTTTCTCTGCCACCCCACAGAAGGGAGGGTGCTGCTGGCGGTACAGGGTGGCCGGGTCGCCCCGCGCCTGCCTCGCCAGGAGGGGAGGCTGGGCTCTGGTGGGCAGACTCTCCGGGATCAGGTTTCCGCCCCGTTATTTAAAGCCTGGCTCCCGGCTCCTGGCGGGCGGGCAGGGGCAGCCGCCGCCTGCGTGACTAGGATGAGAAATGGCAATCCTGACTCGGGCCTGCGTGCCTATGGCAACTGGCGTCGTGGCCTTGGAGACTAATCTCCAGGCTGCCAGCCCCCAGGGGCCTCTCCGGGCAGGGCCCCTGCTCCCTGCAGAGGCCCTTGGCCAGGAAGGGGTCCAGCCCCTCTCCCACCAGAGGATGGGGCATCTGACCTTGCAGGGGAGCCCCTGGCCAGGCTCAAAACACACCAATACCCCCGGCCCCAGCCCATGCCACATCCCCCAGTCATGGTCACACCGGTGGGATGTGGCCACCGTGCATATCACCAACACATTTCATTCTGCACGGCATGGGACCCACATAGCACGTGCTCCCACCCGTGGGAGCGTCCCAGGCTGGGGGTAGATAGGACACAGACAATAAAATGGGCTATTAAGGAAAAAAAAAAAAAAAAAAGGTTAAAACATGGTGATACAGGGGCGCCTGGGTGGTCTGTTAAGCGTCTGGCTCTTGATTTCAGCTCAGGTCACGATCTTGCAGTTTGTGGGTTTGAGCCCCAAGTCGGGCTCTGTGCGCTCTCTCTCCCTCTCTCTCTGCCCCTCCCCTAGTCGTAGGCGCTCTCTCCCTCTCTCTCTCTCTCAAAATAAACGTTTAAAATGAAACATTTAAAAACATGAAAAATAAAAACACAGTGATACATTTTGATTTGAGTGGTGGTTACCTAGGTGTATACACAGGTAAAAACCTATCATGCTAGACGCTGAAGATTTACGCATTTTTACTGTAAGTTATACTTCAGTTAAAGATAAAAATAAGTGGGGCGCCTGGGTGTCTCGTCGGGTAAGCGTCCAACTTTGGCTGAGGTCATTATCTCACCGTTCTAAAGTTCGAGCCCCAAGTCAGGCTCTGTGCTGACAGCTCAGAGCCTGGAGCCTGCTTCGGATTCTGTCTCCCTTTTCTCTCTCTCTCCTGCCCCTTCCCCACTCACGCTCTGTCTCTCTCTCTCAAAAATAAGCAAACACTAAAACAGACAAACAAAAAAAAGGTAAAAATACGTGACATGTAAGTAGCATGGGCTAGTGGGTGGGGAAGTCGGCGGGGGGGCTCCCTGGAAGAGGTGACATGAGTGGAATGTCAGGCCGCGGGGCAGCGAGAGCTTGCAGGGCAGGGACAGAGCCAGGGGAACCGTGCCAAGCACTGCTCATCTGCAGGGGGGTGACCATCCTGCCCCCCACCCCACCCACCTCCCTGGAAACAAATGCCGAGCAAATATGGCAAGACCCGTTTGAAGGAGTGCCAAATCACTGGCTGTCTGGGAAACCCAACCACCAGCCCAGCCGCCCACGTGTCTCGTGTCTCGGATGGGCCGGAGCAGGGTGGCGGGTGGGGAGGGGCCGGCTCTGCCTGGCTGGATCATCCAGGTCAGGGCAAGAAGCAGTGGGCAAAGAGCCAGGCTCAGCCATGGGGACTGGGTCAAGGACCTTGCAAGGTCATCATTCAGAGGCCAGGAACCACTGAAGAGTTTGGAGCAGGGGCAGGATGTGGTTAGATGCGGGGAACCTGGCAGTATTTGGCAGATACGGATCCAGAGCCGGGGAGCCAGCAGTTACCAAGCTTCTGCAATGGTCCAAGCCAGAGACGGCCAGGCCTGAGGTCGAGGGTAGCAGCAGGATGGAGGACAGGGTGGCTGGGACCAAGGAAAGGGTGGAGATCTGTGACAGTGTGGACGGGGGAATCCGAGGAGGCGGCACTGGGAGTGATGCCCGGGTTTCTGATTCTGATGATGGAGAGGATGATGGTGCCCTCAGCTCAGCGAGGAACAAAACGGCGGGGGGGACCAAGAGGCGGAACCTCCAGTCAGGAGGGCCACCTGTAACCAATCAAGGGCTGGGGGCTAGGTGAGGGGCTCTGGGCTAACGGGGCAAGATCTGAGAGATTCAGGAGCAGCAAAGGCCCCGGGGGCCAACATGGTGGGAGAAGTCAGAGGAAAACTGAGGACGAGGGAGAGTCGAAGAATCAGGGGAGGGAGAAGGGTGGGAAATTACAGGTCCGGAGGCCTATCGAGGGACCTACAGGAGCACAAGGGCTGGGATGGCACCCTGGGGTGGGCAGGGGAGTGAGTGCAGAGGGCTACAAAGGGCTTCGTGGTCTAGGATGGGAAAACCGGAACAAGGGGGTTGGATGGACACACTCCCAGGTCCTTCCAGATGGGATCTCAGCACCTGAGCCAGGAGCCTCTCCTCCCCAGCCCTCTGTTGGTCTAGGAAGATGAAGGGCCCCTGTCCCGTGGCTGCTACGTTCCATTGGTTGGGGCGGTGTGTGCAGGACCGGGGAGGGGAACCACAAGCCGGCCCAGGGAGGTGTGCACACAGGGGCAGGAATTTTGTTTTGTTCGTGGCTGTGCCCCAGAACCACGCATACTTGCTTGGTGGACAATCCAGAGGGGGAACCACAACATGAAGCTTAGCCAAACCGGACCATCCTTGCCTTCCAGCCTCCCCACACGGGACCCCAGCTGCCCTGTTGGCACCAGGCTGACGCCTGGGCGTGCCAGGAGCGGGGAGAAACGGCGGGGGCGGGCAGGTTCAACCCAAGCAGGGCTTGAGTTCCCCACCCAGCTCCCACCGGCCTGTGATGTCCATGGAGGCGGATGCCAGGCCTCAGTTTCCTCCTGAGTAAACCCGAGCCACCGATTCTGCTGCTCTCAGCATTTTGAGGAGGGCGCAGCTGACGTGAGACGAGTGACTGGCACAGGGCCGGAGATCACAGGCACTCATCAAAGACACGGGAGCACCGATGCTGACATCACTGCGTCCCATCAACTCTGGGTTAGCTCTTGCACGTTTCCAGACAGGCAGCACGCTGTCGCCTCTGTTCCCGCCTCCAGGAGGGGGCGCTCGGCCGGCCGTCAGGGGACGCCGGCACCCTGTCCCCTGGTTCTGGGTGACCCCGGTAGGTCAGCGCATGCGGGCCGGGGACGTACGCGTGTGTGGGTTCTTAAGCATCTGCAGCGCGTCAAGGCCGGGTGTCAGGAGACGGTGGGAAGAAGCCAGCGCCGCGGCGGTGCCAGCCCCTGGGGCGATCATGTCTCCCAAGAGCCCCCTTGCCAGACGTAAACAGGCCTTCTCAGAAGGATGAGCAACATGGATGAGGCGCATCAGGCCCTTTCTTGTCGGGAAAAAGCTGGGCGGAAAAAAGCTAATCACGGTGGGTGATCTAACGCCGGGGCTCTGGCTCACAGGCTCCCACCCCAGCCAGCCCTCCTGAGCCGCCAGCTCCCCCTCTCCTCCCCGCTATACCACGTGACCCGGTCCGCTGTGGGGGAGGTCCCAGGTAAGGCCACGCCCAGCTGCAGGCTGGGGATGGGGAGACCTGGCTTCTAACTCCAGACACCACCCCAAAGGGGGCCCTAACTGCTCCTATGGAAATTGGGAACTCAGGCGCAAAGTTCTCCGAGGACCTTCTTGCCCTCCGCCCCACGCGGAAAGACCACCACGCCCCCTCGCCTGGAGTGTGGCCTCCACACCTGCCCCGATCCACACCAGGGCAGTGATCACGGCCACCCTGCCCCCAACCCCGCACCTCTTGTGCCCGCCCTTTTATATCCCAACGCCACTTCCTGCAGGACCCTTTCCTCCTGCACCCCCCATTCCAGGGGCTCCCCCGTCCCAGCCCTGGGCCCACGCACCCCTGTGGGCGTCACACCCATCTGCTGGATGCGTGGGGCACAAACCCAGCGCAGGGTAATCCCACTGCACCTATACACCCCAGACCCGGAACTGGGGGTAAATCAGGCCCGGTCCCTGTGCCTGGAGCGCCCAGGTGGGGAAACAGAAGCTGAAAGTTATAAATGGTGACCACACACAAAAGAGGAGGTTCAGATGTCCGTTCATCAGGTATCTGTCAGATTACACCTGCCGCCTCTCCAGGCCTGCTTGCTGTCTGCGCATGCACGTCACAGCCAATGCGACGGCACCCTGCCCCAGTCATTCCTCCTACTCAGGCCCACACAGTCTGTCCTGGGGGCATCCTACTTAATGACCTGGCCCCTGGGGGATGACACACTTTATTTTGTGGCTGGAGGGTCACAGGCACAAACACGCAGGTGCAGCGAAGCCCCCCACCCCGATACAGCTTTCACACTGCATCACGTGTGATCCCCCAGCGCCCCAGGAGAGAGGCAGGACGGGACAGGGACCATCATCCATCCCACGCTGGACAACGGATGCACAACGTGTAGGTGACCTTCCTATGATTACACAAGAACCGTGGGGGAGCCAGGACTCCATGGGCACATCCGTGCTCTGTTCCTGCAAAGCACACACATCTCATGTGAAAACATTCACTGCAGCCCTGCTCACCGCTCCCTCACTTGGGCGAGGAGTGCCTGGCCACCTCCATCCACCAGGGACAACCCAGGCCCACCCGAAGCTCTGGCCAGGTAGTGTGACTCCACAGAGTGCCCTCCTCTCCCAACCCCGGGGACGGGAGTACCTGGAGGAGCCCAGCCCAGGCCCACAGCATCCCCTCCCTAAGGGCCCAACGACCGGTGACAGAGCCCGAGTCTCGGGAGTGTGCACAGGGCCCGTCCTCGTGAGATCTGGGTCTAGACAAGGCTCTGCCAACCCAGCGGCTGGGTGATGCTGGCCAACTTGCTTCCCGTCTCTGGGCCTCAGTCTCTGCCTCCAATAAAGACACACATCCACAGCACCCCGCCTCTTCCTCCCTCACAGAGCAGTGGTGGGAGGTGAAAGCAAGACCCAACAGAGTCTTTCTATCCAAACCCTACCTTGGCCTTGGGCCTAGCTAAACCCCATGTCACATTACGGCCATCATTACCATCGGCAGCCACATGACTGCCCAGTGCTGTGCTGGTCGCATCCTTTTAATGTCCTGCAGCAACCCTAGAGCACAATGGTATCCCTCCCGTTGGACAGATGCAGACCTGGATGCTCAGAAAGGCTGAGTAACCTGCCCAAGGTCACACAGCCAGAAGAGTCAGGGGCCAGCTTCAAAGCAAAGTCTACTAGAAGGAGCAAACAGGCACCCAGTCCCTGACAATGTCCCCCAAGCAGCTCCCGGCACGCTCACTGCCCAGCGACTGGCACACAGATATTTGCAGAAGGGCTCTCCTTCTTTGCCTCCCCCAGAGGGTGAGAGACTTCAGGACAGGGGCCAGGCTTCCTGTCTGGGGTCGCGGTGAGGCCCAAGGAAGGCTTCCTGGAGGCAGGGTGGCTCCTGAAAACCAGAAAGGACCTCGAGGTATGGAGACATCATTTTTGGAGCCAAAAACAGGGCAGAGGGCCCAGGAAAGGGTCCCATGATGCCAAGATCACAGGCCTTCTGGGATGGTGGGGGGAGAGACAGCACAGCAGGGACCACCTGCCCTCCACACAGACCTCAGACTCGGGGTTGCCTGGTCTGCCCCTGGCCCCCACCACCCATCCACAGCAGCAGACACAGAGCCCCGCCCCCCGGCAAAAAAAAAAAAAAAAAAAAGCGGGGGGGGGGCAGGACTGGCTTCCTGGCCCAGAAGGAACCCCTTCTGAAGCCTGGGATGAGAAAGTCACTCCGCTTCCAAAGCCATGTCCCCGCAGGGATGCAAGTCGGAGGGGAGGGGGGCTCCCAGGCCTTACTCCTGGCATCCTCATACCTGCGTCCAGGGCACCCGCTAGCCTTCTAAGGCCTGCAGCCTGAGAACGCTCCTCGGGGGGCTGACACAGCTCTGAACTGGCTCCCTGAGGCGGGTGGCAGGAACCTGGACGTGAGCCAGCTCCAGCCCGGTGCCTGCCCTCCCCGCCCACACCCACACCCTCCCAGGGGATTGCAGACCTCCCAAGCCTCCAGGGTGGACACGGCCCACATGCCAGTGGCTCCACATCAACGCCAGGAAAAACCCAGGGCCTGCATCACTGAGACTGGGTCCACCCGTCTGCCCGAAGAGGGTCGCCACCCAAGATATCCCACCGGCTCCCGGTCAGGGTCTCCTGGGGTCTCTCCTTGAGGAGGTGCTTCCAGGCTGTCAGCCCCACACTGCAGACCACGCCTGCTGGGATTCACCTGCACACATAATGGGGCTTCAGGGTGACCCGATGTCATGGGTTTCCAGTACAGAAGCCCAGGGGCCACCAGCCACTCCCACGCGTTACCACAATCAACCACGTCGCACCTCCAGCCTGCGAGCACAAAGTGCAGCCACCCTGTGCCGTCGTGGACCCTCTTCTCTCCTCGTTTAGGGTGTCTTAGAGGCCCTGACCACTCCCACTTCCTTACACTGATACCCCCCCCCACCCCCCGCCTCGCCCTCCACCTGAGTCTGCTCCAAAACCTCCCGCCGTTTCGCCAGACCAGCCAGACAAGGGAGGCTCCGGGGCACCTGTGGGGGGGGTGGGTATTGCAAGGAGCCCTGGCCCAAGAGTCTCAAGATGAGGTTTGGGATCTTGAGTCTTACCACTCTGGAATCAGCCAAGTGCCTTCCCAGCCCTGGCCTCAGTTTCCCCATCTGAAAAGGAAAGGAGGTCAACATATTCTGACGTCCCTTCCAGCTCTAACTGTTCATGGACCAAAAGCACACGGCGTACCCCATCCAGGAAGGTCAGGAACAGCAGAGGCAGAAGGGGGTGCCCGAGGAAGGTGACAGGAGGGGGTGCCAGGGCAGCCCTCGGCCCCAGCCCTAGGCATAAGTCACATGAGTCATCCTGAAAGACTCAAACTCAACGGCTACATGCATAAGGAGGACTGCCACCAACTAAAACAAATGGAATGGCTAACCCTACATGGGGTTAATCCGGAAAGGCCAGTCCCCGGCTCAGGATGGTTTCCGGAAACTGAAGGGTAACACACACGGTGAAAGTCACGCTTTTCCGCGTACTGTGCTAGGAGTTTTTACAAATGCATACTGCTGTTTCCTCCACCACAATCAAGGCACAGGGCAGTCCTATCAGCACCCCAAGTCAACCCGCCCCCACGCAACTCCGGATCTGCTCCGTCCCTATCGTTGCGCCTCTTCCAACCTGTCACAGAAATGCAACGGGACACGACTTCCCGAGTCTGCCACCTTTCACCCAGGCCGACGCTTCTGCGATTCACCCCTGCTGTCCGGATCAAGGGTTTGGTCGTTCTCGGCACTGACCAATCTTCCTCGGTATGAACCTACCCGGGTTTGCTTATCCACGCACTGGTTGGACACCGAGATGATTTCCAGTGTGGGGCAATTACGAATACAGCCACTTGAGATATTTCTCTTCTTCAGGTTCTTATGTAAACCCAAGTTTTCATTTCCCTTGGGCAAATACTGAGGAACAGAATTACCAGGTCATACGGCAAGCCCGTGTTCAACTGTATAAAAAGATGCCCCAAATCCACAGAGATACCATTAGTGGTTGCTAGGGAGTGGGGGGTGGGGGGGAATGGGGAGAGACTGCTAATAGATGTGGGGTTCCTTTTGGGGGGGGTGATAAAAATTCTTCTGGAATTAGATAGTGGTAACAGTTGCACAACCCTGTGACTATACTAAAAACCACTGGGTAGAATACTTTGAAATGGTGAATTTTATGATGCAATTATATGTCATAAAAATGATAAATAAATAACTGCCAAACTGTTTTCCAAAAATGGCCATGCGGCTTTATACTCCCACCAGCCACATGTGTCTGAGCTCTAGCCCCAGCCAGTTGTAAAGGCAAGACGTCGCATGGCTTGTTCTGGGTTGCGGGGCACAGAGGGGCACAGGACCTGAGGCAGGACCTAGTGAGCCCTGGGCTACAGGCCTCCTGGGTTGAGTAGAAAGGAGGTCTCTGGATAGAGAGTCACAAAAGTCTGGCAGGTGACTGACAAAGTGGGGTCCCCTAAGGCCCCAGATGGGCAGTGGTAACTCTGGTCTGTAGAACAGCCACGCACCCATGATCAAAGTCCCCACCCTACCTACTGGGGGGCTCCCACCCCCATTCGTGCTCCTGGAGAAATGAAGATGTCCACACCAGTCTGGGCCACGAGGGGCAAAGCCTGCCCAAAGCATTCCCAACCCCCTTCCTCCCCAACAGGCATGCCTCTTTCTTCCCAGTTCCTTACAGCAAGGGGGCATCAGAGGCCCAAAGTCCCATCTGTGCAAAACTAAAGCTCCTGAGGAGAGCGTGTATGAAGGCAAACCTTTGAGAGTAGAAGCATTCTGCCCTAACTCCTTGTCTCCATCTGGACCATGGGTGTGAGGACTGGAGGGTGTGCAGCCATTCTGTGACCACGATGCATAAGTGTGAAGACAAAATCCAACAAGGTAAATCAAAATCACACAAAATCATAGCTCAGTTAGTTAAGCGTCCGACTCTGGCTCAGGTCATGATCTTGTTGGTCAAGGGGCTCGCGGCTGTCAGCGTGGAGGCCACATCGGATCCTCTGTCTCCCTTTCTCTCTCTGCCCCTCCTTCCCAATAAACAAAAACATTAGAAAAAAAAATTCACATGACATAGCCCTTCACCCTCACTAGGATGGCTATGATCAAAAAGACGACACCAAGTGTTGGCAAGGATGTGGAAAAACTGGAACCCTCACACATTGCCGGTGGGAACATAAAATGGTGCAGCCGTCACGCAGTTCCTCAGGATGTGAAACACAGAACTGCCACTATGACCCAGCAATTCCATTCCCAGGTGTTTAGCCAATAGAAGAGACAGCATAGTGCACACAAAAATCTGTGCACAAGTGCTCACAACAGCCGAAAAGTGGAAATGACCCAAGCATCCATCAACCGATGAATGGATAGGCAAAAGGTGGCCTGTCCACACAGCGGAATATTATTTGGCCGTTAAAAGGAGAGATGCTGTGACACCTGCCCCAACTTGGATAAACCTCGAAAACACGATGCTGAGCTTAAGAAGCCAGACACAAAGGCCACATGTTCTAGGGTTCCACTGACATGAAACGTCCAGAATAGGCACATGCAGGGACAGAAAGCGATCCAGTGGTTGCCAGGCGCGGGGGGCGGAGGCAGCAGAGGGCTGACGATGTAACGGGTTGGGATTTCTTTTTGAGGGGATGAAATGCTCAGAAATTTGACTGCACAGCTCTGTGAATGTATGAAATCATACTTCAGCGTATGCTTCAAAGAAAATATATTTTTTTAATGTTTCTTTATTTTTGAGAGACAGAGCGTTGAGCAAGGAAGGGGCAGAGAGAGAGGGAGACACAGAATCGGAAGCAGGCTCCAGACCCTGAGCTGTCAGCACAGAGCCCGATGCGGGACTCGAACCCAGGGATCGTGAGATCATGACCTGAACCGAAGTCGGACGCCCAACCGACTGAGCCACCCAGGCGCCCCTAAAGAAAGTAATTTTTAAAAGAACTTAATCTAACAAGCTAAGGAGGAAAGAACCGAGCCCCTGAAGGCATCACTGAGCCCCCATCCCAGCCTCTGACCGCCTACCCACGGCTTTTTTTCTTGGGAGGAATAAAAGCCCTTGTTGAAGCCATTAAAGTTCAGTCTTTCTATTACCTGGAGTCAAACGCACTCCTAACCGACAGACTCGTCCCCCATGGCCACCTGCCGGGCCTATAGGGGCTCTGTACCCTGAGCAGCCCTGGGGCCAGGCTGGTGGTCGGGATTCGGCTAAATGCCAAGTTATCCAACACAGTCCCCACCGGCGGCCCCCCAGAATGCCACACATACGTGTGTGAGCGCACACACGCACACACGCGCACAAGCGTGTGTGTCTAAATAGCCCAGGGGATTAACTGTTCTGACGCGCCACACTTGTGCTCTCTCCATACACACACCAGCTGCCCTTCACAGAGGGGAAACCCCCCCAAACCAGTCTACACCCGGCCCAGGGAGACACAGGGCCCCGCCACCACCCCCCTCCAGACGCCCCTGAGAGTCACAGCCAGGCCAGAAACGGGGAGCACGGGGGGGGGGGGGGGGTGAGCCGGTGAGAATCAGTATCCGAAGGCAGAGAAGGCCCTTGACCTTCCAAGGCCCCACCCCTAGTGGCCCGACACCTCGCTTGCTTCTAACTCACTTAACAAGTTTACACTGGACACTCGCTCTGGGCCAGGCAGGGTGCCGGGGGCGGGGATGTGGAGGGATGAGGCACCAAGGCCTGGACCCGTCGGAAGGTGACAGGCCAGGTCAAGGGCAGCTGGAACCCTCAGGGACTGTCGGAACACAGAGGAGGGGCACCTAACGCGGGCTCGGAAGGGGGCACAGGGAAGGCTTCCAGAGACACGTGGCATCCAAGCTGAGCCCTGCAAGTAAGAATCGGCCCAGTGAAACGGACAGGGAGCATTAAATACGTTCCAGGGAGAAGCAACACCACACAGGGAAGCAAGGCAGAAGCACGGTATGTTCTAGAAACCGAGGGAAGCTCACTGTGCTGGCACGGAAACAGGTGGGGCCTGGCCATGCCTAGTCGGGGAGGGAGGCGATCAGATGAAGGTCTTTGCCAGGACCCAACACCTCGCCGCTTCTGCAGCAAAATGCTCACTTGGCCACATGCATCGTCATTCCTGTCTCTGGACCCTTAGGTTGTCACCCCCCTCCTTGAAATGTCCACCCCAGACTACTCCTGGGTCTACACCCTACCCATCCTCCAGGGGCCAGTGAGAAGTCACCTCCTGCAGGCTGCCCTCAGGCATATCCCATTGGGAAAAGACGGCTCTCCCCAAACCAACCACAGGGCCACTGCCCCTGGGTAGCCCCAGCCCCAGGGGACTAACCAGCTCTACCCTTGGGGTTTTCCCAGCTTGGAGAAACAGAAACTGAGGCATGGCACACCCCATGCTCCATGAGCAGAGGCGGTAAGAGCAAAGCAGGAAATGATGGCATCCGGTTCCTCTCTGGGCACGACTGGGGCTCCCAGTCCCCACCCGAACGAACGCGCTCGTCCTCCCAAGAACACTGCAGTGTAGGAACAAGCAGCCTCAGTGGTTCAGATGAGGCTCAGAGAGGTAAAGGCACTTGCCTGACGCCACACAGCAGGTCAGTGGTGAGAACTGGGACTTGCACCACGCCTGCCTGGCTTCAAAGGCCCTGCTGTTTCCATGGCACCCTGCTGGGAAGTAGGGAAGCCCCGTGGCAGGTAAAGGAGCTCCAAGGAGGGGCACCAGCCTCTGACAGGGGCAAGGAAGAGCATCTCTCCCTTGGACAATGGAACAGGACCACAGGGACGATGTGGTAGCCTTCCCCGCCCAGAGGGCTGCACCCCCAGCTGGAAGGCAGGGTGAGCACGGGGAAGAGGGGCAACCACCCCCCTTCCCAAAGGCCCTACCTCTCCCAACCTGGGCCTCTCGGCTGAAAGCCGGCACACCTGAAAAACCAGCTCCTGGATAAACATGAGAGAGACACCAGACTGGCCCAGTCCTAAGGCCCCCCTGGAGCCCGCCAGGACCACCTTGGAGCTGGGTGGGTGGGCAGGCAGGGGTCCTGCCTGCTCCAGGGAGCCACCCAGGAGCACCCTAGGGCCCTTCTGTATGGGCCTAGCCTGCACAGTCCTTCCTGACTTCCCACCAGGTACAGCTCCAGGGTTGGACTGAGGGGTGCAGGCTTTGCGACTGGGCCGGGGGAGGAGGAGGGGGGAGGGAGGAGGGGAGGGGGGCCAGGGGCAGCTGGGCTCATCAGGAAAAGCAAACGACTTGTTTACAAAAAAACAAAGTTAAAACCCCTCAAATCTCTTGAGGCACCCAGGCAGGCCATGTCAGCCCCCAAGGAGCTCCCTTTCCTCAGGAGGCCCGCACACCCCGGGAGGCCGACAAAGCTCCCATTGGGCCCCCTGCACTCAGACACCACAGTTCCTGACGCCCACCCACGACCCGCCCAGGTACTGCCGCCTCCTTTCTCAGACGGTCAAACTGAGGCCCAGCGACTGTGCAGTGTTCCAGAGCACACGCAGCGGGCAGGCAGAGCGGGAATCAGCCTGACCAGAAGCTTTTGGAACCAATCGAAACCTCAGGACTGCCCGCACGAACGTGCAGAACAGCCGCGGTCCACGAAGGGCCAACTTCCGGCAGATGGTTTTATTTAGAATACCCCAACAGGTACCGTGGATACAAGTGGCCCCACTCTGGCTCAAAAGGGGACAGGGAACCAGAGGCCTGCACATCCCCACCTCCTCCCCACTCCCAGCGGCCCCCATGCCCTCTAGGGCTCTGCGGAGGCCCCCGGGCCGGTGTAACCGCAGCTAAGTCCCTCACTGGCCCTCCCGTTTACAGACGACCAATCCGAAGCACAGAGATGAAAAGTCACTTGCCTGAGGTCACACAGCCCCCCCCCAAGGGACCCTAAATCATGCTCCTGACTGCAACGCCAGCCTCACTGTGCTGCCCTACCCTCCTCTCCCCGCACCCCCCGCCCCCTGCGGAGGACAAGCCCTGGCCTTGTTTCAGGAAAACACAGAAGTTCAACCCCAGGCTCCAAAGTTGCAGGAGTGGAGACCTGGGAGGCACTGCCAGGGACCCCCAGACTCCGGGGGAGCAGGGCACACGGAGATAGGTAAGACACCACAGGGCGCACAAAGCTCCCCGCCCTCCAGGCCCTCACCCGCCCCCCAGCTGTCCCAGCCCCAGGAGCATCGCTGTCCCAGGAGCCCACCTGCACAGCAGAGGGCAGCCGCAGGAGGGTGTAATTTCATCGGGGGCTCGCTGGCTGTGTGAGTCACCAGAAACGGAGGATGAAATTCTAGGCTCTGCGGACAGAGGTGTGCACCTTTCTTGGCTCAGGACCGGCTCTCAATGGGGGAGGGGATGGGGGTGCAGGCAGTGCCCCTGTGAAAACGAGCAAAGGCACCCCTCTTCTTCTCTGGGTGGTCCCAAGCAGGGCTCTGCAAACCCCGAGTGCTGGGTGGGGCCATGTGGCACATCCATACCGTGGCATGGCCCTCAGCAACCAAAAGGAAGCAGATTCCAATACGCCTGGGTCGAAGAAGCCAGACTCAGGCTGCATACTGTGTGACTGCATTTATGTGCCGTTCTGGAAAATGCAAAACTACAGACAGAAAACACACAGAGGTAGAAAGAAAGAGAGAAAGAGAAAGAGAGAGAGAGAGAGAGAGAGAGAGAGAGAGAGAAAGAGAAAGAGAAAGAGAAAGAGAAAGAGAAAGAAAAAGAGAAAGAAAAAGAAAGAGAGAGAGAGAGAGAGAGAGAAAGAAAGAAAGAAAGAA
>NW_024412447.1:10586625-10591862 GCF_014898765.1 Herpailurus yagouaroundi | reverse complement strand
ACGAAAAAAGAAAACACAGTGGTTGCCAGGAGCTGGGGGAAGGTAAGGGGCTGGCTGCAAGTGAGCTTGAGGAAACTTTAAGGGGTGGTGGAACGTTCCATGTCTTTGCAGAGGCCGGGCTGCGTGAAGCAGCACATTGTACACACAGTGGTCAAACCCCTTAGAAAGCACACTTAAGACTTGAGCATTTCGGGGATTCCCTCATCCTTCACCAAAATACACACCCACCCATGGGGTGAGCCTTTCCTACGTGCGGGCCTGGGGCTGGATGCCAGGACCTGAGAATCTGCAGACCTGGGGCATCTGCAAGTTTCTCACTGCCTGGTGGAGTGACAGATAGACAGATGGACAGATATAGACTCCCCTATATGGTGGTTCTGCCAGAAGCCAGAAAATACACCTTGAGACACCACCCCCCCCCCCCGCCCCCGATCAGCAAACAGGCCTGGCCCCATCAAAGCCTCCAGGACAGAAGCAGCCTGAGGGCCTCCTCCAGCTACGGGCTCAGCCCCCCATCCCCAACTATACAGACTTGCTGTGCACCTGCAGGCTACCCAAGACCCAAGGCCCTTGAGCCAGGACCACTCACCTCTGGCTTCCCACATGGTCTCCACTCCAGGCCTGCACTGGGGTGACCCACATATCCACGCTCTGGAGGCTCCCCCCGTCCATCCACAGTATGTGAGTCTCAGGCAGGAGAGGGCGTATCATCTCCATGCGACATATGAGCACACAACCCAGACTTGGGGGCAAGGGACAT
The DNA here is from genome assembly GCF_014898765.1 of Herpailurus yagouaroundi. Lineage (NCBI taxonomy): Eukaryota > Metazoa > Chordata > Mammalia > Carnivora > Felidae > Herpailurus > Herpailurus yagouaroundi. The sequence continues at coordinate 10,591,102 of NW_024412447.1, read as the reverse complement.
GGTACACAGGACCCTGCCTCTTATTTCTTGGCTATAGCCACGGGGGCATCCCTCAAGGGACTGCCCCTCACCGCCTGTGACCCAACCCGGCAAAGATGCTCCCTTACCAGGGGCCCCTGAGGCAGGATCTCTAAGTCTTGAAGTGGGGGGGAACCATCAGAGAAACGGCCTCCCAGCGCTCAGGCCTCGCTCTGTAAACCTTGACGGCAAATCCTAACTTGGGTGCCCGATAGTGTCCCCAGCAGCTTCCCTTCCCCTCTACCCCCCCTTCCAATCACAGTGGCACAGAAGTCTCCGAAAACCAGGGCTTCCCAGAGCCCCCCACACCACCCAAGCTTAACAGGAGATCCGGACCCTGGGACCACAGACTAGAGAAAGCCGGACCAAGATAACTGGAGTCAGTGCTGCCTGATTCAAACTCTCCCAGCCCATCCCCTGGAGCTTTGGGTTGAGCCCTGATCCCAACTCCAGGCCTCAACCACTCCTTGAGCCTCTCTCCCCAGTCCCCGACAGTCCCCCAGCCCAGAGGTCACAGCTGCAAGGTTGCCAGATAAAATATGAGACCCCCGGTTCAGCTCCAGCTGAACAAAGTTACATCCTCAATCCCGCATTATCTGTGGCTTATCCGAAATCCAAATTTAACTGGGCATCCCTATTTTTATTAGCCAGATCTGGCAACCAGAAGCAGGTGGTCCTGAAGGAGGGAGACAGGTGGGCACACAAATAGCTCTGGGTTGGCCAGGCCCAGCTCCGGACCAAGAGGAAGAGTGTCGGGAACAAGGGCTCTGCCTGAGACACACCAACCAGCCATCCCCAGCCTGGGTGGGGACAAAGTACAGCCCCACCCAGCCCATTCAGCAAACTTAAGTCCCCACAAAGTGAACAAGGGCTCAGCCCCTTGCGCCAGCCCCCCATCCCCCCGGGGCTCTGAGTCCCTTACTGTCAGCAGCCACAACCCACAGCACTGAGTCTGAAATGACAGAGTAGCTACCCCAGCAAGCACGAGGGTCTCAGGGTCCCAGCCAGACACGCCTGCAAATGAGGGGCCTAGGAACCAAGTGGGGGAGCTGGCTCCCCTTGGGCCCCGCCTGGACACCCCAACATCTACACACGTCTGCACTGTCTCCCTGCCACCGAAGGTGGGAGGTGGGGGGGGGGTGAGGGGGCACACATCTCATTGCTGCTTCTAACCAATTCCATTTCTTCTCCAGTTCTCCCACATAAAACAATCCTTCCAATACTCCACCTCTGCTTATGAATTAATTCCTGCTGGGAATTCCCTTGCGGCTGCCCTAAGGGTCCACGTCTCCCGGGCCCCACAGCCTCCCGGAAGGTTCCAAACCCCCGGCCGGCCCCGAGTCCTGCTCTGCTCCCCGGTGTTTGTGAATTCACCCTGAAAGTTGTGTTCCCGGGTGCCCCTTGAGGCCTCCGCAGGCCCCTGGAGCTGGGCACAAATTCCCGCTTGTCCCAGGGAACCTGGCTGTGAGGCATTGAAGAGTTGTCCACAGACAGCCAAGAACCAGAGGTCTGAGAAGCAGGACAGAGGATATTCAGGAGTCTCACCATGGCGGGGGGGGGGGGGGGCACCCCCCCCACAGATAGGGACTCAGGGATAACAGGCTTAGCAATATGGGCCAAGGCTCTGAAGCCAGACTTCATCCATTCATTCCCTCAAGCAGCCATTCAACAAGTATTTGGGTGCCAGCCCTGGGCACCAGGGAATCAAAAGCAAGCCCCGGTCCCTGCCCTGCCCTTAGGGCACCTGGGGAGACAGATGTGGAGCCTCTGAGATCAACATTGGGACAGAGGAAGGACAGGATGCCACGGGGGACACAGAGGTAGCACCAAGGCCAGCCCTGGGATTCCAGCCCGAGGACCGTCAGCGTAGTCTTCATGGAGAGGAAACAGGCAAATCCTACCACCCGTATCCCCTCTAGGCAGGGCCACCAAAGGAAGTCTCCCACCCCCTCAGAGGAAGGATGCGAAGAACCTTCCAGGGAAGACGAACAGCTCATGCAAAGGGCATTCAGGAAAACTGAGGGACTCAATGAACCGGTCGAGGTGGCAGTGGATGGACGGATGAGTGACGGAACCCAGAACAGGGATGGACCAGGCGATGCGGTCTGTGGCTCCAAGGTCACACTTGTAGGAGACGAACGCCCCATGGCGTCACCCTGAGATCCTCACCTGGGTTTCTGACCACCCCCCGGACTGCTGCCAGACTGTGCAGGCGCTGGCTGCTGGGGACAGGCTGTGAGAACATCTGCCTCTGAGACCCCCATCATTATGTCTGCCTTTCCGACTATCTCCAAGCATCGAACACTAACATCCGCCACTGTGCCGGAAGGCGAGCCTGGCTCTGGGAGAGACTGCCTTCCAAGAACAGATAAAAAGTATTTGCGATGAGCATACTGCACATAAACGACCCTTCCTCTAGCACCTGGTGAACAGTCCTCTTAAGTAGGTTAAACGTGTCCCGACAACGCTGTCGTTAAGACCCAGGGTTGCCACCCTCAGCCCCAGGTCTCCCACATTTTATTTATTTCGTTTTTAAACTTTATTTCTTTTGAGAGTGAGAAAGTGCATTTGCAGGGGAAGGGCAGAGAGAGAGGAACAGGGAGAGAATCCCAAGCAAGCTCCGTGTTGTCAGCTCAGAGCCCCATGTGGGGCTCGAACTCACGAACCACGAGATCATGCCCTGAGCCAAAATCAAGAGTCTGACGCTGAATGGACTGAGCCACCCAGGTGCCCCTCCCACATTTTAAATGTACCAGCAGAGTGGGGTCCTCTGGGACCCTCTGAGTCACAGCCTCAACTTTCTAGGTCACTCTCCTAGTGGGCTGCAGAATGGGGTGTGGTCTTAAGCCTCTCAAATCCCCAAAGCAGGTGGGGGGTTCTGACATCCCCTCACCTTGGAGCCAAGTCTGTCCCCTGGTCCAGTGGTCCCTGTTCGGAAGAGGTCAGAGTCTACCTCAAACCCTCCTGGGCTCCCACAGTGGGTGGCTTGGGATGGGCACCTGACCACCCATCTTGGCCACCCCTGCGCCCAGACCATCCCCACCAGCAGCCACCAGCCTCCCAGCCACTGCTGCCTCCTGCTCCGAATAAATAATCAATGCCAGTGCCCTTTCCCTTTGGGAATGACACTGCTGAAATAAATGGCTGCTTGGAAGGCACCTCCCAAGCCCCGAGGACCCGGGCAGTGCCGAGGAGCAAGCAGTCCCAGCCCGGAGGCCACCAGACGAGGTCAGAGCAGCTTCTGGCCGCCTCTTCCTTCCACTGTGAGCAGCAAGGGAAGGCCCCTGCCAGTGCCCACTCCTCGGTCCACGCCTAGCCCCTCACCCAGCTGCTAGGCCCAGGGCAGTCCCACGCCCCCCACCACCAGGACCCCACTCCATCCAAGGACAGCACTGCCCCCACTTGCCTGGCAAGGAGACCCCTGCGTGCGGAGTTCCCTCACTTCCGCGGTGATGGGGGACACAGGGGCCTCCCCCCACCCAGGTCTGGTCCACGGAGGTTAGGTCACATGGCCAGATGCCCAGGAGGGCAGAACTCTCAGCTGCAACGTCCCCCTCTGCCCTGGGCCCAGGCCAGGGCATCATCCCTGTCCCTGGCCACACGCCGGGGGCCGGAGCCCAGGAGAGGCACCGAGCCCGTCATTTCGAAGGACTCAGGATGGGGGGGTGGGCATCAAGCACCCCGTGACGCTCCACAGGCCTCCCTGCCGGTGTGCGGGAACTCACAGACCACCTACATGCGGGGCACCCCCAACTTGCTCCTCTGAATGCTTTGTGGCCCCCACCGCCATCCTCTGAGACTCTTCCCCGCCCTCCTCCACAGGTTCAGCTGCCGCCACTCAGGCCAGCCCCCTCCCCGGGGTACCCCAACAGGAACCACTGTGCGGGGCAGTCCTCGCTGTGTCGGACTCAGCCTGCGAGTGGGGGGCACCGGCCGGGAGATGGCCCAGCCCGAGGAAGGCAGAGGTGGGGGGCGGAGGGGGGGGGCGGGGACCGGCGGCCTTCCCAGCCCCCTCTGCTCCCACACTGGCGCCCGCCGCCGCGGGCAGCACGACTGACCTCATTCGCCAACTGCAGCAGCCTGCGGGCGCCCGCCGCCCGCCCGGGACGCCCCCCACCTCCGGAAGGACCGGGGGGGTGACAGTTCCCGGCTCCCACCCCCCTCCCGGCAGGTGAGGGAGGCCGGCCCTCCCCGCCGCCACCAACCCCCCCCCCCGCCCGAATTATAATCCCAGTCACGTGCCTCCCAAGGCACCCGAAAGCCGGACCCAGATTCTGGAACACCTTGAGGGGGAGGGGCGGGGGCCACGGGGGTGGGAGGAGAAGGGGAGAAGGGCCTCGGCGCCCGCCCCCCGCAAAAGTTTCTCCTACCTTGGAGGATCCCCAAGCGCTCCTGCCAGCGGCGCCCCGGCCCCGGCCCGCGGCCAGGACTCAGCCTCCTGCCGCTGCCTCCTTAATTA
>NW_024412447.1:10537118-10586225 GCF_014898765.1 Herpailurus yagouaroundi | reverse complement strand
GCCTCCGCCGCGCAGGGCGCCGGGCCCTGCTCCAGGGTGTCTCCCCGGCGCCCGCGGCCTCGGCGCCCCCTGGCTTCCCGGCGACGCCCCTCCGCCTCCCCAGCGCCCCGTCAGGGGCGGATTAGGAAGCCGGGGCGCGGGGTTCCCGGGGCGCAGGGTCAAGGTCACTCAGCGGGCGCGGGGAGACACCCTGGAGCAGGGCCCGGCGCCCTGCGCGGCGGAGGCGGCGGCCGCGGCTGGAGAACCGAAGTCGTCGGCTGACTGGTCACTCCCACCTTGCCCAGGTTGGCTTCCGGTGGCCGGTCCAGGTACCTCTTTCAGCCTCTGTCCCCGGGGATGTGAAGGAAGGCGGTGGCCTGCCCAAGGTCGCAGCAGATCCAGCTGGAGGCTCCAAGGCCCATCTTGCCTGGGCAGCCCTCCCTCTGATCCCCGACTCAGGCGTTTGCCACCCCCTTCCCCTACCATACCAGCCGTCCTACGGAATCAGGGAGCACACCTCTCATCCTGTCCAAAGCTGCGCGTCTTCGTTCGGTAGAGGGAGTGGTGCCCCGAGCCCTGTGCTGGGCCCTTGCTATGCTGGGCACTCCTGGGAGGGACACGAGCCAGGCAGGCCCCAACCCCAGGGAACCCCTGGCCTAGATGGAGAGATCCAGATGGAGATTGAGAAGCTTCGAGGTCCCAGCAAAGCCCACGGAGTCTTCCCCCAACCTCCTTGGGGCCCTGCTGGGCGCACAGCGGGCACTTGGTAAAGGATAAACTTGGCTGGGCAGGTCTAGCCCACAAGCCCATCAGACAGAGCTTCTCCTGGGCAGGCCAGGTCCACAGTGCCCAGCCCAAGGCCAATCCCAGAGGGGCCCCTGGTGCCCAGAATGCCTTGCCCGCGGTGTTGGTCGGAGGAGTGGGAGTGAGGAATGAGGCCACAGAAGCCCCCTTCGTCACACACTGCCTTTTGCCCTCTCGGGGGTACCTCCCTATCCCCCTCATCACCAGAAGGCCTGGGGGACATCCTGACACCCTGTTGTTGTACTGGCCTCGTTTTACAATGAGGGGAGGTGACCCGCTTAGGGACGTACAGCATGTGCCTGGCGCGGCTGGGACTGTCTCCATAGCCCCGGTTGAGCCCACTGGCCTACGGTCCTTCCATCCAACTGCAGTGGTGGTAAGGCGTGGCCTCAGTGGGTCTAGCTGGGGCAAACTGGTCAGGAGGGGCTGGCTGGGCTGTTGGTTTCTAGGGAGAATGCTTTCCAGACCCCCAAGTCCTGGGGCAGAGTGCCGGAAGCCTGTGTGCCCCAGGGCCTGGAGGAGCTGAGAGGCCTGGCGGGGAGGGAGTACCGGTGTGTGCTCACTACTGCCCTCTGCAGGCAGAATCCAGAGCAGCAATAATGCGAGTGGGGTGTTGCTGACGGATGCCCTCTTCCAACCTCTGGGCTGTTCTTCCCCGTCCAGAACAGCCAGTCTGCCCCCAACCTTGCCCAGGCAGACTGGGGGGCAGCGCGCCACAGCAGAAGGCCTTGGCCCGGCACGTCTAGGCCCTGCCCCGCTACGTGTGACTAGGGTATGACCCCTGGCTTCACATTCATTAACTGTATGTCCTAGGCCAAGGCGATTGCCCTCTCTGGGCCTCAGCTTCCTGATCTGTAATATGGAGCCAAGGTACTCCTTTCTCTGTGTGATGATTGGGAGGGCTGAATGACATGTGCCACAGGGGAGATGCTTAGTGCAGTGCCTGCTGGGTAGTAGGTACTCGGCAGGGAGTAGTTCTCAATTTTTTAATTTGTTGGCTTCTTCTAAGGGCAAAGCCCCACTCAGAGTCTTGCTGGACCGGGTCTTCCTGCGGAGGTGAGGATTCTAAGGACAAGGTCAGGGGCATTCCATTTTTGTCAAGTTCGGTTCCTTCCCTGGAGAAGGGCAGCAGGAGTTCCCTCAGCCGAGGGGAGTTTGGTTGAGAAGTCCTTGCTGGTGGCTGCTCCCCGCCTATAGGAGCCTCCACTGGCCTCACCCTCCCTCAGGCCTGGCTGCATCCCTGTCCTACACAGATGTGGAAACTGAGGCTGCTCTCACTGCCTTCCCCTTCATAACCTGGAAGTCACAGGACTCCTTCCATCACAAGGCCTCTTCCGTGCCTTCGTTCATCCCACCTTCCTGACAACCCTTCCAGCAGGTGGACCTGACAATCCCCATTTCACAGATGGGAACGTAAGATGCCAGGGCATCTGCGGAAGTGAGTGTGTACCTGTGCGTCCTGTCAGTTCAGGGGCTCCCCGGTAGGAGCTGGTCTCTCTCTCCTGGCCCAGTGCCTGTATCCCAGGGTCTCGGACCAGTAGACTGGCCAGAACTGCCCCCAGGGACTCAGTTCCCTGCTTCCCTGGGGTTTGGGCCCAGTCCTGGCTCCCTGACCTCCTGTGCGCATCATTTCCTTTCCCACGATCTCGGCCACGTCTCTTGGGTCCTTGCTCCTTAGAGGTAAGACTCCAGGGAGTCATAGAAGAGATAGAAGGACAGCCTCCTTACCCTGGGGCAAGCCTATGGGGAGGAGCCTAGGATATGCTACCCTAGACATGACCACAGGGGCCAAAGGTGAGGACAGTGAAATCAGCACCTTCATCTCACCGAGGGGGGAAGGGCTGACACAGCAGCCCAGCGGTCCAGGTCGGGGGTGGACCTCAGGGCTCCCGATCCCCAACCCGCCACTCCGTTTTGCCATCTCTGTGGGTTTCCTTGGATTTTCAGGAAATGATTTTAGCTGATAATTAGTATTCATCCTTTAAAAATAAGACTCGAACGGTTTCTGGAACCAGCTACGCCTCTTTCTCTTCAGAGCATACCTCCTGTTCCATCGTGGAAATCAAAGGGAAAATAAGATTCAGTGTATGGAATGTGCAGGACCCATAGAACCCGTAGCCCAGATGGTAAATGTTATCCCTACCGGCCAGGGTGCTCAGGTGATATGGGGGCCGCATGGCACCAAAGGGTAGCTGATGGGCTTGCTTGGGGACCTCCAAATCCTCCCCCCGCCTCCCAAGGCATTATAAGTAGTCTGGGGCAGCGCTGGCCAACAGAAATAGAACGCGAGCCACAAATGCACACCGCAGAGGAAATTTTAAATTTCCTCGTAGTTTGCAAAAATGAGAAAGGAACAGGTGAGATTAATTTTAATGATATACTTTATGTAACCTGACATATCCAAATTGTATTCGTTTGAGCACGTAATAATATTTTTAAAGACTGAGATGTTTTCTGTCCTTTCCCTCATACGAAGTCTTCGATACCCAATGTCTGTTGTAACACAGCACATCTCAGTTTGGACAAGATAGGCTTTCATATGTGGCTAGCGGCTAAGGGGTCACCTGGAAGCATCTTCGGCCTCAGCTCGCTGCTGATTTGCAAGATCCTGGGCCTCAGGTTCCTCGCCTCGTGTGCCTGTGAAAGGTGCAGGTCCGGGCCCTTCCAGGAGATGTGTTGGTTCGGACACTGGCCGGGTGGGAGAGAGGCCCGGGGACTTTGCACTGCAGAACAGGGTCCCTGGCTCTTGTGATACACGGTCAAGTTTAGGGAGCGCCGTTCAAGCTCTGGCGTCTCTGATTTAACCACACTCAGCCACGTAGTACTGGCTCACTGCCACGTCCCTTGTGCCACGGGGCCCTTGGTGCTGGCTCTCTGTCACAGGCCTGGCATCTGCCTGGATCAGACTGGCCCTGAGATGGGAGGACCTGGGTTGTATACCAATGCACCCTGTCTGTACTGGATATCGTGCAGACCCAGACCCTGAACCTGGGGGCTCTGGGCCGGCAGCTGTGGTGTGTGCAGCAATTAGCCAGAGGGGGCATCCACCTCAGTCTGAGGCCATGCCCCTGACCCCATGGGGAATAGGGAACCAAGCAGACGGCCCCCTCCGGCCCCCGTGCCAAAGGCCCACTGGGCCAGGGCCTCGGGGCTCGCTAAAATGTATCTCTCCCACCTCGGGATTTTCTGGGAACCCAGGGTCCTCACCCCCAGGAGAAGGGTCCCTCCTGGGCCCCCCCCCCACCAGCCTTCCAAAACCCTCTTCCTCCAAAAGAGGGGTCTGTCCAGGCCTTGGAGTCAGATTTTAGCTTTTGCGTCGTGGAAGGAAAGCTGGCCTTTGCACAGTGTCCTGAACCCAGTGCCCTGCCTGTCCCCCACGGGGCCAGCCCCTCTTCCGGTAGGTCTCAGCCTTCCTGACCTCACCGGCCAGGCTGCCCGCCTAAGTGCCCTCAGGCACTCTTGAGTCCTCGGCCTGGTTGATTTTACGCTGGGTGATGCTTATTTGCTCCCCGTTGGATTCACCCATTCAACCCAAAGCTCAGGTAAGGGAGGAGGTGGGACGGACACTGTCAAGCACCCTGGCCAGTGAGTGTACAAACGTCTGCGAAATGAATGAACGGATCGACACGGGCCTCCTCTGTCTACTGTCAGGTGCCTCGTTGATCTCTGTTTTCTCCCTGTATGTTTCTCTCCATCTGTTTGTTGCTGTCTTTGTAGGTCGCTCTCGTCAACACTACCCCTCGCTCTCTGCACCCCCCCTACCTCACGCCCCCTCTCTCTGCCTCCTCCTCCGACTCTCTCCGCTGGAATCTGTCAAGAACAGAGAGAGGCATGTAATTGAGTTGGGGCCGTCTCCATGGCTGCAGCCGTGGAGTAACTGAAAGATCAATTCGGAAAGACTGTCTCTGTAATAATTGCGCCTTAATAGTTTCTGCGCGGCAGAGTGGGGCTTGGTGTGAGGCTGTCAGGACAACCTCGGGACCCTGGCAGGAAAAGGCCACCTGGAGCCCCTGCCCCCCGCCACCCCCCTGCAGCCACCGTATCCCTGGGCCAGGCTCTGGAGGGGACTTGGCCTCAGCCAGAAACAGGAGGGGAGTGGGAGCAGGGGAGACAGGCTGGTCTCACCCCGCCCACACACACAGCTGTCCCTGCCCCCGCTCTTACCCACTGTGCCCCGCTCCTGTTTATAATTTATGCTTATGATCGGAATTATCAGCAATAATGATAACATGATTATAATTGCCAAGCTTCCTGGCTCAATTGCAGCTCTGTTGGTAAATATTATGATAGAGAGTAGCGTGAGGTCACTGCCTCCCAGGGCTTGAGGGATGGCGTGGGGGATGGTAGCACCCCGAGGGGTTGCATGGTCCCTCCCTCGCCCCCAGCCAAGCCCCCACCTCCCCAACCCCCGCCCTCTCCAGAGAACTTGCGGCTGCTCGACCATTGGCTCATCCATTTTAACACCCAACAGTCGTCCCTGCTTAAATCTAACTTAAGTCACTCCTGCTTTTAGGCTCAGCAGGAAGCATTTAGAAGCCTGTGGGGTGTGCGGGACCCCATCTGTCACCCCACCAACAGAGGGCACTCCAAGGCTGTGTTGTGACTTCTGCCTGGAAGGCGAGGTGGCCCGTGGATGGTCCTTCCACACCCAAGTTGGTGTGACTGGCGATTCAGTCCCACAGGAACTCAGAGGCGGCCTAGGGGTCCTGGCGGGGGGCTAAGGGGCAGGACAGGGCCACTGTCCCAGGCACAGTTCCCTGGGGAACAGGAGACATCTCCTGCATCCAGGGGCCTTCCTTCAGGAGAAGCGAGTCTGGAGGCCCAGGGTAGGAACATGGACTCCAGACTGCCTTGGACATAAAAACAGCCCCTTTGAGGAGCACCTGGGTGGCTCAGTTGTTTAAACGTCTGACTCTTGATTTAGGCTCAGGTCGTGATCTCATGGTTCACTTCACGAGATCCGGTCTCGCGTCAGGCTCTGTGCTGACAGCACGGAACCTGCTTGGGATTCTGTCTCTCCCTCTCTCTCTCTCTCTGCCCCTTCTTCGCTCACGTGCTCGTGCTCGCTCTCTCTCTCTCTCTCTCTCTCAATTAAAAAAAAAAAAATAGCCCCTTTGAGAGAGCCCAAGACAACCCGAGGCCTGGGGCGAGAGGTGCCTAGGGCAGCTACCCAACAGCCCTACTTAGAGCTGAGCCAACTCGGTCCGTGGAGCCAGGCCTTCCCTTGGCCTGCGCCCTCCAGCCGCCGGGGACTGCCTCATTCTCTGCTCTGTTCGACTGCTGACGTGCTCAAGTACATGTTCAGGAGAGGCTGGTGACACTGAGAACCAGATGAAGTCTACGAGCAAGAACGGACAGGACAGCCTCCGTGGGCCCCTCTGTGGAGGCGGGGAGAGGCTCAGGACCCCCATTTATAGCTGGGGGCTCTGAGGCTCAGAGCATCTCCCCAAAATCACTGAGCAGCAAGTGGCAGGGCGAGCTCTGCCCCAGGCCCGCGTGTGGCAACTTCAGGGACAGGACAGAGCTCGCCTGGCCCCCAGCCCCTGACTTGCTGCATTATTCATAAGCCCGACATTCCCGCAGGGGTAAACATTCAGGAGGAGCGTTTCAAATCCACTTTCCTGCTCTGAAAATAAATAAATGAGCAGAGAATGCCCGCGCGCTTGGAGGCGGTGGGCCCAATGCGGCACAGCCCTGGGAAAGCTCACAGATGGCCTATTTCTGTCCCCTCACCCGGGGCCCCTGAATGGCGGGCCCGAGACCCACGAGGTTGGCCAGCTGAGTGTGGGCCAGATTTCAGCCCCGCTCTGTCCTCTCGGGACAAACCACCTAATCGCTGAGGCCTCGCCTGCCAGGGCTCCCGAGGCTGAGCCCCGGACCCCTTGAAGTCTCAGAAGGGGCAGTGTCCCTCAGGCGACAGATGGGGGCCTGTTTGCTCCCATTGGAGACTCTTTGTCTGTGTCTGTGCTGTGCAACTACAGACAAGTCCCTTCCCCTCTCTGGGCTTCAGTTTCCTCATTTTTAAATGAGAGGAGTTCTCTAACATTCTAATGAATTCCCCCCAGTTTCATCCTAAATGGTGTCCATCTGAGCCAAAACCAAAGAGAACCAAGCGATAAAGAGAATGAGGTTGTCCAGCAGAGTGGTGAAGAGTGCCAATTCTAGGGGCGCCTGGGTGGCTCAGTAGCTTAAGCGTCCGACCTCGGCTAGGGTCATGATCTCACAGTTCATGAGTTTGAGCCCCGCGTCGGACTCTGTGCTGGCAGCTCAGAGCCTGGAGCCTGCTTTGGATTCTGGGTCTCTCTCTCCCTGCACCTCCCCTACTCGTGCTCTGTCTCTCTCTGTCTCTCAGAAAAATAAAACATTAAAAAAAAATGTTTTTTAATGCTAATTTTAGCCCTGCCCCTTGCTAGCTGTGTGTCTTTGGGCAAATAACCTCACCTCTCTGTGCATCAGCGACCTCACTGATCAAACGGGGGCAAGGAGCGTGCCCACCCCAAGGGGGTGCCGTGGGAATGAAATGAGTTCTGCAGGCCAAATGGTCAGAACTGTTCCTGGCACGTATAAGGCCCCGTGGCATTGGCTGTGAGTGCCCCCGCTACCTGGCCTCAGCACCCCCAGCCCTCTGCAGCCTGAGGGACCCTGGCGGGGAGGCTAGCCAGACACACTGACATGTAGACCGCCCGCTCCAGGCTTCTGAGGTCAGGCAGCACGCGGGCAGGCAAGCCAGGGCCACACTCAGCTCACCAGGGCTCAGTCCCAGGACCCCTCCGCGGTCCACTGCATCTGCCTGGACCAGAGCCCCTTTCTGATTTGCTCAGAGGCCACCAGTGCCCTGCCCGCCAGGACTGCCTTAGAGGTGCCCTTTGACATTTGCGGACATTTGTAGGTCTCCTGCCCCAGCTCCTAGAGCGACATCCGGCTCTGAGAAACCCTCTGCCCGGGCCCACCCGCTAGACCTGGAGCTTCATGACGTTGCTGATGGCCAAGACCACCTCGCATCAAGCTCTTGGTCCTTTCCGGCCAGCTGTCGCGTCGAGGCCAGGGCTCTGCTCCGTGTTCTTCTCGGCTCTGTGTCCTGCCCCTAGAATACTCCCTGCCTAAGTAGGATCAGTAGCTGGGTGTTCACTGAATGAGGGGTGGTGGGCCTGGATCTGGAGTGCTGGGGCTCCCCCCCCCCTCCGAAGTCCTGAAGGCTTCATGGAGCCACTGCTCAGGGGGACACACGTGCCAGGGCCAGCCGGGCACTCGGAACCCCAAGGCTCCGAGACCAACGGCCACTGGGTGTCCTGAAAACCTCCTTGTCTGCCCCCAACATTCTTTTTTCGTTTTTTTGTTTTTAATGTTTATTTATTTTTCAGACAGAGTGCACGCAGGGGAGGGGCAGAGAGAGAGGGAGACACGGAATCTGAAACAGGCTCCAGGCTCTGAGCTGTCAGCACAGAGCCCGACGCGGGGCTGGAACCCACGAACTGTGAGATCATGACCTGAGCCGAAGTCAGATGCTCAACCGACAGGGACCCCCATACCTTAATTTCAAAGTACTTCATTGCTTAAAAACTGCTAAGCCTCACCTGTGCTCTCAGTAACCGCTGATCACAGATCATCGTAACAAATATCATAACGAAAAAGTTTCAAACTTACTCAACTCTGTCTGTTTCACTTTTTGATACACATGCATTCGACCAACGGCCTCTCCCTTTGGCTGATGATGTATAGAGGACACTTGGACACTTTGTGAGACAGTCATCCACTTCTTTCCACATCCGGAGCAAGTTGGAACAGAAAGGGGGCCTCTCGAGGCTGTCTGTCCGCAGCCCTTTGACATGATACGTGTACTATGTACTTCGAGTCTCACTGAATTCTTGCTCATCGTGGAGTTCCGAGCCCGTGCGTCGTTCCCAATGATGAGGACCACACCCCACGCAAATATGGTGGCATAGGACACGGGCACACCGTTCTAAGTACCCCCTCTGTCCCATTCATGCTCATTGTCCTATTGGACTTCACCAAAACACACATCCAGGGGCGCCTGGGTGGCTCAGACGGTTAAGCGTCCAACTTTGGCTCGGGTCATGATCTCATAGTTCGTGGGTTCGAGCCCCGCATTGGGCTCCGTACTGACAGCTCAGAGGCTGGAGCCTGCTTCAGGTTCTGTGTCTCCCTCTCTCTCTCTCTGCCCCTCCCCTGCTCACACTCTGTCTCTCCCTCTCAAAAATAAACAAACATAAAAAAAAAATTTTAAACCGCATGCACTCAAAGATAAAATTCTTAAGGATTTTAAGGCTGCAGTGACAGAGCATTTAACCAAGCACAGAGCCCTTCTGAGCTCAGTGTCGTGGGTGGCCCAAGAAGCAGGCTGTGCCAAGGAGAGCACAGGTGGCCACACACTTGTTTGCACAACGTCGGTGCCCACCTGCAGGACTGCCATCACCTGGGGCCCCCACCCCAAGGCCGGTCAAAACCATTGCCACCAGCGGGCCTCCCTGAGTACTGGGCCCAAACTTCTGCTTCGGCTGATTTACGTTCCCACCCGCTCCCCCACCGTCTCCACCTCCCCACCGGCCCTCCATCCCACCCAGAAACCAGAGACCTGCCTCCCCACACCTGCAGCTGCACACGAGCTGTGCAACCTCGAGTAGGCCCCTCCCGTCTCTGAGTACCAGTTTCTCTGGGTGACGGCCGCAGGGCTGTGGGCTTGCCATCGGCCAGGTCAGGGGAGCGGCTGTCCTTCTATCCTGTCCACCTGTCCACACGTGGAGACGTTTTCGGGAACTCTCAGAGTTCACGGTGCGCACAGCCCGGCCCCCTTCTTGGGGTGAGGGAGTATTCATCCCAAAGTGCGATGGTTTCTTACCCGGTTGGAGTTTCCGCTGACACAGCTGTATTTTCAGCACCGGCATTGTGCTTGTATTTAGGTCAGACCTATTTTAACTCCGTTGGGACCGGAGCTGAGCCGAGCTGGCCTTCCAGGGCTGACACAGACAAGTGCTAGGGCTGGTTGGTTCAGCCCAGCGGGGCTGTTGAAGGCCCCGGAGGTGGCAGAGGGAAGAGGAGGGAGGTGTGGAGGGAGGCAGGAAGGGGCAGACAGCCTTGGCTCCCAAACCCTGGCCCATCTGAAGCCCCCTCGCCCTTGCTCTTCCTGGGAGAACTTCGACACCCACTTAGCTGGTGAGAGGGGAAGGGCACCCTGGACGGAGCCTCGGAGGACTTAGTCTATGTTCACCAATGTGTGGATATGACTTTGGCGAGTGATGTCCTCTCCTGCCTCGGTTTCCCCACCTGCATGATGATGGGCTGCTTCAGTGAGGCTGACCAACATGTCCGGGTTCTTGTTTCCCTGAGGTTAAGAGGAACCCTGACTGGTGTCCTGGTGCAGCCACCTGCTAGCTGTGTGACCCTCTCAAGTCACAAAACCTCTCTGTGCCTGCATGTCCCAGCGGCAAAATGGGGATAAAAATAGGACCGATCTCATGAGGCCGTTGGGATTAAGATGACAGAAGGGGGGCACCTGGGTGGCTCTGTCGGTTAAGCGGCCGACTTCGGCTCAGGTCATGATCTCGCGGTCCGTGAGTTCGAGCCCCGCGTCAGGCTCTGTGCTGACAGCTTGGAGCCTGGAGCCTCCTCCAGATTCTGTGTCTCCTTCTCTCTCTGCCCCTCCCCTGCTCACGCTCTGTGACCCTCTGTCTCTCAATAATAAATAAACGTTAAGGAAAAAAAATTAAAAAAAAAAAAAGATGACAGAAGGTACGTGCGAGTGGTCAGGTGGTCATGTGGCTTCTGTCCTGTCCGTGGTAACCGCTCTGCAGGAGGTAACTGGTGGTGGTGCTGTTTGCATCCACGACCGGTCGTCCAGCCAGGGTGCCCCTCACCTCCCACCCCGCCTCAGCCCAGGCCCGAGCCACGGAGACCCGGTGCTCATTGACATTCCTACCACCAGGATCCTTCCCGGCCCGAGCAAACCTAGCCCACGTCTATCGCCAGATCTGGTAATTAATACCCTTGACGGTTTTTATTGGAACGAAGCAGGGCCTACACATGACTTGCTTTTTAATTAATAACCAGCCTCCCTCCTCACTCTGCTCCCCCCCCCCCGCGCGGTGTCCGTGGGGGGGACGGGGGGGGGGGGGGGGGCCCAGAGTCACCCAGGCCAGTTCAGCCAGCTTTGGAGGGAGGGGTGAATGGCGGAGCCCAAGGAGGCAGTCCTGTGGCCATTCCCTTGCATACACCCCAGATATTCTCTGCGCAATGTGCAAGAGTGGGCTCCAGGCAGGGCCGGGCCCAGGGGATGCCCCACACGTGGCCCCCGACCTTGGGGAGCTTGTAGTCGGGGGTGGCCAGACCCACAGGCACATCGACCCCGACAGCAGGTGCTATGGGAGAAGCATCTGAAGAACAGAGCCCGAAACAACCAGCTTGGCCCAGAGGCGCCAGGAAGGTGCCTTGGAGCTGGAATGATGACGTAGCTCTCCTGGTGGAAAAGAGGAGACACCAGCTGTCCTGGGCGGCAGGAGTGGTCTGTGCAAAGGCCAGACCAAGGTGAGGCCGGAGTGATGAAATGGATGATCCCTCGGCAGGAACCCTTGGGAGCACCTGGGGACCTGGGGGGGTGGGGGGGTGGGGAGGAGAGGGAGCAGACACAACAGGCCTTGAGCGCAGGAATGAGGCTTTTATCCTGGGGGCAATGGGCAGCCTCAGCAGGTTATATACAGAGGAGTGACATGGTCACATCTGATCTATAGAACCATCGTCTGGGTGTCCAGTGTGTGGAAGAGACTAGTGGGGAACAAGACCACAGGGGAGGCCCCGGGATGTTGGCGGAGGGCCCAGGCTGAGGCTCCGAGGCCCCTTCACCACACCAGGGGCCCAGGAGCTTGGACCTTCTCAGCCGTGGCGCCTGGCGGCCTCTCTCCCACCCCAGGCTTACCTCCTTGCTCCTGCTATTTTTAATGTAGCCACCTTGTTGAGATTCAAATGAGCATCTCCAATCTGGGCTCCTTTGCATAATTTCCCTCAATTAACATTTCCAAGGTGCCAAAAAGAAGACAGCACACACACTCACAAGTGGGCACCCCCTCACTCTGGGGAGACCCAGTCTTCCTGGGAGAGAAGACAGTCCCCTTGTCCTAAGAGCTGAGCCTCAGGCAGGGACTTGAGGCTAAGTGCACTTGGGCGGGCTCTCGGCCTCCCTGGGCCTCAGTGTCCCCATCTGTGAAGTGAGGGCCTGGGTGCCCCCATTTAACAGATGAGGAGACAGAGACTGGAGAAAAGGAGGAATTTGCCTGCAGTCACTCAGGGCTTTGGTGGTACAATTAGACCCAGTGCCTTCATCTCATGGAGTGGGGACCCCTGTGGGCTCCCAGGGTATTTGGGGAGACCAGACCCTCATGGGAGAACCCTGTAAGAAAGAGCGAGGCAGCCGAGCCGGACCACATGATCCCTGAGGGCCGAGCCAGCCAGGAAAGCTTTCCTTTTGTTCTCCAGGTCTCAGCCCCAGCTTGCCTCCTCCGAGAAGTCTTCCCAGATCTCTGGCTTCCCTGAGCTCCTTCACCCCCCGCTGCCCACGTTGCCCAATGTCACCCATCGTCCTCTTCTACCAGGATGCACTGGTCTCCCCTCTGGACCATGGCTTCACCAGGGCAGCGCTGGGGTCCCCTTCTTTCCCGGCCTTCTTGCCTCCTAGTCCCACGTGTGGCCTCGTGCAGGCCCGGGCAAACAGGACCAGCCGTCCTCGAACACCTGCATTTCCAGCACATGGCAGGATACTCCACACACACTGGACGTGTGGATGAGCGACAGTCCCGGAGGGCAGGGACCGCTCTGTCTCCTCTCTTTGGCCCACACCTCCTACCCCAGGATTTCCTTGTGTGGGGAACACTGTCGGTGTTCCTTCCATAAGGCGCTCGGGGGGTTCAGTCAGTTTGCTTCTCATCTGCAAAAGGAAAACCCACGGGTTGGGGCGCCTGGGTGGCTCAGTCGGTTAAGCGGCCGACTTCCGCTCAGGTCGTGATCTCGCGGTTCGTGTGTTCAAGCCCCGCATCGGGCTCTGTGCTGACAGCTCAGAGCCTGGAGCCTGTTTCGGATTCTGTGTCTCCCTCTCTCTGACCCTCCCCCGTTCATGCTCTGTCTCTCCCTGTCTCAAAAATAAATAAACGTTTAAAAAAAAATTTTTTTTTTAAAAAGGAAAATCCACGGGTATTTTACAGAACATCGACTACGTGCCGGGTGCAGTGACAGACCCTGGGACCCGCAGAGCAGATCTCACCACCCCTGTCTTCTCGGAGCCCAGCGCTAGTTGGGGAGACAGGCACACCTAGGAATAAATACCAGGTCATTAGAAAACGAGAGAGGAGAACAGAGATAGAGGGAGGGAGATGGAGAAGAGAGAGACACCAGTGTCTGAGCTGGACATAAATGGTGGGAGAGGACCTGGAACAGGAGGGAAGGAACAACTCCAACACAACCCTGGCGACAGAAGACAGTGCAGGAAACGTCGGGAAGGAGTTGTCCGGCTGGACCCAAGTGAGGGAAAGAAGGCTGGAAAGGGAAGCCGCAAACCTCTCAGGAAGGGCCCTGAAGTTTCGGGGGTGGCTCGATCATAATGTTGGAGGGGACGTGGCGCTGCTTGTGGAGAGGACGTGCCCTTGACTCACCTGGAGTCACCTGCCGACAGCTTCCTGGGACTCTGCCTGAGGGTGATGTCTGGCTCCAGGTGAGTTCCTGAATTCCCCAGGGGGGAGGGGGAGACCCTTGACCCCTGAGGGGCGGGAGCTGGTGACTGAACGCCCCCCACCCCTGGCTGCCCCTCCCATAGGACGATCCTCAGGCACGTGGTGCCCAGCTTTCAGAGGGTCCCTAGCAAGACTGAGCCCCCAAACTCAGCTGCTCCCTGATGCATTCTTCACTGGCTTCCCAGGGTCCTCACAGACACCCCAGGGTCCCCTCCTGACCACTTGCACCCAAATCCTTGGGGAATCCAAGTGAAGACGGTGAAAATTCCTAGGTCCCTGAGACCGGCTCTGTCAGGAAGGAGAAGAGGCATCGTGGAAGAGGTGGGAGAAGTCGCCCAAGGTGGAGCTGCGGAAGCCCCGGGGAAGAGCGGGTGTCTCTCGCTATAAAGGTTGAGACACTCCAGACGTAAGGGTCTATGGAGACACTTTCAGGTACTTAGTTGTCCAAACTGCATTTCAGAGAGAATTGAAACCCACTTTTATGCACACATATATAGCACTCATGGCAGTTGGGATTACCCTGTGCCTTATGAAGTGACATTGTCCCATTGTAGAGGCTTGGTCCATTCAGCCTCCTGTTGTGTACTCTGGGGCTCACTGTTGCCGCGGCTGGTTTGTCTGGAACCCTCTGCCCAGACCAAAGCCATCCTCTGGTCTCTGTTGGGCGCCTGAGAGTAAATTTCATGTACTGGGTTTTTATCTTTTTTTTTTTCCTTATTGATTTGTAGGAGCTCTTTATATATGATAGACCTCAACTCTTTGTCAATTATGCACTCTGCAAATCTTTTCCTAAACTAAGATGCGTCTTTCATTTTTGTTTTCAATATTTATGTATTACAATAATTTAAATCTTTTATGTATTCGGAGTTTTAGATTTTAATTTAGTCACGTTTGTCAATATTTTCCTTTAACATTGATGCCTTTTGCATCTCGTTTCGGAAAAACTTTCTATGGCCAATTCTGTTGGTGGCCTCCAATATCCATTCTAGTTTTCTTCCTTTAAAATGGAATTTCAGTTTTTTAGCTAGACGTAACTGAAAGATTACATTTCCTAGTCTCCTTTTCAGCTGGCCATTAGACTGACCTCTGGCCAATGAAATGTGAATGAAACTGCTCTGCGGGACTTATACGGCATTTCTCTTCCTCACCTTTCTCATTCTGCCATCCAGAAGGCAAATGTGGGTGGGGTGCCTAGCTGGCTCAGTTGGTAGAACATGAGACTGTATCTCTGGGTCTTGAGTTCAAGTCCCACATTGAGTGTGGAGCCTACTTAATTAAAAAACAATTTTTTTTTTTTTTTTAATTTCGGAAGGCAAATGTAATGGCTGGAGCTCCCACAGTCATCTTGGATATTGAGGTAATCTCAATATAGAAACAACATGCTGAGGATGGAAGGGCATAGTTAGTTATTTATTTATCTTAACGTTCATTTATTTATGTTGAGAGAGAACACAAGTCAGGGGCAGAGAAAAAAGGAGAGAGAGAAGCCCAAGCAGGCTCTGTGCTGTGAGTGCAGAGCCAGACGCAGGGCTCAAACCTGTGTGGGGCACTTGGGTGGCTCAGTTGGTTAAGTATCCAACTTTGGCTCAGGTCACGATCTCACAGTTCATGGGTTCGAGCCCCACGCCGGTCTCTGGTCTCTGTGCTGACAGCTCAGAGCCCGGAGCCTGCTTCGGATTCTGTGTCTCCCTCTCTCTCTGCCCCTCCCCACTCACACTCTGTCTCTCTCTCTCTCAAAAATAAGCATTACGGGGCGCCTGGGTGGCTCAGTTGGTTGAGCGTCCGACTTCAGCTCAGGTCACGATCTCGCGGTTCGCAAGTTGGAGCCCCGCGTCGGGCTCTGGGCTGATGGCTCAGAGCCTGGAGCCTGCTTCCGAGTCTGTGTCTCCCTCTCTCTCTGCCCCTCTCCCGTTCATGCTGTGTCTCTCTCTGTCTCAAAAATAAATAAACGTTAAAAAAAATTTTTTTTAAAAAGCATTAAAAAAATAATAATAATAAATCAAACCCACAAAGCATGACATCATGACCTAAGCTGAAACCAAGAGTCGATGCTTAACCGACTGAGCTACCCAGGGGCCCTGGGCATACAGTTAGAAGCTAAAGTCTTGATATCACTGTATCAGTCACAACAGCATTTCTGGTTTTATCTTGTTTTGTTTAGTTGCTTACCTCTAGGGTGATTATACCCGAAGTGATCATAAAGAAGAGAGTTTACTGAAGCCACTATTGCTTTGGGCTTTTCCAATCGAATACGCTTCCCTATCCTACACTTTGTTTTAAAAGTTTACAAGTTCACTTTTCGCACATAGTTCTTTAATTCATCTGGAGTCAGTTTTTGCTTCTGTGGGAGGTGGCAATCTAATTTTATTCTTTTCCATATGGACAGCTAATTGTCCCCGCATCAGTTATTAAATAGTCCGAAACAAGACATCAGGTGTGTTGGA
The DNA here is from genome assembly GCF_014898765.1 of Herpailurus yagouaroundi. NCBI lineage: Eukaryota > Metazoa > Chordata > Mammalia > Carnivora > Felidae > Herpailurus > Herpailurus yagouaroundi. The sequence goes on along the minus strand of NW_024412447.1, from coordinate 10,570,267 downwards.
AGAAATTTAGTGCAAGTTCCTCCAGACCTTTATCGATAACACTGTAACGTTAATGCGGCGACGTAAATTTTAAAACATGTAGGTAAACGGAAAGATATACCATGCTCTTGCATAGGAAGATAATTCCCTCCTGAATTAATCTAGAAAGTCAAAGCCTTCCGAATCAAATCCTGATGTGGGTGGCGCCTGGGTGGCTCAGTCGGTTAAGCGGTCAACTTCGGCTCAGGTCATGATCTCACACTCTGTGAGTTCGAGCCCCGCGTCGGGCTCTGTGCTGACAGCTCAGAGCCTGGAGCCTGTTTCAGATTCTGTGCCTCCTTCTCTCTCTGACACTCCCCTGTTCATGCTCTGTCTGTCTCTGTCTCAAAAATAAATAAACATTTAAAAAAATTTTTTTTAAAAAATCCTGATGTGGGTTTTCCAAGGTGTACATGCAAGGATGAAGTAAAACAAAAAAAAAGTTGGGAAATGAGGGGGAATCAGGGCAGGAGAATAAAACCAGACCAGAGGGCTCATGAGTTTGTCAGACGCCGGTCACACATTTCCCTTCGAAATCTTTGGCAACCAATACACGGGGAAACACAATCCGTTTTTATCTAAAGAATTTAAAAAAAAAAAATCGTTACATCGTTACCAGGTAAATACCATTGTTCCTGGGAGCGGTAGGAAGGCAGGGGCGGGGGGTGTGGGGGTGAGGGGGGGTGGGGAGCGGGGGGGGGGGGCGGGGGCGGGGGGGGGCGGGGGGGTCCACCCACCCCCCGCCGCCGGGGGGGATAATAAAATGTTCCAAAATGTAGTTAAGGATGGTGTCACGATTCTGAATCTCCGAAAAGCCATCGAACCGTGCACTTTAAGGGGGTGAGTTGTGCGGCATGTGAATTACAGCTCGAGAAAGCGTTTTAAAAAAAATAAAGGAGGAGTAAAGAGGAACACTCAGTAAGTCATTGTAGATGTGTGGGTGGGAGCCTTGTGGCTCCGGACAAGCCCCCTGGGATAAATTGGCCCTAAATGAGGCATCAGGAACTGAGCTGGGGGGGCAGCGGTTGGGGGGGGGGGCAGATTTGCTGAAATGAGTTCTTACCTAAAAGTCTGTAAAAGCCTGGAGCATTTCCCAGCGTTGTGGCCCAGGATGGTGGGTTCTCATGGAGATAATTAATGGGCTGGCCAGATCTGGTCCAGGCCCTGGGAAAGCCATATCCTCTGCCTGTAGGAGAATACTTGCATTTTTGCTTAAAAAAAATTTTTTTTTTATTTATTAAAAAAATTTTTTTAATGTTTATTTTTGAGAGAGAGAGACAGAATGCAAGTGGGTTAGGGGCAGAGAGAGAGGGAGACGCAGAAACCGAAGCAGGCTCCAGGCTCTGAGCTGTCAGCACAGAGCCCCGACGCGGGGCTCGAACTCACGAGCCGCGAGATCGTGACCTGAGCCGAAGTCGGCCGCTCAACCGACTGAGCCACCCAGGCGCCCCTAAAAAATTTTTTTTAATTGAGGTGTTACATACAGGGAAGTATATAAATCATACGTGCACGGCATACTGGATTTCATAAACAGCAATTCCATGGGACCAGCACCCAGGTGGGGAAATAGAAGACACCAGACTCCCAGAAGTCTCCTTATACCTCCTGCTGGTCATTACCTTGGAGGAAAAGTACTCTGACTTCCAATAGCATCAATTACTGATGCCTGTTTTATTCTTCTACGCAAGGAGCCCCACGGGATGTCCTGTTTTCTCTGGCATCTTTCATTTCAACGGATCTACAGTACTTTAAAAAAAACAAAACAAAACACTATTACTGGGGCACCTGGGTGGCTCATTCAGTGAAGCATCTGACTCTTGACTTCGGCTCAGGTCGTGATCTCCAAGTTCGTGGGTCCAAACCCCACGTCGGGCTCTGCGCTGACAGCACGGAACCTGCTTGGGATTCTGTGTCCCTCTCTCTCTGTCCCTCCCCCGCTGGCTATCTCTGTCTTTCTGAAATAAATAAATAAACATTTTTAAAAAACCAAAACCTTATTTTCTCTCCTTTATAGCTGAGGGTGAGGGGTGGGGAAGGAGGGGAGACGTGCCTGAAGGATGGATATTCTGCGGGATCCTGGTGTTGGTCCCATGACTCTGGTTCAGCCACATGATCCCAGTGGTGGTCATGGCGGAAAGTGCTGGGTCGGGGTATCTAACTGGACAGCCTGAGTCATGAGCCCGCAGGTGAAGCAATGTAGGTGACCCCAAAGATGATCCCTGTTTGGGACACACGCTACAGGTGTCCCGTGCTCCCTGACCCTCAGCCCGTCAGGTGTGTCCTTACAAGCTATCTCTGCAGGTTGCTATGTGAATAGTGCCCCCTGGAGTCTTGCAGCATGGTGGCACAGGTGTCACAGTGCCTTCTGGAGGACAGGTCTGGACCATCCAGGAAATCAGTGTGCAGGCAGCCTGGCGGAGGGGCCAGGCAGAGATAGCCAGGGGGACCCGAACCTCCTGGAGGGCACTGTCGGCACCTGGGGAGAAGCAGAGGGGGGGAGCCTGGACCGGCCATCCCTCCCGCCACTCGCCAGCCCTGTGACCTCGAGCAAATGCTTACCCTTCTTGGGTCTCATTTGCTCAGCTGTGAAACGGGATAGATGATTAAACTAGAACCCTGCTCGCACCCGGGTTGTGAGAACCGAATCCCTGGACAATTAAAGAGAAGGAATCACAGAGAAGAGTGGGGATTTTACACGGAGGAAATCAGGTGGCTCAGTCGGTTAAGCGTCCGACTCTTTTTTTTTTTTAATGTTTTTATTTATTTTTGAGACAGAGAGACAGAGCATGAGCAGGGGAGGGGCAGAGAGAGAGGGAGACACAGAATCTGAAACAGGCTCCAGGCTCCGAGCTCTGTCAGCAAAGAGCTTGATGCGGGGCTCAAACTCACGGACTGTGAGATCATGACCTGAGCCGAAGTCGGACACTTAACCCACTGAGCCACCCAGGTGCCCCTAAGCGTCCGACTCTTGATTTCGACTCAGGTCATGATCCCAGAGTCACGGGATCGAAACTTGCGTCAGATTCCATGCTAAGCGTGGAGCCTGCTTGAGATTCTGTTTCTCTGCCCCTCTCCCCACTCGCTCGCTCGCCCTCTCTCTCTCTCAAAAAATTAAACATAAAAATAGACAAATAAACTGAAAAAATCTAAAGCCACCATCAAAGTGAAAATCCACAAATACAAACTTAAGGGTTTAAAACCAGGAAGTCGGACTGAAAAGTCACCCTGAGCAACAGAGAGAAGTTAAGAAGTTTAAAATAATGGTAAAATAAAGTGACAAAATGAATGTGATTTAAGGTAGAAGATCAAAGCCTGAAGTCTGAGATTAAAAGATTAAACCCGTGAACCTTAAGACGTAAGAATTTAAGAAGCTCCAGACGACCACCCATGAGACAGATTTCCCAGAGGACGGGACCGTGGATGAACCTACTCAGAGAACAAAGACACAGTTCATCTTCTGAACATGAAGATGTTACTTTAATTTTGTTATATATATATTTTTTATTTTTTTAAGTTTATTTATCTTGAAAGAGAGAGAGAGAAAGAACGAGCAGGGGAGGGGCAGAGAGAGAGGGGCACAGAGGATCTGGAGCAGGCTCTGTGGCTGGCCATATATATGTGGGTACATATTGTTTTCACTGCCTTTTTATTATTTTTTGATTATTATTTAAAAAAAATTTAACACTTATTTAATTTTGAGAGACAGAGACAGAGCATGAGCAGGAGTGGAGCAGAGAGAGTGGGAGACACAGAATCCGAAGCAGGCTCCAGGCTCCGAGCTGTCAGCACAGAGCCCAATGTGGGGCTCGAACCCACAAACCGCGAGATCATGACCTGAGCTGAAGTCGGATGCTTAACCAACTGAGCCACCCAGGTGCCCCCATATTTTTTTAAATTTTAAGCAGGCTTCATGCCCAGCACAGAGCCCAGTACAGGGCTTGAACTCATGACCCTGAGATCAAGAGTCACACATTCCACTGTCTGAGCCAGACAGGTGCCCCAGGAAGCACTTTTTTTTTTTTTTTTTTTTTAGAGGGAGGAGGCGGGGGGGGGGGGGAGGGGGAGAGGGAGAGAGAGAGAGAGAGAAAGAGAGAGTCTTAAGCAAGCTCCATACTCAGTGCACACGGGACTCAATCCCACAACCCTGAGATCATGACTTGAGCCGAAATCAAGAGTCACTCAGTTGAATGTGCCACCCAGGTGCTCTGAACATTTTTTAAATGGAGGGTGAGCCTGGCAATGTTTGGAGCTCAGGGAGTAGCAAAGAGGAGGGGCAACATTGAAGATTTAGGGGTGTGTGTGTGGGGGGGGGGGGTGCATTGAGCATCTACGATGTTCCAGGCACTAGGCTAAAAGTTAGGGATATGAGGGAGCCCATTGTGGGGCCTGACCATGGAGAGACCCAGGTATTAAACGGGTTCCCTACAAGGATGTCCCCTCAGACAGAGATGTGTGCCGTGAGGGGGTGGGGGAAGGCAGGGGAGGAAAGGGTATGGGTATGGGTCACTTGGAATGGCTTCTCTGGAGGGGGGGGGATCTGGGCTGGGATCTAAGTTTCCCGGTTATTTGCCCTGTCCCATGTTGCCTTCTGAATTTACTCTGGACCCCAAATTACAGTCTTAAGACATTTTTCAGCCACTCATGGGGAACAGGAGAGGGACCAGGGGGGGTGTCCAGAGCTGAGAATGGAGAGGGCGGAGTGGTGACAGTTTAAGACAGAGACTCCAGGCTCCGGAGCCAGCTCTATGGATGGGGGCAGTGCCTGGAGTCAGGAGGGCAAATCAGCCTGAAATCCTGCAGGGTCAGGGTCAGGGTCGATGGTGGGGAGTGGGCACAGGGGTGGGGTGAGAGGAGCACTGTGATGGGAGCGGGGAGATTTCAAGTCCTGGCCTCTTGGGGTCCTGGTGATAGAAGGAACATCCATCCTCCCCCTACTGTCCCAGATGGACACTCATAGAGAGGCCAGAACCACATCTGGGAACCACATCTGGGAGGCCACATCTGCCTAGAACTCTAGGGTCAGGAGCTGAGACATCTGGGTCCCCAGGTGGGCTGGCTTGTGAACTTGGCCCTGAGCCTTCAGGGCTCTGGATTTCAGTCGTCCCTCCCATCCACGGATGGGGATTGAGAGAGCCGAGAGCGACACCTGGTGGTGAGCTGGCAGCATTACAGGCAAGAGGGCTGGATGGGTCCCCGTGGAGTCAGGGGTCCAGGCGTCACTGAGAGCAAAGAGGCGAAGTGGAAATAGGCCCCTGTTCTTGAGACCACTCCCTAGCATGTGACAGACCCTGGGCTGGGAGGAAGGGATGTGGCATTTGATTGTCATAACAAGCCGGTGCAATGTATTTCATTGTCCTGGTCATATTAGATGGGAAAGCAGGGGCTCAGGGAGTTTAGGGGCTCTGGTGAGGTCGTAAACCAGCTAAGTGTTTGGGCTGCAATTCAAACCCGGGCGGTCTCATTCTTTTTTTTTTTTTTTTTTAGTCTTTATTTATTTTTGAGGGGGCAGGGGGCAACACAGGAAAGGAACTGAGAGAGGGAGACACAGAATCCAACGCAGGCTGCAGGCTCCGAGCTGTCAGCACAGAGCCTAACGCGGGGCTTGAACTCATGAACCGTGAGACCAGGACCTGAGCCGAAGTCAGACACTTAAATGACTGAGCCATCCAGGCGCCCCCAGATGGTCTCATTCTTAAGCCTTTTCAGGTTCCTTTCCTAGCTCAGGGGGCCAGTGCTGTGAGCATCGGGTGGGGTGTCGAAGGGACCCCTGGTCCCCACTGCCACCCACAGTGGCTCAACCCCGCACCAGAACACTGCTGCTCCGAGTTCTGAATCTTCCCAAAGCGGGACCCAGGGTCCCACCCGATCCCATCCCAGGAGGAGTGACCCAGGGGAGGATGCTCCCCCACACCACCTGCAAATTGTTGACATTTCCCTCCGTGATCCCCCATGCCTGGGGATTATACTCCCCACTTTACAGATGAGGAAACTGAGGTTAGGGGTTGCCCAAGGTCACAGGTGGGTTAATGCCTGAGTCAGGGGCTCAAGCCGCAGTATGGTGCTGTCTCTTGATGACAAATGTTAGCTCTCAGGCACTGTTAGGCAATTCATGCCCATCAGGAACATAAACGGGGACTCCAGTCGAGGGTGATAAGAGAGAGTCAGAGGAGAATTGCTTTGGATAATTCTTTGTGGGGGGGGGGGTCTCCAGGAGGGTTTTTTTTTTTTTTTAATGTCTATTTACTTTTGAGAGAAAGAGAGACAGAGCGCAAGCAGGGGAGGGGCAGAGAGAGAGGGAGACACAGAATCTGAAGAAGGCTGCAGGCTCTGAGCTGGCAGCACAGAGCCCAATGTGGGGCTTGAACTCACAAACTGTGATATCATGACCTGAGATAAAGTCAATGTTTGACTGAGCCACCCAGGTGCCCCAGGAGAAGGGAATTTAGTAGCAACCTGACCTCTACCAGTAGCACAACCTCCCAAATGATGGACATTTTTGTGGCCACCAAAAATGTCTTGAGACTTGCCAAATGTCCCCTTAAGGGAAAACTTACATTAGGTTGAGAACCACTGGCTCGAACAAGTCAAGTTGCCCTTAGGATTATATCCTGTGAGTCCTGCTTGGCTCTTTGTCTCCGGCATTCTGCAAATTCAATGTAACGTGCCTCGGTGTGGATTTCTTTTTTATTTATAAAATAAATAAAACTTCTCGGGATTCTTTACATTTCATATCTTTCACCAATTCTGGAAATTTCTCAGCTGTGTCTTCTTTAAATGACGTCCCTCTACAGGGTGTCAGTTTAAGTGTCCGACTTCAGCTCAGGTTGTAATCTTGTGGTTTGTGAATGAATTTGAGCCCTGTATCTGGCTCTGGGCTGACCCCCTCAGAACCTGGAGCCTGCTTTGGAGTCTGTGTCCCCCTCTCTCTCTCTGCCCCTCCCCTGCTGGCGCCTGGTGGCTCAGTCGGTTAAGCGTCCGACTTCGGCTCAGGTCATGATCTCGCGGTTCGTGAGTTCAAGCCCCGCGTCGGGCTCTGTGCTGACAGCTCGGAGCCTGGAGCCTGCTTCGGATTCTGTGTCTCCCTCTCTCTCTGCCCCTCCCCTGCTCATTCTCTCTCTCTCTCTCTCTCTCTCTCTGACCCTCCCCCATTCATGCTCTGTCTCTCTCTGTCTCAAAAATAAATAAAGGTTAAAAAAAAATGAACTTTAAAAAATATATTTTGGGGTGCCTGGCTGGCTCAGTCAGTGGAGCATGTGACTTGACCTTCAGGTTGTGGGTTTGAGTCCCACATTGGGTGGGACTTCCTTCCTTCCTTCCTTTCCTAAGTTTACTTATTAATTTTGAGAGGGGAGTGAGGGACATGGAGGAAGAGAGAGAATCCCAAGCTCTCAGTGTGGAGTCTGATACACGCACAGTAAGATCATGACCAGAGCCAAAATCGAGTCAGGCGCTAGCTTAATTGAGCCACCCAGACGTCCCTAGTCCTTATTTCTTAGGGAGTTGTAGCTCAGTCATTTTTGACTTTTGACAGGCATCTTGGTCCCAATTTTCCACCTTGCAAAGCTTTGTCCGCTGAGCCCCTTGTGGCCATAAAATCCCAAGCCTCGGGGTTTCCAGCACGGGCAAATGCCCTGGGGCAGCTGCCGCTTACAAGGGGCTTAACCACTCTCCGGGGCAGACATTTGTTTTGGGCCTTTGAGGATTTCCCGTACTTGCCTGCGGGCTCAGCTATAGGCTCAGAAGCACGTGGGTTGTATTTCATCCGGCACATTCCATCAGGAGAAATTATATCAAGAGGAATTTTTTTTTTTTTTTTTAATGACGTTTAGCCGGCTTTACGGCCAGAAACAGATCTCACCGGGTCTTCCAGCGCGTTCGTGACTCCTCTGGATTCTGCGGGCAGATTGTGTTCAGAGATTGGTTCTTTCGCTCTGACTCCCCCCAGCAGCTGCTCCCTTGCCTTTCTTTGCTCTACCCTGCCTCACTGGTCTGGGAAGTGCGGACAGTCAGAAGCAGGGCTCTGTACGCAAGGGTTTGGTCCGAGCTGAGATTCCCAGCTGGAGTGTGGGTGGGAGCCTCGTCCTCAGTGGGACCCTCAGGGTGCGCCTCTGCTCCGCCTCCTGGGGGCTATCGTTGGGTTGACGGCCTCCCCCTCCCTGTCCCCGCCCCCCCAGTCCCAGCCCCAGGCAGCTTCTCAGGGCTTGAGTCAGGGACTCGGGGGCTTGGTTGATGGCGACAGGCCGTCCAGACTGTGGCGTCAGTTTGTCCATCCTATTTTATTAACAATGTTCTTACCAGGGGCGCCTGGGTGGCTCAGTCAGTTGAGCGTCCGACTTCGGCTCAGGTCACGATCTCGCGGTCCGTGAGTTCGAGCCCCGCGTCGGGCTCTGGGCTGATGGCTCAGAGCCTGGAGCCCGCTTCCGATTCTGTGTCTCCCTCTCTCTCTGCCCCTCCCCCGTTCATGCTCTGTCTTTCTCTGTCTCAAAAATAAACATAAAACATTAAAAAAAAAAGATTTAAAAAAAAATAATGTTCTTACCAACATTCGTCTCTTCCCATGTCTTCATGGGTAGAGTACACAGTATTTCTCAACCCGGCTGAGCATCAAGAGAGGAATGGATAAAGACAAATACTGTGTGATCTCACTTATATGTGGAATAAAAATTTTAAAAAGACCTCATACATGTAGAGAACAGATGGGTGGTTGCCAGAGGTTGGGGGGGGCAGTTTGCAGGGTGGGTGAAATGGGCAAAGGGGGTCAAAGGTACAAACTCCCAGTTATAAGACAAATTTTTTTAACATTTATTTATTTTTGAGACAGAGAGAGAGCATGAACAGGGGAGGGTCAGAGAAAGAGGGAGACACAGAATCTGAAACAGGCTCCCGGCTCTGAGCTGTCAGCACAGAGCCCGACACGGGGCTCGAACCCACGGACCGCGAGATCATGACCTGAGCCGAAGTCGGACGCTTAACCGACGGAGCCACCCAGGCGCCCCATTCTGGGGTCTCATTTAGATCCCACAGTGTGTGAGAACGGTTTTATTTTCTGTATGTCATAGATGAGGAAACTGAGGCTCAGGGAAGAAGAGCAGGGGGGCCTGGTCCACACAGTCAGAGGGTGGCAACTGGGCTGGATGTCAAGGATGTCCTGACAAGGGTGCCTGTGCTCATTCCAGAGGGGTGCTGAGAACCCCCACCCCCACCCCGAACACACACGCAGGGTCAAGGCCACCCTCCAGGCCTTCCGCTTTGCACACACCCTCCCGAAGCCCCCACCCCCCATCCCTGGAGCCTTCTGTCCTCGAGGCTGTGAGCCCCTGAGGACGGGACATCTCCCCTTCCTCACCAGCCCCTCAAAGAGTTCTCTCATCCCGGCACAGGTGTCTTCTATCCGGCACCTCTTGGGGGCTCCTCCCGTGAGATTCGGGCCCTCTGCCCTCTGGCCTCGTGTCCCCCGCACCCTCAGCGCTGGTGACAGTAAGCCTTGTGCTCCAGCCTTGCCCCGGGCCTCTCCCTGAGCCGCCAGGTCCCCTACTCTCTCTGACGCTCCCTGCCTGCTCCCCTCTTCTTTCCTCCCTGCACCCAGCACCTTCTTCTTCTTCTCAGCAGGTAACACGGGCTCACCCTGACTGCTGGCTCAGGAGCCTTGAATGGGCGGGGGCTTCCGCTCTTTTCTGACCACAGGCCCCCAGCATGCAGTTTGCACTGAAGTCTGAACTGGTCAAAGAAACACTACCCTCCCACCCCCCCCCCCAACACTACCCGCCCCCATCAGCAAGAGTGATGCATTTAGGGCCCTTAGTCTCAGTCGGTGATGGGGCCTGGGCGGGGGGCAGGGGGAGGCAATGGAAAGGAACCAGAAGTCACAGCGGTGTCCGAGAAGCCCGGAGAGGAAAAGAATCCTGTTTGCAGGAGCTCTCTGAATCTCAAAATGCCGGGCTGGTAAGGTCGGTTCCGGAACGAGCTCTGAGGCCCCAGAGCTCCCCATTTGTTCCCACCCCCTCCCCAGACCCATTCTGCACCCCCTCTCTCCGGGCTCTGTGCGCCCAGGGGCTGGCCTCTCGCCCTCCAACAGGCTGCCTTGCCTGGGCTCCTGGTTGGGTTCATCACCCTCCAGATCCTGCTCGCCTAGATCGCACTGCCTGGGGTGGGGTCCCCTCCACAGCTGCAGCTTTTGGTTTCACAGCTCCTTTACTTTGCCCCTTTGGGGTGGCAGTGGTGCCCTGTGGGTTCCCTTAGCCGTGGCCACACCTCGCACACGGCCCCTTCCTTAAGCCCTTCACCCGAGGACTTCCTCCCCCTGCTTCCTCCCACTGTGCCGATGCAGCGCTCGGGAGACCGCACGACGCTTCCAGACTCAGCTGTCAACCTCGATAGCCTCATTCGGTCTCCCAGGGAGGCAACGTCTACTGCAAAACCTGTAAAATGACCACAGAGCTTGCAAAACCTCGACTGTTCATTTGATCTCTAGAAAGCTTGCTGCAGGAGATAGAATTTGCTAAGGTTAAATGTTCTCCCCGAACTCACTGAACTCGTGTTCGTCATTTGGCACGTCGGGGGTTTTTTGTTCTTTTCCTTCTGGGCCCAGTCATACTTCCAGCAGATTCAAATCCAGACCCCCGGCCCTGCCCGGCCGCCTTGCCGCGCCTCCCGTCCCGCTGACCTATCTCTCGTGCTCGTCCCGTCCCTGCTGGGTTCCTGCTCTTTGGACAAGGCCAGGTGCAGTCTCCCAGACTTCTTAAATGCCAGGCCCTCTGAGGCCCTCATCAGTCATTCACAACTGAGTAGGAATTAGTTGGCAGCTCATGGGACTATCGACTCCTGGCATGCACTGGGGCGCCCACAGAGGAAAGCAGACAACGAAGGCCCCAGACCTCAGTCACAAGCTTTATTGTCTCGAGCACAGACTCGCCACACTTCAACAATTCCACTTTGGGGAGGGCAAGGGTGCGGGAGGGCTTGGGGACGGGGCACGGCTGAGCCCACACCGGACAGGCGGAGACGCTCGCAGCCAAGTGGCTTCTTTGCCACCTGCCAGCCGCCTTGGGGGCTCAACCCCTCCTGGTGTGGGCCTTTGGCTGTTAGTAGACTAATCAGTGCCTCCCGTAGGAGGGGCGAGCTGCCAGATTTTGCTGGAAAGAGTAGTATTTGACTCTGGGTTAGGCCACTAAAGCATCGCTTCTAGACTGTTGTTAATAAAACCGCATGCGAGAGCTACCAGAAGCCAGTGGGGAGGTGGGGGGCTGATGGGACGAACTGGCTGCCCCCCCCCCCAGGATGGGCTGAGTTTGGGCAAGGATGGGAGCCACACGCATCTGTGCCTGGGAGCACCCAAAGGCCACCAAGGTTGTTCCCAGGGCACAGTCTGCGTTCCCATCCTGGCGCGTTTCGGGAACACCACGATGGGCCATCGGGTTTCCCCTGCGAGCCTCTGGCAGGGGAGGGCCCCGAACGAAAACCCTCCCTGAGCTGCGGGAGGTGGAGGCAGGCCCAAAGCAGTACCCTGCGGGCCCTCCAGCTCTAGAGGCTTTTCTGAACTGGCTTTTCCCGCTACACACAGGTCTGGAGTAACTCAGGTGGACTTGGGGGGCGGAGGAGAGAGGCGGCTAGATTTTTCTCGTCATCAACATCCCTTGGGCTCTTTCCTTGGCTATAGGAGACGGGCTTACAAAGCTCTGGACAGGTGCCTGGTAAGAAAGGGGGCTGTTGGTACGTGTGCATTCTGATGCACGCGTGTGGCACACGCATCCCTGAACGCTCACCCACCTACATATGCCTGGGCGTGTGGGCACGCAGCCAGGTGGCGTTTGCGATGTACGTGGGCGCGGGCCTGCCAGACCTGGCGCTCGGTCCCAAGAGCGTGTGTCCTGTGCACCCCAGCGTGTGCGTCCTGAGCGCGGCTGACTGCAAATGCCCACCCCCCACGACCGCGTGTGCGCGCCTGCTCCCTCCGTGCGTATGCCAAGGGTCAGGGGGTGCACGTGGCGCAGCCTGCGTGGGCGTGTCTGCAGGGCACAGGCCCAGATTCGGAGCGTCTGGTCAACCCAGGAGACACGTTCCAGACCAGTCCAAACGCCCTGCGGCCACCCTGCCCCCGCTCCAAGCCAGGTGCGTGGTGGGGGATGGGGAGAGGGGCTTCTGAACTTTCCTAATACTGTGGCTCCTGGCCCTGGTGGCTGCCCTCTGGCCAGCAGCTTGGAGCTGTGTATGTGAGATGGTGTTGGGGGCTGAGGGGAGAAGGACCTTGCCCCCAACACCTTGAACCCGGGCCTCACTGGGCAGACAGGCCGACGGGTCTCGGACCACTGTTTGAAGAAGGCTCAGCCTGTGGGGGCAAGAAGCCTGGGGACTGCTTAGGCCCGGAAGTGGCTGCAGAAAAGGGGGTCCCCACCTGGCTCCTGAGGCCTGGCCTGCCTTCCTTGGTGCCTAGCTGGGCCCCCTCTGACCCTTTCCCAGGACGATGGCTCTCTGGGGTCTCAGGGGAACCCGGGAGAAGGAGAAGAAAGGGAGGGCAGGGACACACCTGGGGTGCCAAGATGGTCCTCAGGGCAGCCCGAGAGGGGCCTGGCCGCATCACCTCAGCCTCCCCAAACTCCAGAAACTGCCGGGGCGTCCAGGGTGTCCAGGCTGAAGGTCCCGGGGTCCAGGACAGGACTGTACCGCTCGCTGTGGAAGGTGGTGCTTGAGGGAGCCTCCCGGTCCGGCAGGGGGGGTCAGGGTGGGGGATTGTCCGCGGCAGTGGGCACGTTATCGTTACAAACACTGTTCTTGTCTCCAAAGTGACAGTCCTGGCCCCTGCCTGGAGGGGGCGCCGCCGGGGCAGGCCGGAGGGGCTCTGCTGTGGACTCGGCTGCTCCACGGTGTCCCTCAGGGTCAGTGCTTCTCCTGGGGAGAGCAAGGCCTTGATCAGCAAGCGTGTCTCAGATAGTGAAGGGAGTGGGGTGGGCTGTTTGAGAGCCCACTTGTGCCAGGGAGCGGGGACAGCACATGCAAAGGCCCCGGGGCAGGAAAAGCCACTCTGCGGTGTCTGGGCTGTAGTGAGACAGGAGGTAGGGTGGGAGCAGTTTAGGGGAAGGGGTGAGAGCAGATGGGTCTCACAAAGAGCACCGAGTGCCCGTGTACACAAAAATGTGGCCAACGTGGCACAAAATAGACCGTGGAAAGGACACTTTTGAGAGCAGGAACAGGGTGGCAGAGGGTCGTCTGTCGGACCTCAGCTGGGAATGTGCATGTCAGGTGACTCGAATTTTTCTCCCCTCTGCACGTGTCCGTGAATGACCACACAAGTGCCGTGAATATTGATTCTGGGGTCACAAATTTTATCGAGGAGGTAGGTTTGCAAGTAAGGAATCTGTGAATAATGAGGACCGACTGGGTATGCACACACACACACACACACACACACATGCACACACACAGCAAAGTTCAAGAAGGATATCATTTAAAAATGTCAACCTTGGTCACCTCTGGGCAGGAGGACTATCTTCTTTATCTATTTTGGGTCTTTCCCCCCACCAAACGTTTTCTAATAGACATGTTTTAACTTTTATTATGAAAGTCCTTAAAAAAAGAGACACGAGGTTAAAAGAACAGATGACAGCCGAGCCAACTTTAACTGCACTAGCCCCAGGTCGTGAGCAACCCGACGGTGAAGCCTCTGGCACAAATGCACCGTCGTGATTTTGGTGGCTTTTCGGGGTTTTTTGGCCAGAGGAGTCGGCCAGGGTGTCTCCCCGGGGCCAGGGCGCCCCTTACCTCTTGTTTGTGGGCCTTGTCTTGCTGGTGGATGCCGTTTGCAGATCCGGAATTGGGGACGGCCTGTTGAAGGAGAGTCATGCACAGATGCTGAGGGGTTCACCAGGCAGCAGTTCCTGGTTTGGCCCCTAGGTGGCGAGGTCTTCCCCTTGGGGCCACCGGAGGCTCTTCAGAATGCGGGTCCCAGGACCCCGGGGGACCAAGCTTATCCCCAGCTTAGTCTGAGCTCCTCCTCAAGATCAAACCACGTACCCCTTGGGCCGGGACTCCCGGAGGATAGGGCCACGCTTCCCGAGGACGGAGCCCCGTGGCTGGCCGCCGGGTCAGCCGCCCTGGCCCACGGCTCACCTGGGACTTGTCGGGGCTCCTCATGGCCTCCACGAGCTTCTCCACCTGCTGAGCCTGGTCCAGCGCGTCCCGCAGCGCATCTTCTGTGCTCATCAGCTGGTGCTGCAGCCGCACGAGCTCAGGCGCCGAGGACGGGTCAATGAGCGAGTAGCGCCTCTGGTCCGACAGGGACTTCTCTTTGTCCTGGAAGCAGCAGGGAAGGGAGGGGGAGTACGCACGCGATCGTGTGTGTGTGTGTGTGTGTGTGTGTGTGTGTGGGCGTGCACATACCTGTGCACATGTGTGCTGGGGGGAGGGCGGTCTCTCCTCCAGGCAGGAAACTCTCCTGGCCCCCCCTGCTCTCTAAGCCAGGCCTTCCTCCCCCGCTCGAGGGTCCCCACTGAAGTATCCTCTTTGTCCCCCGCCCTGAATTCCCAGGCTGTCAGATGCTTCGGATTCTCCAGGTCCTGAAATGCAGGACGCCTTCCCTTCTTTCCTTCTTGTGGCCCCCACTCCCCCCTTCCCCCTCCCCCACTGTCTTTAGGTGGGTCCCTTCCCTTCACCCCTAGATCCACGGCTTCATCACCTCTTACCCTCCTCCCCTCCCCAACAGGACATTTGTGACGTTCAGCTCCCAAGTCTTCCACGACTGGCCCCTGCCCACCAGGGTGCCTGGAGATACACCCGCCAGCCTCCCTGCTCCCACATAAACTGCCCCTGGGCCGCATGCTTCCAGATCCTTCTGCTCCACTCTGATCGTCCACCTAAAACTCCCTCACTTTGGGGGTTTTCTAACCACCAAGCCCTTCCCCAGTTTTCCCGTGGCACGGGGGTGGGGAAGAGACAGCTCAGAGAGACACAGGAGAGGCCGCCCCCGGGTAAAGGGGAATTTCCCACATCCATGTAAACTTGACCAGCCCGTTCCCCACGGAGAGGAGCCAGAGGGAAAGTCTCAGAATCAAAACTCTGAAGTCTCCGCCAGCCCCAGGGCCTTGTCTTCTCCTGAGTTAGGTCCAGACTCACAGAGCCACAAGGACCGCAAGGGCCCTGGAATCCCGCCTGCCGACTAGACCCACCAGGATTGGAGGGGTGTGTGACACCCCTTAGCCCTTGACCCTACGGGCCCCCACAGCTGTGGGTGGGTCCTGTTCCTCCCCACCCCCCCGGCCCTCAAGGCCTTCCTTCTTCTGTCTCCTCCAATGGCCAAACCCCAGCGGCTGAGCGGGAGGGCAGGGAGGGGCTTTGGAGCAACTTCCTAGGACAGCCGCCTGTCTTCCCAGACAGGGTCCTGTCCTTCCCTTGCAACTGACTAGGCGCGGTAACTGGCCACAGGTTTGTCCTCGACGCACAGCCCGCTTACTCCAGCCCCCGCCTCGGGGACTCAGCCCAGTCAGGCTCCTGCTCCTGATGGGAGGGGTCTCAGCTCCCAGAACCCCAGGGTCAGAAGGTGCTTTGATATACCCATCTCCCTCCTTCGACTGATGCGTGAGTCCCCACTGCCAAACCCTGAGCAAGGAGTTGGTTTCTGGCTTGATTCCTCCCCTGCATGGGGCGCTCACCCTGAAGCAGTCCGTCCTAGCTCTGGACAAGCTCAAGTTCTTCGGAAGTCTTCCTTTGCCCTGAATCCCCCAGACGACCACATGGCCGGCTACAACGTCTGCAAACGGGTCGCCCGTGGCCCCTCCACCAGCTACATCGCTGACCTGTGATTCTAGGGCCTTCTGAACCCTCCCTGTGACTTGGCTCTAGGAGGCTGCCAGTCGCCACGGCTGGGGCAGCCTCAGCCCACCCTGCCTTCCCCCCATCCCCAGGCCACCCCCTGGCCCACATACCAGCCCAGTCAGCTTTTCTCGCAGGCCCCGGATGTCATCCTTGAGTTTCTGCTCCTTGATCCGCCACTCAGCCTTGTGCACCTCGCGGCTCAGGTCCCTCTCGGGCCCTGGCGAATGGCGATTGGCCTCCAGCAGCAACACTCGAAGTTCATTCAGGCTCCTGGCAGGGGCCAGTGAGGGGCACAGAAGAGCTAGTCAGCCCTGGCCCTCTGTTCCTACATTGTGGAGATTCGCCGGGTGCCTACAGACAGGCCACCCTGACAGGGACACAGCACCTGTGCCACGAGGGGCCGCTGTGGAAACATGAGGCATGAAACCAAGAGGGGCCAGATTTGGGGATGGGATGGTCAAGAGAACTGAGTCTCTTCCGGAATGTTTTTCAAGTTAAAAAAAAAAAAAAAAGAGAGAACAGGGGCCCCTGGGGGGCTCAGTAGGTTAAGCATCTGACCCTCAATTTTGACTCAGGTCATGATCTCATGGTTTGTGGGATCGAGCCCCATGTCCAGCTCTGTGCTCTCCCTCTCTCTCTGCCCCTTTCCTGCTCACATGCACACGTGCACTCTCTCTCTCTCTCTCTGAAAATAGATATATAAGCTTAAAAAAAAAGATAAAGAGAGAACAGAAGGTTTAATTAAAAAATAAAACAAGGGGCACCTGGGTGGCTCAGTTGGTTAAGCGTCCGACATCAGCTCAGGTCATGATCTCACCGTCTGTGAGTTCGAGCCCCGCATCAGGCTCCGTGCTGACAGCTCAGAGCCTGGAGCCTGCTTCAGATTCCGTGTCTCCCTCTCTCTCTACGCCTCCCCTGCTCATGCTGTGTGTCTCTCTCTCAGAAATAAATAAAACATTAAAAAAAAAAATAAAACAAAACAAATAAAACATTCACCCAAGAGAGCTCATGTGGTAAGACATTCTTTTTTACTTTTTAAGATTTTTTAAAAAATTATTATTTAAAAAAAATGTTTTTTAATCTTTATTTTCGAGAGAGAGACTAGGGTTGGGAGAAGGGCAAAGAGAGAGGGAGACATAGAAATCTAAGCGGGCTCCAGGCTCCGAGCTGTCAGCACAGAGCCCAACATGGGCCTGAACTCACAAACTGTGAGATCATGACCTGAGCCGGTCTGCCGCTTAATCGAGTGAACCACCCAGGTTCCCCTGCTTGCTACAATTTTTTAAAGTTTATTTATTTTAAGAGAGACAGTGACAGCACAAGCAGGGGAGGGACAGAGAGAGAGGGGGGGAGACAGAATCCCAAGCAGGCTCTATGCTGCCAGCACAGAGCCCGATGCAGGGCTCGAACTCACAGACCGTGAGATCACGACCTGCGCCGAAACCAAGAGCCGGGCGCTTCATCTCCCCAGGCACCCCAGCTCGTTATAATTTTTAAATGGATTAAGAAATATTTTAAAATTTCTGCTTTAATTGATAACATGGCAAATACAGAAGCAATAAGCAAAAGCTGTGAGGGAATCCTCATCACCTTGAAGTGCTGAAAGGGGTGCGGGGACCAAGAAGTATGGGAACCACTCATCTCGCCTACAAGCTCTGCCTGGAGATCCGTGTCGAGAAGGATTCCGAGGCTGCATCTGAGCTCAGCGGGGGACTACGGCGGGCGCTGGCCATTGCCAGCCACCTGTCCCTCCCGCCCCGCCCCTGCCCTGCCTCTCAGGCAGGTGGAGCGGCGCCAGGGTCGGGGCCCGACGGGACCACAGCGCCCACGGCTAACTCACCGCTCCTTCCTGAGCAGCTCCTGGCTGATGAGGACCAGCTGGCCCGAGGCGTCGTGGGTCTTCTGGGACACGGCTTCCAGCTCAGCCTCCAGGCGCCGCTTCTCCTTCTGGAGGGTTTCCGCCTTCTTCTCTCCCGCCTTGCACTTCGCCTCCAGTGCTGAGGTCGGCCGGCAGGGAAAGCAGAGAGAGGGGCAGGATCGCCATGGGAATCTGTCCCACCCGGGGGGGGAGGGCGGCGAAGGCCCCGGGCAGGGAGCCGGGTTTCTCGGGGGGGACCACACAACTCCACACACTCCACTGAGCGGGTCTCTCTCGTCCTGCAGAGCCGGGCAGCAAGGGGCCGAGGGGGCAGCTGCACAAAGCAGGCCACGGCCCCAAGCACAGCAGCCCTTCGGGGCCGGGGGAGCGGTCCGCCCTGCCCGAGACAGGACCCGGGCGCTTACGACCGTGTCCTGGACGAGGGAAAGCAAAATCTTCACCTTAGCCTTCCTTGGAGGGGTCTGAGGTCAGCTGACCTTGGCCGGGACCAATGAGGCCACGTGAACGTGGTGGGAACTGGACAGAAGTGGGGGTGGGAACCACTCCCCAGGAGGGGGGCCGTCTCGTGGACACCACCACTGGCGTTCTGGTGGGAGAAGCAGGGCCGGTCCACGAAGTCACCAATTCCAGACCCCTGCCTCTCCCTGGGCTCCCCCTCTGTCCTCGTGTCCTCTGTGTCTCGTCCCCTGCCGTGGCCGGCATCCTTCCCCTGGAATCTGAAATCCTGGTACTTCAGCTAGAAAGGCTCCGGGGGCAGCAGCCACTCTATCTTTGTCACCCGCGAAATGGTCCTCAAGACCAGAGAGCAACCTGGTGGAGTTCACTGAGAGAACACGGAGAACTGGCTCCGGGGGAAGGGGCCGGCCGGGGTCCTTCATTGTCTCATGGACACTGTGGGGGCCACACCGGCCCTCTCACCACGGCTCAGGTGCAAACCGAGTGCGGGTGGACTGGCCCATGGTGCCCCCCCCACACCTGCCCTGCAGGAAGGAGACTTACCACTTACTTGGGCCCTGAGCATCTCGGTTTGGGACATCAAGGCTACCACCTCTTTGTCCCTTTTGTTCAGCTTGTCCTGCAGGCCTAGGGGAGGAGGGAGAGACAAGGGGTCTGTCTGCAGTGTTCCAGGTGCAGGGGCGGAGGGGGTGGCCTTCCCGCAAGAACCCTAAAACGAGGCCAGAGCTGGCCTCCAGGGTCCAAACGCTCCCCCACACCAGCCCTGTCTCCAGGTAACCCGCTCTGGGTAAGAGACTCCAACACTGTGTGGTCTCCGGCCACTTAACTCTCAGAGTCTCAGTTTCCTCGAGTGAGGAAATTGGGGTCCTGGTACCCATGTCACCCAGTCGTGTGGGTTCGAATACTGGATAGCCTCAGAGCAGTGCTAAAAAAGATAATCTATGGAAAGCGCAAGAAACATTACATTTCTGTACGCTACTTTATAAATGTAATGTAATGCCAATATAAATACCAATACGATTTTAGTTCTTATGGAACTAAATCAGCTGATTCTATTTTTGTTTTTTTAATTCTTTTTAATGTTTATTTATTTTTGAGACAGAGAGAGACAGAGCATGAACGGGGGAGGGGCAGAGAGAGAGGGAGACACAGAATCGGAAGCAGGCTCCAGGCTCTGAGCATCAGCCCAGAGCCCGACGCGGGGCTCGAACTCACGGACCGCGAGATCGTGACCTGAGCTGAAGTCAGACGCCCCTGAGCCGACTGAGCCACTCAGGCGCCCCTCTATTTTTGTTTTAAAGCTTATTTATTTATTTTGAGAGAGAGCGAGAGAGAGAGAGAGGGCACGGGCACTCACACGCACGAGTGGGCGGGGGCAGAGAGAGAGAGGGAGACAGAGAATCCCAAGCAGGCTCCGGGCTGTCAGCACAGAGCCTGACACGGGGCTTTACGTCACGAACCGTGAGATCATGACCTGAGCTGAAATCAAGAGTGGGATGTCTGACTGAGCCACCCCAGGGGCCCCCAGATTAGCTGATTCTAAAGTCACCTGGACAATAAGCAAGACTAGCCAAGAGAGTCTGGCAAACACTTCTTCAAGGAGTTAAACACAGAGATGCCATATGACGTAGCAACTCGAAGGTGCACACCCCCCAAAGAACTGGAAACAGGCGCTTGCAAAGCACCTGCACATGTGTGCTTACAGCAACGCGACTCACAATAGCCAAAGGGTGGAGACAGACCAAACATCCACCAACAGGCGGATGGATAAAAAGTGTAGCCTATGACGGCATATTACTCAGCCGTAAGCAGGAATGAACCTGGAATACAGTATGCTAAGTAAAAGTAGCCAGACATAAAAAGGCACATATTGTAGGATGCCTTCTAAATTTTTTTTTAATGTTTACTTATTACTTTGAGAGAGAGACAGAGCATGAGCAGGGGAGAAGCAGAAAGAGAGGAAGACCCAGAATCCGAAGCAGACTCCAGGCTCTGAGCTGTCAGCACAGAGCCCGACGCAGGGCTCGAACTCACGGACTGTGAGAGGGTGACCTGAGCTGAAGTCGGATGCTTAACTGACGGGGCCACCCAGGTGTCTCGGGATGCCATGTATGTCGATATCCAGAATGGGCAAATCCAGACAGAAAGCAGACTAGTGGTTGTCCGAGGCTGGGGAGTGACTGATAATGGGTATGGGATTTCGTTCTGCAGAGATGAGAATGATTTGGAACTAGACAGAGGTCGTGGTCGCACAAGACCGTGAATGTACCGAATGCCCACTGAATTGCTCACTTTAAAACAGTTAATTCTATGTTAATGTTGCATCAGCTTAAAAAAAAAAAAAAAGAACAGGCAAAAAATTTTGAAAAAGTAGAGCGGGAAAGGCTAGGCTTGCAGTCATGATGATATAAACAAAGCTTCAATAATTAAAACCTTATAGAACTGGCCCACGAACAGACAGGTTACTAATGGAATAGAAGGACCAGAAATAAAGTCAGTTATATAAAGGAATTTGAAGGTGGTAAGATTAGTAATTCAAATCAGTGGAGAGCTTGAAACGAGGTTTTCAAAACTGGTAATAGGACAAATAGGTACCCTTTTGGGAGAGAAATGAATTCTAGGTGGACCAGAGATTTGAGCAGAGAAAATGAAACTAAAGAAGTACTGGAAGAAACCACGGGATACATTTTAAAAATAAGAAGCCCAGAAGCCAAAAAAAGAAAAGACTGACTTTTAAATGATTTATTTATTAAAAAATTTTTTAATGTTTATTTATTTTTGAGAGAGAGAGTGAGTGTAAGCGGGGGGACGGGGGGCGCAGAGAGAGAGAGAGAGAGAGAGAGACAAAGATTTTGAAGCAGGCTTCAGGCTCTGAGCTGTCAGCACAGAGCCCAAAGCGGGGCTCAAACCCATGAACCACAAGAGCATGACCTGAGCCAAAGTCACACACTTAACCGGCTGAGCCACCCATGTGCCCCTATTTATTTTTATTTTATTTTTTGAGAGACAGAGAGAGAGAGAGAGAGAGAGAGAGCCCATGTGCACACGTGAGCAGGGGAGAGGCAGAGGGAAAGGGAGAGAATCTTAAGCAGGCTGCACACCCAGCACAGAGCCTGATGTAGGGCTCAATCTCACGACCCTGGGATCGTGACCTGGACCGAAATCAAGAGTCAGCAGCTTAACTGACTGAGCCACCCAGGTGCCCCAGAAAAGACTGATTTGAAACAAATCCGCACGGCACATACGACCCTGAGAAAAGTCCAAAGACAAACCACAAATGGGGAAAGGAATGTTTGCAATGTCGTACATAGTTTGTAAAAATCAACAGAAAGATGAACAACCCGCGAGGAACACCACGGGCAAAAGACGCCAAGTGGAACTGGAAAGGAAGCTTCGCTCACAATAAGAGAGAGGCAAGGTGACGTTATCTCACGGGAGAACCACTCGGACTGGCAAAGGTCACAAAGTCTGATGAAGTTTGTTGGCGGTAAGGCTGGTGGGGAAACACACTTTGAACCACAGCGTTTGGGAGTTAAAACCGTTGGAGACCCAAAGAGGGGAAGGTAATTCACTGAAGCAGTGTTGACAATAGACAAAGACTGGAAACCATTGATAAGAACGGCCTCCAAGACGCGGCATCATTAAATGGAAAGGAGAAAGGGGGGCTGGACAGCAGGGAGGCGTGGTACCATCCGGTACTTACGGGTTTGGATGCGCATAAACGTGTCTGGAAAGTAAACTGAGGTTGGCCAACGCGGGGCCTTTAGGGAGGGAACTCCGGCAATGCGGAGGGGGGACAGGGGTGGGGGGAGGCGGTGAGCAGAGGGTGGGCAGATGATGTAAAACAAAAAGCCCAGGGTCCCACCCAGCCCAGCAGCCACTCACCCTCCACAGTCTCCTTCATCCTGACCTTCTCCCCTGAAATGTCGTTGGACTCGATCATCTGAAAGAAGGCTCTGGTAAGAGGGATTCTTGGCCCCTGCCCCTGCCCCTGCCCCAGCCGGCCCACCTCACCCCTACACAGGGTGGCTCTCAGGGACTTGGTACGGTGGCAAGGAGCAGAGATGTTCTCGGTCCTGCCTCCCTGACAAGAGAGGACCCCCGCCTGCCCCCGCAGCGCCCCCGAAGGCTGTTTGTGCAGCTTCCGTGTGAACACCTCCCACTCCTTCCTTTGTTGAAAACGTCTATTATATTAAACAGATGTCTCCTTCCCTGGGACGCCCACAGAGATTAGTCCTGGAAGTCTATTTCCATCATCTTCCAGAGGCAAAATCCCAGCCTTGGTTTCCACCCGTAAAAGAAGCATCGGCTGTCCGAGGGCTGCCGACGAATGCAGAGCACGCCCCGGGGCCAGCTCCCGAGGAACTTTAATAAATGCTACTTTTTAATAATAAACCCAGAAACCAAAGAAGAAAAGACCAATTAAGAAAAAAAAAAAATCTGAATGGCAAACATTAACAGGCTCCCCACGGCTTCTTGGAAAAAAGTTTTCAGCCTCCTGCCCAAGCAGGCTCTCCTCTGAGCATGCTGTCTGCCAGTCTAACACCGTGGATCAGACGGGCCCAGAGCTGAGCAGGCAGTCACCTCCATCAACCTGCCGCTCACACTTCTGCTCATACATCCCCAAGCCCCTTTTGAAGTCTCAGCCCATTGTCTCTGCACTGAAACCTCTGCATCTGGGAGTCATGTGGGTCCCGGCCAAGGCCCCAGCTGTGTGGAAATGAAGAGAAGGGCCTTGCCGAGATCACCGCCCACTCCTCGGCCTAAGGTCTGTGACCGAGAGGAAGGGGCTGTCCTCTGGAACCACAGCAGTCTGAAAACCTCCTCTGCTACAGGAGTCCAGTTGCTGGGGTCCCAGGCCTGACTACCCCTGCTCTGAGAAGGCAGTGAGGCCATTTGCACACAAGCTGCTCAGAGACTGTTCCTTTGCTCTCTGCCCAGGATCCTGGGACAGCACTTGCTAAAACAGTCCCTCCCTGGGAGAAAGGGGGCAGAAAGGCTGCCACCCTGGGAGGACAAGGCATCACGCAGGCAGGGCTCCTTTTACGAGAAAGGTATCCTGTTCCTTGAAACTCCCAAACGCTTCCTTATTGCTGGAACGCTAACTTCTAGTTCAAAGGCACAAGGGGAATCAGAAGCTCGCGAAGCCCCAGGGCCCGTATGAAGGCAATGACCATGCTGCCAGCTGTCCTTCGGGTAGGGTTTGACTTTTGTCATCCTGGGCACCCTTTGTTGGCCTCCAGCTGTGGGGCTGGACTTGACCTCTGCCTCTGGTGGGCGGGAAACCCTGGGAAAGTTTCTCCGTCTCAGCCTTGGTTTGCTCATCTGTGAAACAGAGCGAACGCTGACCTAGCAAGAGTTAAGGTGAGAAAAGGCAACGTCGGTCCTGACCCCCCTCCACCTCCCAGCGCCCACTCTGGAGGCCCCCACACTGCGGCCACTGGACGGCTGCTCGGGCTCATTAGGACTGGCGCCAGGGAGCCACCCGCAGCTCGGGTCACCTGGGTCGGCATTAGGGTGGGAGACGGGACACACCCCCCCTGGGGACAGGCAGAGCTCGAGCCCCACGGAGCTCCCGGCTGCTGGCTCCTGGGGGAGGGCCGAGAGCCTGCGCAGTAGGACACATGTGGGAGACGCAGAGACCCGGGGATCGGGAGGAAGCCTGTGCTCTGTGCTGGGGTACGCATCTCTGCAGGCCTGGGCTGCGGGGACCCAGCCAGGTCAGCTCAGACCACCTCGGGTCCCCACGGTCACCCTGCACTACTGATGGAGGCACGAGAGGTGCCCTCCGTTCTCGCCCGGGCCTGGCTGGGAAGAGGGGGCCGGCCGACACCGGGGCCCCCGTGACTGTGGGGGCTCCCCCCGCCCTCCCCGCCCCCTCCCGCCCGGCAGGAGAGGCGGCCGCCTACGTTGCCGTGCTGGGATGAGCGCAAGGACTCCACGGCCTGCAGTCTGTTCTCGGCAACCAGAAGCCTCTCCCGCAGCCTCTCGGCCTCCTGCTTGCTCTGGGCTTCCGACCGCTGGAGCAGCTCGTGGTCCAGCATCTTCTTCTCGGCCAGGGAGATCTGCTCCTTGAGGAACTCGATGGCCTGCGCCTGGCCCCGGTACTCCGCGTCCAGCTTCTCCAGCTCGTGCACCCGCAGCTCGGCGTCGCGGCGCTGGTCCTGGGCCTCCTGCAGCTCCAGCCGGTGCTGGCTGGCCTGCACCTCCAGCTGGGCCTGCCAGTGCTGCCGCAGCCCCGCCAGCTCCTCCTGGGCCTCCTGCAGCTTCTGCCGCAGCCCCTCCTTCTCCTTGACGTGCACGGCGGTCTCAATGTCGTGCTTGGCTCGCAGGTTGCCCAGCTCCAGCTGGTGCTCCATCTTGATGCCCTCCATCACGGCCTTCAGCTCCCCAATCTCCTTCTGCTGGGCCCCCGGGCCCGAGTTCAGGGTGGCCTTGAGGTCCTCCAGGGACTTCTGGTGGTCCGAGGCCAGCGAGTCCAGCTTGGACTTCCAGTTGTCCATGAGCCCCATGTTCTCGCTGGTGGCCTGCTGCACCTTGGCCTTGAGGTCCACCACCTCCTGTGCGTACCTCTCGTTGGCCGCCCGCAGCTTCTCCACCTCCGCCTGGTAGGCCCGCAGGGCCTTCTCGTATTTGTCCCGCAGCACGCCGCTCTCCCTCTGGTGCTCCTTGCTGGCCGACAGCAGCCGCTCGCGCAGCCTCAGGGTCTCGGCGGCCTCGGGGTGGTCGGCGGGTGGCGGGCCCGAGTGCAGCAGACATTGCTGGAGCTCCTTGATCTCGCCGCGCCGAAGGCTCAGCTCCTCTTCCAGCTGCAGCACGCGCGACTTCTCGGCCACCGTGGTCAGCTACCGGGGAGAGAGGGAGACCGAGGTCAGCGGGCCGGCGGGAGGGCAAGGGGCCGTGGCCGGAGCAAGGACGGACCCCGGCCCCGCGGGGGAGGCTCGTGGAGGGAAAGGGCGCCCACCCCGCCTGGGCGTCCCAGCCTCCAGAAGGACTCCCTGGGCTTGCGGCCCTGTGATTCTGGGACGGGACGGTCCCCGCTGCCCTTGGTGGCTTGGGACACATCAGTGGTTAAAAGAAACCACTTGTTGGAGGTTTTGCATTATCTGGCAGCCGGATGGGTCGATTCGTGGAGGGGCTGGCCAGAGAAGGGTCTGGTTTAGTTCAGGCGGTACAAAGTTAATGCTCCCAGACCCCCCTCCTGATGGAAAACTGACATCAGAGGCTCCGTCTTCCAAGAACCCATTTGGATCACGACAGTGGTCATGGATTTGGAAAACAGTACATTCATCGACACGTTTTAAGTCTTTCGCTAACTTAAAACTGTTTCTGAAGGTGACCTGTAGTTCAATAAATCTGCTTTTGTTTTTATAATCAGGCTGAACCCTAGATCAAGGCACCTCAGTGTGGGGGGCTCCAGCCTGTCAACCGTGACTGGGTCGGTTTCTGCAGGCAGAGCCTCCGTGCACATATGTGTGTGTACCACACGAGCACGTACGGTCACCCAGCAACGGCCAGGGTATGCAAAGGGACCCGTGTGTGTCTCCAGACTCCCCCCGACACACACACACACACACACACACACACACTCGCGTGCCGAGGCGGGCCTGCAGAAACCGACCGTGGCTCACCCCACAGCCCTCCCTGCTCAGATGGTTTGAACTAATCACTGCTAGCTGGCTGTTTAGCTCCACTGCCGGAACCGCAGCTGGGCTGGGCTGGCCAGCTGTTTGGACGTGGGTACCTGCACAGGGGGCCCAGCCCCGGGAAAGGTATGGTGGGCACCGAGGGGCCAGCTGGGCCCAGAACCCGGACCTGGGCCTTGGCAGGACCTCCCCCTTGCTCCAGCAGACATTTCCCTAGCCTGCTGTATCTCACCAGCCCCACCCTGGGTCTGACACAGAACCTCATGCCCTATGGACACCCCCACTCCCCAAAAGCCCCAGGTCCTTCTGGCTGGCCCCTCCTGCAACCACAGTTAAGATCCCCTAGGGGGTGCCCGGGTGGCTCAGTCGATTAAGCGGTTAAGCTTCAGCTCAGGCCATGATCTCAAGGTGCGTGAGTTGGAGCCCTGCAACAGGCTCGCTGCTGTCAGTGAAGAGCCTGCTTTGGATCCTCTCTCGCTCAAAAATAAATAAACATTAAAAAAAAAAAAAAAAACCCTAGGCTAGAGAAACTTTGGTCTGCAGCCCCCTGACCGCCCGCCTTCCTCAGCCTCCCCAGCCCAGGGAGAAGGGAGGTGGCCCATATAAGGGGCAGGACGTTCCCGAGAGGCACCCCATTTCTGAACATGACAAAGCCTTGCTGTGGCAGTGCATGGGGCAAGTGGGGGGGGGGGGGGGCGGCCTCTCACAGGACATTCCCAGCCAGTGGGACCCTGAGCCGGGGCCTGAAGTCCCGGACAATCAAGACCCCCTGCTCCCCAACGGGCGTCACATGGCAATGGGGTGGAAGGGTTCCCAAGCCTCGACTTCCCTCCTAGAAGGGGCTCGGAAGGCAAAACAATGAGGAAAGCAGCCAAAGACAGAGAAAATAATAAAACAGAGAAGCCGAAGGAGGCGTGATGGGGCCGGAGGGCGGCGTTACCCTGTTGTCGGCTAGTTCCCGGAGCAGACGCTCGGCCTGCGCCTTCTCCAGTAGCAGCCTCTGTTCCAGCTCCCCAATGCGCGCGTGCTCCAGCTGCGTCTGGGTCTGGTCCACCCGGGGTGGGTGGGGAGGCGGGCCAGGGGAGAGGAGTACAGGGCAGAGGAAGCCAGAGGAAGAGAGAGAAAAAGAGAGAGAGAGAGAGAGAGAGAGAGAGAGAGAGAGAGAGAGAGAGGCGGCGTCATCTTCCGTGAACAAGACAGGAGAGCGGGTCAAGGAGAGAGGGTGGCTCCGGGACAGAGGAGGTCTGGGGAGGGGACCGGGCTGGGTGGGTTTCATGGCAGAGGAGGGGCAGCCGCAACCCCGCCCCAGCCACCCTGCCCCTGGAGAGGGTGGCAAGAGGGCCCCGCGGTTCCTGCCGTGCTCCCCAGGTGGTCAGTCCTTCCCCTGGTGGCTCTGGGGAGGGGCCCCAGCCTCCTCGCGCTCCCCATCGGGCTACTGCTCATTTTAGGCACAGGATCCTGCACACAGGAGGCCCTCAGGATGGATGTGTCAGCAAATGAACCCAGGACTCCTGGCCCTGGGGGCCTGAGTTGAAAGTGTAAGAACCAATCCAATGGGAAGGTTTTAAAAAAGTCTCTCTACCCCCCTTGCAAGGCCCTGCTTCCTGCTGTCCTGCCCAGAGCCCGGAGGGTCAGTGCCCACCCCCGGGGGCCCCGTGGACGAGGCCCGGTCTCCCAAAAGCACCAGAATGCTTTTGCCCTAGCTTCACAGGCCAACAAAGCCCGACGTTCTCAGGGCATCCAGCCTGGCATTTGGGTTTCCTCTAACAGATCTGCGAGGGTGGCAGGGGCCAAGGGTGCTGGCTCCAGGGCCCCCGGGGCAATCTGGAGACCCAAGTTCATCGTGGGGAGAAGCCAGAGAGTCCTCCTCAGCCTCCCCCATCCAGGAGAAGCAGTTTAAGGCCAATCTGTGTGGCCATTCCGACGAGGCGGGACTTGGCCACACACATGCCCGTCTCTGGCAAGGGTGGCGGGGACAGTGTAAACCCATCTGAGAAACACGCTTGCCATTCATACAGAGCTAGAGAGATGTTAACGTCCTCTGGCCTGTGATCTTATGTCTGCCAGTTTTCCTAAAGGAACAAGTGAAAAAGTACTCTACTCTCTCTCTCTCAAAGAGGGCGGCAGGCCACAGCGCTAACGAGCAGCCATGCTCCGTCTCTTCCAGAAAATTACAGGCTGACCGTGGTGTCTCCGGGGCCTCGCGCCCACCCTCCTCTCCCACAGAGGCTGGGCACCGCCACTCTGCCCGGGACCCACGCTAGGTGGCGCATGCCTGGTGGCTCCACGGGCAAGAAAGAGCCCGCAGCTCCACATTTCAAGGCAGCTTTACTTGGTGCTCCCAACAGGACTCCCCACACCCCCCACCCAGCCCCATTAACCACTTTCCCAACTTCTAGACTCCTGGTCTGCGGGTTGGGGTCTCCATGGAGGCACAGGGGGGGTCCAGTGTAATTGCTTCAGATGCTTGTTTAAGATAAATGCAACCACCGGACCCCGGAGGGCGGAAAATAGCCTTAGAGGCTAGATTTTAGGTGGGGTGAAGGGCCTGGTCTTCCATCTGCTCTGGGGACACCGGGCAGGGTGGGAGGAGCGAGGCCACCACGTTCCTGCTTGTCACTCGCGGGTCCCCAGGAGTCGATGGTCGTAAAGCTACGGTCAAGCTGCGCGAGGCGGTGCAGGGGTGGCTGCGACTTCTGTCTGGTGCGCTAACTTTAGAACCCAACCCCCGCATAAGGGGCGTCTCAGCTGTCTCCCCGTGTCACAGGAGGGAGCGGCGACTCCAGAGTCAGAGCCTCGGGTGCAGAATCACACAACTCTGGCAGGCCCACAACTCAGGTGTCTTTTCCCCTGAGCCGGCCTCACCCCATGGAGGGGAGACACAGATTTCTAGCAGCAACATGGGCCATCGAAGGAGGGTCCTGAAGTCGGGGACTCCCACTTCCTGCCGCAACTCAAATCCGGGAGCTCAGCCAAGCCTTACCTACGCCCTGTACTTGTAGCTCGTCTTCCCCTCGCAGACCCTGTGTCCGCACCTTTGCGAGGCACAGAGCCACCGCCTTGGGGTACCCCTCGGGTAACTGAGGCCTGGAAACGTTCTTTAATGGGGGGGAGCAGATTCCCCACCTGCCCTGGGGGCTCCCGAAGGTCAAAGGCACACATCACCGCTCGTGACCTTCTCTGAGGTCTCACACAGCACAAATCAACAAAGAGGTTCTGAGTTCCTAAGCCCGGCCCTTAGTGTTACCGTGCGCTTCCCATGCAAGTGAAAAGTAACTAGCAAAATCATAACACGAAACCCCTGGATGATTAAACCACCACCACCAAACCCCAAGAAGGTCACGTCTAAGGCGGCTACCCGACGTCCCCACTCAGGAGGCAGCAGGGAGCGGTACGCACATTTCCCTGATGCAAGGTGGCAAAGATCTGTTCCAGAACCATAAGACACGTCCGCAGCCCGTGGCCTGGGGTCGCCACCCTGGGAGAAGCACTTCCCCGCACTCCTGACCTGTTCTGGCAGCGGGGACATAAGGGTGAGCGAGACAGAAAGGGTCCCGGCCCCTGCAGGGCACCCATCGCGGGGAAAGACGCAAACAATGTAGCACTACTGACCAGGCTCCGGGTTGTGGTCGGACCCGGGGACAAGGCACCGGGCAGGGGGCACAGGGGACGGAGGCAAGAGCAGAGAGGCAGAGGTGGCCTCTCTGAGATACAATTAGAGGCGAGGCCTGAAGGAGAAGCAGGAACCAGCACACGGAGGAGCTCAGAGGCAGAGCTGGGGGCGTCAGAGCAGCTCAGTGCCTGGAGCACAGGTGCACAAGGCCTGGGTCCAAGCGTCTTCTCTGGGCCACCCTGAAAGAGCCTCGGCTTATCTGGGGCCGTGGATCCGGACGGGTGACCAGGGAAGGGGCAGGGTCTGGTCTACCTTTTCAAGAGATTCGGACAGATGTCTGTGGTCTACTTTAAAAATAACACGAGAGAGGGCTGGGGGTGGGGGTAGTAGCTAGGGTAAGACTGGACGTGAGTTGATAATCACTGAAGCCCGCTGACGGGCGAATGAACCTACTTATGTAGGTTCAAACTTTCCCACCGTTAAAAATCAAAAGGCTGTAGCAGCACCTGGGCGGCTCAGTTGGTTGAGCATCAGACTCTTGATTTCGGCTCAGGTCATGATCTCACGGTCCGTGAGTTCGAGCTCCACATCGGGCTCTGTGCCGACAGCACGGAGCCTGCTTGGGGTTTTCTCTCTCTCTCCCTCTGCCCCTCCCCGCTCATGCTCTCTCTCAAAACAAATAAATGAACATTAAAAAAAAATTTAACAAGCTAGGGTGTCTGGCTTCAGCGTGGAGAATGGGCAGTGGAAGAACACGGGAGGAGACGTAAGTGCCAAGTCGGGGTTGGTGCACTTGTCCAAGGCGAGGTGCTGTGGCCTGGCCCGGGTAGGTGGCCGCGGGGAAGAAGGTAATTTCAGAAGCAAGGTCAAGGTCAAGAGGACTTTTTGACGGAGAGATGAGGGAAAGAGAAGATTCAAGACGAATCGGCCGTGGGCCCAACTGCTGAGCTGGGTATCGGAGGGCATGGGGGGCAGGAACACACAGCACGTTTGGGACGCTCTACTGGCTTGACCGTCGTCCCCCCACATCTCACATTCACCCGGAACCTCAGAATGGGACTCTGTTTGGAAGGTCTTCCCGCATGTGGTTAGTGAAGAAGAAGTCATCCTGGATCTAAGGTGGCCCCAAACCCAGGGACTGGTGTCCTTATAAGAAGGGCCAAGCCAGAGACACGGGAACACGCAGGGACGAGGGCCATGCGGCGACAGAGACAGTGACGCGGTCACAAGCCGAGGAACGTCGAGGGCTGCCAGTGACCCTACCAGAGCTGGGAGCGAGGCACGGAACGGATTCTCCCTCAGAGCCTCCGAGGGAAGCCAAGCCTGCCAATCCCTTGATTTCAGACTGCTGGCTTCCAGAACAGTGAGAGAGTAAGTCTGCGTTGTTTTCAGCCACCGAGTTGCGGTCATTTGTTACAGCCGCCCCAGGAAAATGCTGCAGGTGGCGGTCGCCCCCTGCTCCTGGCGGAGATGGCCAGTAGGCACGCCGGTGTGGAGCTCGGGGGGAGACCGGAGGCATCACGGGCTCACAGAGGACATAGACTGACACGGACTGGAAGGTCTCAGGGGCAGCGCAGACCGAGGGGCGAACGGGCCCTTGGACAGGCCAACATTTAGATCTGGAAGGAGGCTAAGAGGCTGGAACTGGGGAGTGAGGCCAGGAAGGGGACAAGCAGAGAGAGGGGGTGACAGCTGGAGGAAGACCAGGAGTTCGCAGGAATGTTCTGGGTTTTATTTTTGACTCTTAAGATGGGTGGGGATGAGTGGAACGTTGGGACCATTTGTGTTATGGTCGTCACGAATAAGATCATAACAAAAGCAGCAGCAAGGCGACTCCAGTGCCCCTTTGACTGTTGCCGTCTATTACTGTCCCTCCCTGTGTCCCCCACTTGGAGCTGTAGTATCGGCTGAAGGGGGGGGGGGTGGCCAGGAGTCACACAGTGAGAGAGAGACACACACACAGACGTGCAGCCTGAGCACGAGTCAAGCAAGAGAAGAGCGAAGTCCCTGAGCAGAGAAGAAAAGGGGTTGGCTTGGCTCCTGAGGCTATTTCTTGCTTTGCGTCCTTGAACTGCTGGTGACACTTCCCTGTAGCCTTCGAAGTGAGCAGGGGTCTCTGTCCCTTGCAACCACGGGCGCTCTTGCCAGAAGCCCACCCCAACTCCTGCAAGAGGGCAGCCGCCCAGCAGGAAAGCCAGCCAGACGCAACCACGCGACCGGTACCCTTGGCTAAGAGGGAGACGTACAACAGATCGTCCTAACGCCAGGCTGGGGCTCCTACATCGGGGCTGCACCCCAACATCCATCCTTTAAAAAGGCTCAGGCAACAAAATCTGCTCCCAGAGGGGCAGCTGGCAGTGACCCTATGCAGATCACACATGTCCCTCCCGATGAGCAAACTGAGGCCCAGGAAGGGAAGAGGCTGCCCAAGGTCAGTTAGGGCCCGGCCAGCGTGGGGAGGACTGAATCACTGTCCCCTGCCCCATCCGACAGCTCCAGGAGTCCTCGTCCCTTGTCGCCTCCCAGGAAGCAGGGAGGACCAAAGCAGCGAGCCATTCCTGCCTGCCCAACTGTGGCCTCGTGAGCCCCGAGGTCTCCGCACAGTGTGGTGAGGAGAGCTGGGGCGGCGGGGGACGTTTACTGACTGATGGGAGCATCCCCTGTCCCTCAGCTCAGGAGGGTGTGGAATGGAGGGCGGAAGGTTCACCTTTGCCCAGACCACCCGTCCAGCAGTTGTAACTGAGGTGCCACCACTGGTCATCCTTATGGGCTGAGCTCAGGAACCAGGAGTCCTGGGTCCTGGTCCCAGGGGCTGCTGCCTTGCCCCGTGCCCGGGTGACAACCTTTGGCTTTCTGAGGCTGTCTGGCCATCTACAAGTTCTGTGACTCAACAGCAAGCTACCCCCAGCCAAAGTTTCACCTGGAATCCACAAACCCAAGGGATACCTTTTAGGACTATTGTCCAACAAAGAAGGGACAGGGGAGTCCAGCCACTATGTCCTCAGGCCTCATCCTGGGGATACTTAGTTCATCCCGCCCAGGTGCAAAACAAAAGGAACCACGGCCCCTCTGGGGCTCCTGGAGCTGAGCCACCCCACCTCTGACACCTAAGTCTCTTGTGACCTGCCCCCTCCCCATTCTCCCAGGGGACCCTCCTGGGTTTCTCTCCCCACATGCCCCCAGCCCCCACCCAAGGGGCCAGAGTTGCTGCCTGGACCTCAGGACCATCTGCCCTGCGAGGGCTGGGCCGGGGTTGCGGAGAGAGGCAGGGAGGGGCGGTCCTCTGGCCATTACCTCCAGGTCTCCCTTGGTGATGGATTCCTCCTCCACTCGGAACTGCAGATCCTCCACCTTCCTGCAGGGGGAGACGGGGCTGAGCGCGCGTCGCCCAGAGCGGTGGGCTTCGCCCAGTG
Source organism: Herpailurus yagouaroundi (assembly GCF_014898765.1). Classification (NCBI taxonomy): domain Eukaryota; kingdom Metazoa; phylum Chordata; class Mammalia; order Carnivora; family Felidae; genus Herpailurus; species Herpailurus yagouaroundi. The sequence goes on along the minus strand of NW_024412447.1, from coordinate 10,537,438 downwards.
ACGGCAGGGATGGGCGAGGCCACCAGGTGCTCAGACCCCGCAGAAGGCACTGTCCCAGGGTCATGGCTGATGGGGGCAGAGCCTCCTGGAAAGCTCCGGGCCTCCCAAATTCCCACCGTGTGCTCTACTCAGAGGCCGCCGGCCTCTCTAAAATGGGGGTGTGGAAGCCAACGTCCTTCCTCCCTAGGGTGGCGGTGGGACCGGGCGGCAGAACAGGCTGTAAATGGAAGCACAGTGGTGCTGGGAACCTCACTGCCTACCGAACAGACCAGTCTGCGGGGACAGAGGGAAGCGGGGGGGGGGGGGGGGGGGGGGGGGGG
>NW_024412447.1:10520247-10537018 GCF_014898765.1 Herpailurus yagouaroundi | reverse complement strand
GGGGGTTCTTCCCCTGCCAACCTCATTCTCATCCCCTCCCCTCAAAATCGGCCAGGGCTGCTCCGTGATGAGGGCCCCCACTGCCCCGCTGTGGGCATCGGCAGGGACCCTCCGGGAGACACATTCACCCACCCACACGCCAAGACAGCACAGGGGAGACACAGACACGGTAACAGCTCACAAAGCTGCTCTTCCCGGGGCCTCCTGACAGCTCCCGGCATATGGGTGAGGAAATGGGGCCCAGAAAGGGCAAGAGACCTGCCCAAGGTCACCCAGCAGGTATAGGGCCCTGAACACAACCCCCGGGGCATCTTCAAGTTTTTATTTGTCAGCATCAGGCGTGTCGCCATGGCAACCAGATGTGTGGGCCCCGAGAACAGTCTCAGGCAGATATAAATAAACTCTTCTCTCTCCAAGTCAGACCGTAACAACAGCCTGTGGCTCACAGGCCTCGGCTGAAAGCCCAAACCCAGACCCAAGGCGAGGGCTGAGGGTGGGGGCTGCCTGAGGCGTGGGGGAGCGGAGGGAGCCACAGAAATCTGAATATCAGCCAGGAGACAAGCCCCGGGCCGAGAGAAGCCCTGTCCCCTGTCAGCTCTGTCCCATCGGGTGACCCAGGATCAAGTCAGGCCAGAGGCCCTACACCGAGGGAACCACAGTCCCGGCTCGTCACTGAGGCAGGAGGGAAAGAACCGCATCATCGCCAGCAGGCCGGTGGCCTCAGGCGAATCCCTCGCCTGCTCTGAGCCTCAGTGTTTTCATCTGTGACACGGGGGCAATACCCGCCTCCTGGGCTCGTGGTAGGATTGAGAGAGACCTGGGACCAGGGAAAGCGCTCAGCAGGGGGCTGACACCTCGAAACATGGTGCTTCTCTGAGCCTCAGTCTCCAGACACAGGCGAGCTGGGAGCCGAACACACAGCACACAGCCCAGAGGGGTGCTCCGTAATGTGAACCGGTCTGGGGCATGGGAGAACCCCTAGTTCAGCGAACCCCCGCCCCCCCCCCCCCGCAGTCTGGATGGAGAGCAGCGGACGGACGTGGTGACTCCCAGGTGGGGCATTTCCCTCCAGCCTGCAGAGATGGGGATCATCACCCCACTTTGCAGATGAGGGGCAGGCCCGCGGGGCTCACGCCACTGGTTGGGGTGACGCAGCCAGGGTGTGGCGGAGGTCCTGAGCCCGGGCTCCGCCTGGCCATCGCTAACAAGGCCAAGAGAAGTGCCCCCCGGGACCAGGGCAGGGGTGGCACACACCTTCTCTCCTCCTCCAGCTGGTTGGACAGGTCTGCCTTCTCCTTCCGCACACTCTCCACGAGCAGCCGGGCCCGCTGCAGCTTCTCCTCTGCTTCTGCAACATACTGGGCCCCGAGCAAGGGCCGGGACGGGGTCAGCCTCCTCCCGGAACCAGGCTCCAGGTGGCAGAGGCCACTCCCGCCACCACCACGCCCCTGCCAGCTGGCCAGGCACAGACCGTGGGCCAAGCTGCGAGGGAGGAGGGCCCTGCTGAGTGCCGGGCATGGCAGAGGTCAGCCTCTGGCCCACCAGTCCCCAATCCCCTCCATGTCCCTCAACCCCTAAGGGTCTAAGACTCTGCTGTCTGCTAAAGGCCTCTGTGAGAGCCTGGCCTTAATGATTCCAGCACTTGAGGGTGGGGTGAGCCAGGCTCCAAACGGGGACGGGGACCCAGGAAGGATCTCTCACGCAGGAGACAAACATCTACATCAGGGAAGAGGAAACACTGGACAGCAGGAGACTCAAGGTTACGGGCAAGGGCTCGCCTCCCTGAAATCCAGCACGTGGAGCTACTTGAGGGCACGATCTGGAACATGGACGGTTGTAAACAAAAAAAGTGTAGACAAGTATATTCAGACAAAGTAATTAATTGGAAATAACCTGAACAACTACAGGGGACGGGCTGCGTCGGTAAGGACACGGCCCATGATGGATGGCAACACAGCCGTTCAAACGGGGAAGAATTTTCCGTGACCCAGAAAACGCTCCCGCTATAGCAAGTCAGAAAGAGCACGATACACCCAGGTTCCGGATCCATCAGGAGGAGGAGGGGTCTTCGTATCCTCTGCACACCCCTGGTTCTCTCTGCATGACGGTGACTCACAGAACTGGCCCGGGGAGGCTGCTGGCGCCCTCTGGGTGCCCCCACCACCCCGCCAGCCCAGCTACCTGCTCATGCTGGGCCTTGAGCAGGGCGATCTCCTTCTCCACTTCACAGATGTGGCTCGTGGCCTTGGCCACCTCGGCCCGCTCCAGGTCTCGCTCAGCCAGCAGCTGCTCGATGTGCTGCTGCTTCTCCTTCAGCGCCTCTTGCAAGGCAGTTGTGCCCGATATCTTGCGGGCATAACGCGAAGAGGTCTCCGTGAGCTGCAGGAAGGCGTGGGTGCAGGCAGGACTCAGGGATCTGGAGTACCATCCAGATGACAGCTGGAGCCCCTCAACTCCCAGGGTCCTGCTCCTCCCCGCCAGTGCCCTAGACAATCTACGCAGGGGGGAATCGTGATGTTTGAGATCCAAGGAACGCTCCCCAAATCTCAGGAGAGTCACGGCCTCTGACGGTCACGGCTCCTGGGCTCTGCCTCACGGTGGCCTCCCTCACCTGGACTGCATGCTCTGGAGACATCCTAGACCCCCAACCTAGACTGGGCTTGCACAGAAGACCCTCTGTCCAGTAGGGCAGCCTCACCTTCTCCCCTCACCCAGGGTGACTGTGGCAACCTTTCGACTCCCTGCTCTGCACCTGTATTACCTACCCTCTACCCATATCACTTGTCCTATATCCGTATGACCCTCCTTAACTCCCAGGAAAGGGGTTAGGCTACTGATAAATCAGTAACACAAAAATAACAATAAACGTAAATGGATCAATCTTCTCTATTAAAAGACATGGACTTTCATCTTTTTTTTTCTTTTTCTACGCCCAATGTAGGGCTTGAACTCATGACCCTAAGATCAAGGGTTACATACACTACTGAGACAGTCAGACACCCCTAAGCTTTCATCTTTGTTCAAAAACCCCACAGAGGGATGGGGCACCTGGGTGGCTCGGTCGGTTAAGTGTCTAACTCTTGATTTTGGCTCAGGTCATGATCTCACGGTTTGTGAGTTTGAGCCCTGCATCGGGCTCTGTGTTGACAGCTTGGAGCCAGCTTAGGATTTTCTGTTTCAATCTCTCTTCCCCTCCCCCACTTGTGTTCCTGCTCTCTCTCTCTCAAAAATAAATAAACATAAAACAAAAAACAAAAAGCAAAAAACCAAACTCACAGAGGAATACTTGGAACCAGGGCAGGAGCAAGTCAGGGGTCACTGGCTCACCTGGCTCCTTCTGTCCCAACGCCCCCCCCCCCCCACACACACACCAGGTTAACCCTCCCCAGCTCCACCCTCACCAGTCCACTGCGGCTGGGCCGGCCCCCCACGGAGGAGGCCACCGAACTGACAGAGCTGATGGAAGAACTGCTGGGGCTGTGGGTCAGTGCTGAGACACCCATGGCCATGCGCTTGGTCTTCTTGGCCTTGGCAGGGCTGGTGGACGGGAAGCCGATGCGTATTACCTTGTGGATGGGGGCGAAGAGGCCAAACTTGGGCGGGCATTGGAAGTACCTGGGGAGGCAGGACAGACACACGCTGCCGTCATGGTCCCACAGCCTGGAGCCACCCCTAGCCTACCCGAGCAGAGAGGTTTGGCCTTGGGGGTCCCAGCACCCTCACCCCACGACCAATGGATGGGACTCCCAGAAATGGAATAACAGTGAGTACAGTCTGAGATTCTCTGCAGCCATAAATAGCCAGTGGGCATATTTTGGAGGGGAGGGGAATTATTGAGCACCCACTCTGTGCCAGTCCCTTTACATGAGTGCTATTTTCAATCCCCCAACCAGTCTACTGTTATCCACATTTCACAGATGAGATTTAGGCTCAGAGAGGTTAAGTAACTTGCCTGAAGTCACCCAGCTGGTTAAGTGGCAAAGCCAGGACAGGACCCCCCAGTCTTCTGGGTTTGGCTCCCTCACACCATTCAGTGCCCCCCCCCCCCCGCCATATCTACAGCCCCACTCTCATGACTGCCCCTGGGCTACCCCAGCCCCAAGGAACGCCACTGTCCCTCTGTGCACAATGCTCCCAGCACAGAGCAACAAAAGCCTGAAGGAGATGCCTTGGAGGTGGGGACTGAGGCTCCCAACCTGGCCCTGAATTCTGAGAGCAAGAGTGAGTGGAAACATCCATCTTGAGAACAGGAAGGCCAAGTGCTGTCCCGGAAACTCTGGATTGTCTTCTCCCAGAACCTTCCTGGGCACAGATTCCACATGGGACCAGGGAGCTGGTGCTGTCCAGTTTCTGACTCTCCTCGAAACTGCCACCCCATCCCGCCTCTTCCTGTATGCAGGTCTTTGCTGGGACCGTCCTCCCCCCCCCACCCCCGCCCCGATAGAGCAGATCTTCCTCAAGCCCATTCCAAACACAAAACCCTACTTTCCTTCAAGACCTGGTTCAAGTATGGTTCCTCCCCTGGCAGCTTGGCCTGCACCACCCTGGCCACTCCTTTTCAGAGCTGTCACAGCCTCCCCTGGGCCACACAATCTAGCCTTGGGACAGCCAACACAGGCTCTTGAGCCACTGGGCCTTAGCCCCACGCCCCTGCCACACACTGCTCACCCAGAACATCACACCCCCAGCCCCAGCCTTAGACCCTCTTGACCCAGCAGAACAGGCAGTCAGCTCTAATCAGGGACAGCAAGGGACCTGGAGCCCAGTGGTGACCCCACTCATAGCTGCTGGACACGGGCCAGTATCGGATTATTTTCTGTATCACCCAGGGGAACTCCCGGAAGGCAGGAACCGCCTCCTCTTTTCTAGGGCTCCTACCCCACGTGTGGCATGGAAGAGGGAACACAGAACCAATGACCCACTTAGCACTTGCCCGTGACTCTGTGCGACCTTGAGCAATGACCTCTCTGGCCTCTGTTCTCTCACCTGTAAAATGGGGGTGCTTTTCGCAGCGCCTGCCTCAGGCAGAAGGAAGCTGGCAGCATCTATACCGTGGTGAGTGGCACAGCTACCCAGCTACCCTCAATGCTGACCTCCTCCAATGCCCCAGCCCTTGTACCCCCCCCCCCCCCCCCGGAAGAGCAGCCCCCTCCCAGACTGCCCCGGGGGAAGCCCGCCATACCTGGTGCCCGCCACCGCCCCATCGTTCTTCCCGAGGGGCTCGTCCAGCTCCACACCGCACCACTCGCCCTTGGCAAAGTCTGTCTCCCCCACGTATCGCACCACACCCGTCTTCGTCCCGCCGACCTGTTGGCGCACAGAGACACTCAGGTCCAGAGGACACAGCGGGCACAGGCAGGGATGGCCAGGCTCATCTCCCCTCTCCCTTCCAGTGTGCAGGGGAGAAGGAAGAGGGGGGTGAGGAGGAGGAGAGGCCCGAGGGCAGCAGCGAGGGATATGGGTAAAACCAGAGCTTCCCAGGGCCGTCCCGTGCAAGGGCTCTGGAGACAGACAGACGTGCACTGAAACGCTGCCACTTACACGCTGTGTGAGCTTGGGCAAGTTGCCTAACCTCTCTGAGCTTCAGCATCATCGCCTCTAAAAAGTTATTTATTTATTTATTTATTTATTTATTTATTTATTTATTTCCCCCCCCTTCCTGAGGATTAAGCACTGAATGTGCGCTGTCTGGCAATACCATTATCAATACATAATGTCTCGATAAATGTTATCCTTAAAAAATGGTTACATGATGGTTGGCTGCTGTGTGGCTCAGTCGGTTGGGCGTCCAACTTCGGCTCAGGTCATGATCTCGCAGCTTGTGGGTTAGAGCCCCGCGTCGGGCTCTGGGCTGACAGCTCGGAGCCTGGAGCCTGTTTCAGATTCTGTGTCTCCCTCTCTCTGCCCCTCCCCTGCTCACTCTCTCACTCTGTCTCTCGAAAATAAATAAATGTAAAAAAAAAAAAAAAAAGAAAAGAATTGCACACTCTCCTGAGCCAGCTAATCTTTTTTTTTTTTTTTAAACATTTATTCATTTTTGAAAGACAGAGCGAGCCCGACTTAACCTGAGCCAACCCGGCGTCCCCCCTCCCCGCCAGGGCTCTCTAAGAAAAAGCACATGAAGGGGCGCCTGGGTGGCTCCGTCGGTTAAGCGGCCGACTTCGGCTCAGGTCACTATCTCATGGTCCGTGAGTTCGAGCCCCGTGTCGGGCTCTGTGCTGACAGCTCAGAGCCTGGAGCCTGCTTCGGATTCTGTGTCTCCCTCTCTCTCTCTGCTCCTCCCCCGTTCATGCTCTGTCTCTCTCGGTCTCAAAAATAAACAAACATTTAAAAAAAAAAAAAGAAAAAGAAAAAGCACATGAAGAAATAACCTATTGGAGCCTTTGCATAATGGACAGTAATTTTTACTCTAGCCTCCCTTTTGCTTAATTGAGGTAAAATTCCCATAGCACAAAATTCACCCCTTTGACCACTGGGGTAGAGCCCTGTAGAGCCCTGGGGCTTTTTAGTACATTCGCAACCATCATGTTTCCGGTCCCGGGACATTTTCATCACCCCCCCCCCTCAAGAAACCCTGCGCCCAGAAGCAGACCCCCACCCCCACCCCCAGGCAACCACTCTTTTCTACAGATTGCCTTATTCTGGCCATTTCCCAGAAGTGGAATTATCAGCATGTGACCTTCTGTGTCTAGTTGTCCTTCATTTGGCGTCATGTTTTCAAGGTCCACCCACGTCTATCCGTGGAAGCACTTCATTCCTTTTTATGAATTCCAGCATACGGGTTCCGTCCCATTTTGTCCGTCCGTTCGTCCGCTCTTCAGACACGTGGGTCGTTTCCAGTGGTTCCAGTAAACCACCGTGAGTCAAGGGGCTGTGCACATCCACGTACAGGTCCGTTGTGGGACGCCTGCTTCTGATTCTCTTGCTTCCCTCACGGTTGAAGGAGTCGGGCTGGGTCTCTTGCTCCAGGCTTTCGAAGCTCCCTCTCTCTGTTTCCAGGGTGGCTGTTGACAAGGTCCAAGCCGACCCGAGTCCCGATCCTTCGGGCGAGCCTGTCTGCCCACTCCAGAAACGGGCAGAGCTTGCTCTGTTTCAGGGCTGTGCAGGCCCATGGCGAGGTGCGTCGGGTGTGGGCCTCGTCCCTTGCCTGGGCTCCCGTGGGCCCTCTCAACCAAGAAACCCCTGTCAATCCTGGGGAATTTTCTTGCATTCCTTCTTTGACTTCTACCCTCCTCTTCCTGTTTCCTTTCTGGAACCACTACATTTGGAAGCTGGGTCACCTGGAAGGTTCTCTGAGGGTTTTATTTTCTCTCCTGTTTCCATCTGTCTTTTGGTTCTACTTCCTGGGAGATTTCCTCAAACTTATCTCTTAAAAAAATTGTTTTAATGTTTATTTATTTTTGAGAGAGAGAGAGAGTGAGAGAGAGAGAGAGGGAGGGAGACAGAGTGTGAGTGGGGACGGAGCAGAGAGAGAAGGAGACCACAGAATCTGAAGCAGGCTCCAGGCTCTGAGCTGTCAGCACAGACCCCGATGTGGGGCTTGAACCCACAAACCATGAGATCATGACCTGAGCCGAAGTCAGATGCTTAACTGACTGAGACACTCAGGTGCCCCTAATTTATCTTTTTTTTTAAAAAGTAATCTCTAGGCCCAAAGTGGGACTTGAACTCACAACCCCAAAATCAAGAGCTGCATGCTCTACTGACGGAGCCAGCCAGGCACCTCCTCAAATTGATCTTCTAATACTTCTGTGGAGTTTCTTATACGTGTCATATTTTTTCGCTTTCCCAGAGCATTTTTGTTCACTGAACATTCATACTCACATACATAATGGTGTTCTGTTCAGATCTAATGCCTGTAGGACCTTCTCTAATTTGTTAGAGGACTGGCCACTTTCCCCAGAAAAGCTTCTTGTGCTCACCCTGAGGAGGGTTCTAGAAGACGCCAGCGGGGAAAGGGGGTCAGCCATCAGGATAGAAATTTCATTGAATTGGGGCGTATGGGCGGTTCTGTCGGTTGAGCGTCTGACTCCTGAGTTCAGCTCAAGTCATGATCTCTTGGTTTGCGGGATCGAGCCCCATGTCCGGCTCTGCACTGAGAGTGTGGGGCCTGCTTGGGATTCTCATTCTCTCTCCCTCTCTCTGCCCCTCCCTTTGCTCCCTGTCTCTTCTCAAAAGTAAATACACATCAAAAAAAAATTTTTTTAAATGTGCATAGCTTGGGACACTTGGGTGGCTCAGTCGGTTAAGCGTCCAACTTCAGCTCAGGTCGTGATCTCGCGGTTCACCAGTTCGAGCCCCGCATCGGGCTCTGTGCTGACGGCTCAGAGCCCGGAGCCTGCTTTGGATTCTGTGTCTGCTTCTCCCTCTGCCCTTCCCCCGTTTGTATGTGCATGCACCTGTGCTCTCTCTCAAAACAAACATTAAAAAATAAATAAAACATGAAATACATACACACGGTAAATAAACATTAAAAGAAAAAAAAAAAACCTCCCTTCCCTGTCGTTCTCAGGCAGGTTCAGGGAAGAGTGGAAGCAGACACGCGTGTTTATCCACCTTATTTGTCGGAACCTAAATGTTACCTCCTCTGACACCCCCAAGTGTGCCTCACGTGTGCCTGAAAGGGACCAGCTCGCTAATCAAAACTCACTCCACTCCCAACGCCTCTCCCACACCGACTGCCTGCCGGGCACATCGAGGACACGATTTCTAAACGTCACAGCGCTATGCGGTGCGCAGCATTACTCCACTCCTAGATGAAGAGACTGAGGTTCAGAGTAGTCAGGGAGCGGAAAAGCCTGCTGGACCTCTCTCTCTTGCTTCTTCGGTCTTTGCGGGGCACAGCTACCAGGCTCGCCTCAGGCGGGGGTCTGTGGCTACAAGTGCACTACCCACCCCTCCCCGGCCCGGGAGGGTACTGCCTCACCCTTGGTCCTCAGCTGCCTCTGGACCCAAATCCTCTCCTTGTCCCTTCCTCCTCCTACAGCACAACAGAGCCAGGTGGGTACCCTTCCCGAGCTGGGAGCAAGGCAGAGGCCATGGAAAAGTTTCCAGAGGGGATGGGTGTGGCACTGACCGCCCCACCTTGGTCAGCACAACCTCGGGACACCGGTCTCCCTGACGACCCCTGAGATTCTGCTCACCGAGACCCCAGCCTGGGTGTGGGAGGCCTCACCCTCCAGATGGAGGACATCAGCCTCTTCTCTCTCTCTCTTTTTTTGATATAATCCTTCTTTACTTTAAAAAAGTTAACAGACTTCTTGGGGGCAATTTTAGGTTTATAGGAAATGTGATTAGGTGGCTTAGTCGGTTGAGCGTCCGACTCTTGATTTTGGCTCAGGGCATGATCCCAGGGTCAGGGGATCGAGCTCCGCACTGAGCCTGTTCAAGATTCTCCCTCTTTAGGGGCACCTGGGTGGCTCAGCCGGTTAAGCGTCCAACTCTTGATGTTGGCTCAGGTCATGATCTGTTTGTGGGTTCGAGCCCTGCATCGGGCTGGACATTGGGGAGCCTGCTTGGGATATTCTCTCTGTCTCTCACCTGCTCTCTCTCTCCAAATGCGTAAACTTAAAAAAAAAAAAAAGAATAAATAAAAGAGAACACTCCCTGGCACCCACCCCCACCGCGTGCCAGGCCCCAGCCTCCCCTTTGCGCCACCCGCAGGTTATTTGGGCCAAACACCAACTGCATCCCAGGTCTCCAAGAGCAACGCTGGTGGGCAGGCCAGGCTCATCTGCTTCTCAGGGACTTTCCTCTGAGGAAGTCAAAACTGGTGACTCACTTCAAATGCACGCCTCTGCCGCAGATCAGGGTAGCGCCCACACGGCGAGAGAACAGGGCCCCCGGGCCGTCCAGCTCAGCTCTGCCATCAGGAGGAGGGGCGGGAGGGGGGGGGGTGGGCACGCCGGGCCCATGTCACAGGGCTGCTGAGGGCACGGCGAGGGGCTCACGGCCAAGGCCGGACCAGCACCTGCCGGGATGCTGTGTTGGGGGGGAGGGGGTGGTACTGGTGGGAAGAAGGGCTGGCCGGGAAGAAGGGTTGCTCTCGGGAGATGAGGGGACAGAGGCCAGCGGCCCCTCGGTGGCCCTCCTGACGGTGTCCACAGCTGCTGATTTGACCAACCGCCAGTGAGAAGAACCTGGGGTTCAACTAGCCTGTGCAGCCCCAACACGGGGCCAGCAGTGCCCTGCTCGCTCGGGACCACCCCCTGGGGCCCTGAGTGGTTCGTTCAGCATCTTCCTGGCACCAGGCTCTGCGGTGGGCACTAGGGGCCCAGCCGTTGTGGACAAAACGGACAAGGCCCGTGGTCAAGGCGCTCTCGGCCGTGGCAGGAAACCAGCAGTGGAGGAGGAGGAAGTGGACTCCTGCTGTCAATCCAGGCGGTTGGAGGGGCTGGGCAGGGTGACATCAGAGGCCTCAATCTCCGAGGAGAGCCCATGGGGCAGAGGCCTCGCAGACGGGGGGCATCGAGCTGTGGGAAGCTCTGGGGGACAGTGTCCCCTGTGCAGGGACCAGCCCGGGACACTGGAGGAGAGGACAGAAGGCGGTTGCGGCCGGGCTCGGCCAGGGAGGGAGGGATGCCGGGTGGCCCGCGGGTGGGCGGGCAGTTGACAAGGGTCTGGGGGCCATGGGAAGGCAGGTGGGCCTTATCTCAGGTGAGATGGGAGCCTGTGGGGTGCAGGGACCTGGGTGGGGGCAGGGAGACCAAGGAGGAGGCGGGCCCTCCGTCCAAGAGAGGAGCCTCCCAGGGGAGGCGGTAGGATGGGGACAGATTCCGTCCGGTGTGTTTTTGAGACAGCACCGGGGACTTCCCGATGAGTCGCATGGTTGGGGAGGAGAGAAAACAGGGCACAAGGCTGAGTCCCAAGTTCCTGGCCTGGTCGCTGGAGAGGCAGGCGAGTGTTCACAAGGACGGGGAAGACGGGAAGAGCAGGTCAGGGACGGGGTGGGGGATAAACGGATGAGTTCTGTCTGGGGCATGTGTGACAGGCTGACCCGTGTCCCCTAAGAGAGATACATTCAAGTCCTGACTCCCCCGCCCCTCCCCATACCTGTGAATGTGACCTTATTTATTTATTTTCAAAATTTTTAAAAATTTTGTTTTAATGTTTACTTTTGAGAGAGAGAGAGAGAGAGAGAGAGAGAGAGAGAGAGAGAGCATGGAGGGGAGGCACAGAGAGAGGGAGACACAGAATTGGACGTAGGCTCCAGGCTCCGAGCTGTCAGCACAGAGCCCGATGTGGGACTCGAACTCATAGACCGCAAGACCATGACCTGAGCTGAAGTCAGACACTCAACCCACCGAGCCACCCAAGCACCCCACCTTAGTTATTTATTTTAAAGTTTATTTATTTTAGTTACTTATTTTGAGAGAGCATTTTGCTCTCTAGCAAGTGTGGGGGGGGGGGGGGAAGGGCAGAGAGAGAGACAGGGAAAGAGAGAGAATCCCCGGAGCTCGAACTCACAAACCACGAGATCATGACCTGAGCCAAAATCGAGAGTCGGATGCTTAACTGACTGAGCCACCCGGGCGCCCTGAATGTGATCTTATTATTATTAATTATATTATTATGTTTATATTATTTAAAGCTGAGGTCCTTCGGACGGGATTAAGTGAGGGGAAGTCATTAGCATGGGCCCTAATGGGATGTGACTGGTGTTCTAATAAGAAGAGGAGAGGGGCGCCTGGGTGGCGCAGTCGGTTAAGCATCCGACTTCAGCCAGGTCACGATCTCGCGGTCCGTGAGTTCGAGCCCCGCGTTGGGCTCTGGGCGGATGGCTCAGAGCCTGGAGCCTGTTTCCGATTCTGTGTCTCCCTCTCTCTCTGCCCCTCCCCCGTTCATGCTCTGTCTCTCTCTGTCCCAAAAATAAATAAACGTTGAAAAAAAAAATTTAAAAGAAGAGGAGAGACACGGACACACGGAGAGAAGAGACCGTGTGAAGGCACAGGGAGGGGCTGGGTGAGGCGGCTGCCGGCCAAGGAATGCCACGGGATGCCAGCAGCCTCCAGAACCGAAGAGAAAGGCACGGAATGGGTTCTTCTCTTGATCTTTCAGAGAGCGAACGGCCCTGCCAGCACCTTTGACTTGAGATTGCTAACCCCCAGAACGGAGAGAAAACCCCCTTCCTGCACAGGACTAGTTGGTGGCACCTGTTAGAGCAGCCCCGGGAAAGTAACACACGCTAAGCAGGGATGCTGCATAAGCACTTGATCTAAGACACCAGCCACCCCTGGGCAGTGGCACGCCCCGTGTGTCCGGACTCTTCTAAGTCACAGGCCCAGATGGTTCCAGCAGGGAGACTGCACAGGGGGAGACGAGCCACGGCTGGACTCTGGACCTGACCCGAGGCAAAGAACACCTCCCTGCTGGCCAAGGAGGTAGGAGGAAAGCTGGGGTGGAGGGAGGGAGGAAGAAAGTGCTTCCAGAAGGAGGCAGGGAGACGGACGGGGCCCAGTTCTGCCGGGAGGGGACATAAAGCCAGGACAGAGAACCGGTCGCTCTAACTTGTACTGTGCAGATCTGTGCAGCCTCAGTTTCCCCGGAGCAGAGGGTGCTGGACAGCAGGGGTGGAGACCGCGTGCACAGAGGGGGCTTTCAAGGGTTTAGCTGAAGGGAGGTCAGAGAAGTGGGCACGGCTGGAATAGACATGGGGCAGGGGCTCAGTTTTTGGGGTTTTTTTAAAATGTTTATTTATTTTTGACAGAGAGAGACAGAGCACGAGCAGGGGAGGGGCAGAGAGCGAGGCAGACACAGAATCCGAAGCAGGCTCCAGGCTCTGAACCGTCAGCACAGAACCCGATGCGGGGCTAACCCATGGACCGCGAGATCATGACCTGAGCCGAAGTCAGACGCTCAAGCAACTGAGCCACCCAGGCGCCCCTCAGTTTGTTTTTAAGGTGGGCGCAGCCGGGGCAAGCACGTGGGGAGACTGGAAAGGGGGACCCAGAAAGGAAAAAAGAGGCCCCTGTGCAGGGGCGGGCAGGAGCTGGCGGCGGGGGCCCCAGATGGTGCCCCGGACGGAGGGCTGAGGGTGGTGGGGAGTAGAAGAAGGGATCAGAAAAGCGTGGCTCATCGTTGGAGGAATTCCAGGCATGGATCAGAAAGGTTATCCGTGTGTGTGCTGGGGCAGGGGAGGGGCGGAAAAGGACAAAGGCAGGGCAACCAGCCCGTGGGCCCGAGCAAGTGGTTGACCAAGGAGGGCCAAGGACACCAGGCCGTCATGAGCTGCTGTGACTTCAGGGAGGCTCTCTGAGCTCCGAGCCCCTCACTGCACCTGGGACCCCCGTGGCCGAGGGGAACACCCACCCTCCAAGGACTTTAAGGCTGGTAAGAACTAACACTCAGAGCTGACTTAGAGCAGGGCTTCTAAACAGCCTGCACACCCGGCAGGTGAACTATTCTCCCATCTTACAGGTGAAGGGACTGAGGCACAGAGAGCGTAAATAAACTGCCCGTGATTCTTGAGCTGCTACCTGCACCTCAGGGGGTAGCGTGGAGGCCCCAGTGACACCAGGATCCATAGGTACCTCTGAAGAGCAACATGACTTAAAGACCATAAATAATACTGCTCATGCCTTTGACCCAGTTCAGAAGCAGGTTTAACAGCTAATACAGCTTCTGCACCGGCCTCCTCCAAGGCCCTGGGAAGGGCCCTGATAATGCATTTATAGGATCACATGATTTATAAAATCCGCAAAAGCAGTTATATTTTTTTGATATTGTCTCCTGTCCTCAAGTAAGTTCCAGCCTCCACAGTCACCCACATCCAGCATGTAATTTTTTAAGGGGTGGAGTAGGGACAGGAAGGTGACGTAGCAGGTGTCCACAGCAGGCACAGGGAGAAGTGAGTCCTGGGGTCGGCTGAGCCAGCTGGGTCCTGGCCGTGAGCAGTGGACCAGGCTGCAGGACCGACCCTGGAGAAGCTGCACACTCCGGTGGGACGGGGGACACGTGGGGCTCCATCCTTTCGGTAGAAGCAAAGCCCGTGTGTAAATTCCTCCCCCCCACCCAGACTCCACGGATATCCTGTTTCTAGGGCAGTCTCAGTTGGTAAGTATAAATAGAGGCACAGTGGCTCAGCCGGATGAGCGTCCGACTTCGGCTCAGGTTGTGATCTCGATGTTGGAGAGTTCAGCTGTGCTGACGGCTCAGAGCCTGGAGCCTGCTTCGGATTCGGTGTCTCCCTCTTTCTCTGCCCCTCCCCCGCGTGCGCATTCACACACTCTCCCTCCCTCTCTCTTTCTCTCTCAAAAATAAATAAACATCAATAAATGAATGAATGAATGAATGAATGAATGAGTGAATGGCTATTACCTCCTGGCTGCGTGACTCCAGACCGGCTGTTTCCAGGGCTGAGCTCAGTTTCCTCATCTATGAAATGGGAGGGTAACTCCCAGCTTCTAAGGCAGTGGGCCGGACCCAAAAAGAGTAGGTACAGAAAGTGTTGGGCACAGCCCCCAGCGTGAGGGACGCCCCCAAGACCACGGTAGGAAGTCAGCGAGGCCCATCTGCTTTGGTTGCCACCAGCCCTGCTGATGGGCTAGGGCCTGGCAGAGACTTCTAGAGCAGTGCCCACCCTGTGCAGGCTTGTATGCTCCCCTGCCCACTCCCTAAAAGGGAAGCAAAGGGAGTTCCAGACAGGATCAAACTGGGGATCAACCTCCCCGCTCCTGCAACCTGAGAACCAACCAGTGCTGGCCCATAACCCCCTGAGCCTCCACTACCCACCCCAAAGAGGTCTCAGACCACCCCCACGGCACTCACGGGACTCACCAGGCCCCGCGTAACTGTGAACACTTCACGTCCACCAGCTTTCTTAATGTTCTCAACGAAAGCAGCCCAAGGGTGCTTCTACGCCCATTTTGCTGAATGGACAGACGATGAATGAATGAATGAATGAATGAATGAATGAATGAAATGGAAGAGGGCGAGGCTCAGTTAAGTGACTTGCCCAGCATCACACAGGCGGGAAGTAGCAGCAAGGGCGCCAACCTGTACCTGATCTCCCTACAGTGGTCAACGGCCAGCAGGTGCCCTTGGCCCCCGGGCACCCCAAGACAGCTCAGTGAGACTGTATGCCAGCTTGCCTGGGTCCCATCAGCCAGGTGGGGACGGCTTCCTGGGGAGCCGTAGCAGCAACAGCAGAGCAACAGCCCCACCACAAGGACCCTGACTAGGAAGTCACAAGTGCCCCGAGAATCTAGCCCCCTGTCCCGGGAGCTGCCACTGCAGCCCTCTGCCTCTCCCCTGCTCCACTCTTGCCCCCACCCATCCTTTCCTCGTCAAGCAGCAAGCGGGATGCACTTAAAGGTGGATCTGCCCGCGCCATGGCCCCTCTGCAAATAGAGCAAACCCCCTCCACTCCTTCAGGGTCAAGCCTACACCAGCCTCATAGGCACAATGCTGCCCAGCACCATTGCTAACAACAGCTCAGCTCTGCTACTCTTTTGTTTCTCTAGTCTGTTCCCTCGGACCAAACACCGGCCTCGGGGGATGCCCCCTACCAGGTCAAGCCTCCGTGATGGGCACTCACCCGGATCTATCAGGAAACACTGACGTCTGTCTCTCTCCCCTGATAGACAGTGAGCTGGAGGGCAGGGACCAAGTCTGGCCACGCCCTCCACCAGATCACCGAAGCGGGTAGTTCTGTCCACAGGGAAGCAGGTTGGGAAACCGGCCCCTGGGGTGGGCAGACCCCAGAGAGATCACCAGGGTAGAGAGACTCAGGAAGGCGGGCTGCGGGGGCTGGTTTGAGTCTTTGTAAGTTACTACGTAAGTTCTTAAAGTTCTCTGAGTCTCAGTTTCTCCATCCACAAAGTAGGGATAAAATTACATCACGGTGTGGGCTTGAGGATTCAACAAGGCAATGGGTATAAACATTTCCTCTGTTTCCCCTGCCCCTGCCCCAAATACCCTACCCAGAAGCCTCCAGGGGAAACCTTGGCGTTGTGTGAGGTCCTCGGGGTAGGGAGGGAGAATCCCAGGCAACAATACTTTCCTGCAGTCCCCACAAGGGGACCCTGGAGCCCCCCAAACCCTTCCCCATTCAGCCTTGGAGCTCCAGGTATATGGTCCCCATAGTCCTGCAGAAGACTGATGAACACAGTCTCCCCCACCAGCTGACTCTACTACCCCCACTGGCTTCTCAAACCCAAGCCCACCAGATGCCCTTCAGGGACTGCCTCGTGGGTTACTCTCTCCTTCCCAACACTGTGGTTCTTGGGGGGGGGGGGGGGGGGGGCCCCGGGGGGGCCCCCACCCCCCCCCAAACCCGGGGCGTGGTACCGCAAAAAAATACCCCCGCCCGCCCGCCCCCTGGGCCCCCCCCCCCCCCAGCCCAGCCCTGGCCCACAGCAGGTGCCAGGGAAACACTGCTTCATTTGGACTTGATGAATGAATCCAGATGATGAATCCAGACTCTAAAGGACTTGGGGGCCCCTGCCCCTTCCAATGTGGCCCCAATGACAGGGACCGGCAGAGAAGAGGGGCCCCTGGCAGGAAGACTTGGCTGATGGTCCTTTTGGCTCTAAAGAGTGACCCAACTCTGTCCCCTACACCAATAGTGATCATTGCGTTACAGCCGATTAGGTGTCTGAACCACCCGACCCTGCGGTCCTCGGCCTTTTCCTGGGGCATAGGAAATAGTATAGGCCTGGGGCATCCATGCTGGTCAACGGATAACACCATTGGGAAATACCATCGGGCGGGATCCGTGGATAAAACCAACAAGAGCTAACATGTATGGGGCACCTCCTAAGTTTCTGGCACC
>NW_024412447.1:10486422-10520147 GCF_014898765.1 Herpailurus yagouaroundi | reverse complement strand
GCCTTCCCCCCCCCCCCCCCCACCGAGTCCCCTCCCCGCCCAGCCCCCGGGGTCCAGCTTGCCCCTGAAGGTGGGGCGGTGGAGGCGGCACTCACCAGCACGCGGTCTCCCAGGCGCAGGTCCTTGTCGCCCCGCTTCACGGAGCCGCTGTCCGAGAGGTTGGAGCCCGACTCGTTGCCCGTCTTGACCGAGCTGCTGAGGACGCTCTCCCGCAGCGGGATGACCCGGCTGCTGAGCGGCGGCGTGGCCGCGCCTGAGTGCAGCGACAGGTTCTGGGCGGTCAGCGACTCCACCGAGTGGGCGTCGCTGCCCGAGCCCTCGGCCGTGGGCTGCCGGGTCAGCTTGGAGGGCCGCGTGAAGATGCCCTGCAGGGCCGGGCACTCAAAGTAGCGCACGCCGCCCACCGCGCCGTCGTTCTTGCCCACCGGCTCGTCCAGCACCACGCCGGCCCACTGGCCCGGCGCGAACTGCGTCTCGCCCAGGTACTGCACCACGCCCGGCTTCACGCCGTTCACCCACACCCGCTCGCCCACCGCGAAGTCCCCCAGGAAGTCATCGCCCACCTCGGCCGCCTTGGGGCCCGGCTTCTCGGCGGCGGCGGCGGGGGCGGCGGCGGCCGGGCCCGAGGCCTGCTTGTGCAGGGGGGAGCCTGCGGGGCGGGAGAGAGGCAGCAGTCAGGGCTCCAGGGTGCGCGGGGGGAGACGGGAGGCGCCCCCCCCCCCCCGCGCCGGCTGACAGATGGGGAAACCGAGGCACGCACGGCAGGGGGGGCGGCGCGGCCTTGGGCGTCCCCGAGGTCTCTCCCTATCTCCCAATCCCTCCGGAAGGTTCAAGGATTAAAAAAAAGCTCAGGGGGCACCTGGGTGGCCTAGTCGGTTAAGCGTCCGACTCGACTGCAGCTCAGGTCTTGCTCTCACGGCTCTGTGAGTTCGAGCCCCGAGTTGGGCTTGTGCGCTGACCAAGCGGGGCCTGCTTGGGATTCCTCCCTCTCTCCTTCTCTCTGCCCCTCCCCCGCTTGCGCTCGCTAAGTCTCTCTCAAAAATAAATAAGGAAACTTTAAAAAAAAAAAAAAAAAAGGGCAAACTCAGGAAAGCACCTCCTCAGAGCCTCACCTTTCACAGCTCAGGGTCACTCAGGATCGAGGGCCAGGAATGAACCCATTCTCGAGGGTTACAAACTGCCACCTCCCCCTCCCAGCGGGCTCAGGCTCCTGGCTGTTAACCTGAGACCACTCATGGCCCGCCACCAAGGGGAAGTGGTCTCTGTGTCCCCCACCCTGCACCGCAGCCAGCTCGGGGCCCAATACAAACGGCTCCAACCCATTCCTTGACAGCTGGGGACAGACACAGACACCTTGGGGCAAGGAAGGAGCCAGAAAAGCCTCTTGCTCTGCTGCTGAGTCTCCCCTCCCTGAGCTGCAGCCCAAAGCATCAGGACTGCATAGACCAGGAAAAGGGGGGAGGGGGAGGTATATGGGAGACAAGTCCTTCCCTTCCAACATCCTGGGGCTGACCTCTGGGCTCTCTCTGCCCTGACCCAGCCCCTCTTTAGAAGAAGAATGACCCTGAGGCTCAGAGAGGCCAGGGCCTTGCCCAGAGTCACACAGCAGAAATGGGACTCAAACCCAGGGAAGGGGCCTGCCCCCTGGGCCCGGGCCCTGACATGCTATAGACAAGGACGTGGAAGGCAAGAGAAGCAACTTGCTCAAGGTCACTCACAAAAAGACAAAGCAGGACTTGAACCCACATGCCTCACGTGTATCTGGGCCCCACGCAGGGCCTCCTGTGCTACGGGGCTCAGGAAACTTCCCCATTTGCACCACGAGGTCTGCAGGCTGCCCCCCACTTCCTGCCAGACTCAGCATCAGGCAGAGAAGGACCCACCTTTCTCTGCTCCAGAGGCTGATGCATTTGTGAAACAGTGATGCGTATGTTTCTAGTCCTTTCCGGGGCAGCCAGTGAGGGGCTACAGGGAAGCAGCTCCCACCAGCATCTTCCTTTCAGCCACGGCCAAGAGACCCTGGGCCCAGGCCTGGCAAGAAGCTCAGGACTGGAAGCCAGAGCTTCTAGGCGCTGGGGAAGCCACGTAACTCCAAGGCCCACCCCGAAGTCAAGACCAAGCATGTGGTTCTCTCTCTGGGGCACTGGTGGCGGGAATGGGGAAGCACGTGGCACCCGAGGCCTGGACAGCCGGGATGGGGGGGGGGGTCCTGACAAAGGGGACCTCTCAACTGTGGACTGGGCTCTTGGGAGATCAACGGGCTCCGTTGCTGAACTTGACTAACAACCACGGTGATCAACCCACTAACTGATGCTCTGTGCTAAGGGCCTGACATACAGTAGCCCGTCTGACCTTCACGGTTAATCCTGTGAAGTCATTTTGTTATCCCCCCTTTACAGATGAGGAAAACTGAGGCTCAGAGAGATCAGGCACTTTTACCTAGGTTGTCTGGCTAGAGGCCTCTGGCTCTTGGTGTAGGGTACACACGTATATTAAACCAAAAATAGAGCACTAAGCACCTGCCAAGTCAAGCCTCAAACTACAATCACCCCAAATCTTGGACTCCCTTGAATGAACCCGTTTTCCAGAATCTGGCCAAACCCTACAGTTCCTTATAAGCAGGGAACAATCCTGTCTTTTACTCCGTCCCATGTAGAGACGTCCCCTTTGCTTCCTGTTAAGAGAAGACCCCTAGGCGGGACCCTGGAGGGGCCCCCCCCCCCCCCAGGCTCTCTTCCACCACTGAGATGCCATGAGGCAGAGGCCTAGCCCCACCTGGGTCTCCTCCTCACCTGCACCTTGGTTTCTGGGGCTGTTCTCGGTGCCTGGCCCAAGCAAGGGCACAGTGAGGGCTGACTGTGATGTTATTTTGATAACAGTGATTTATACGAAGACTAAAGAATTAAAAAAAAAAAAAAAAAAATTAAGGGACACTTGGGTGACCCTGTCCATTGAGTGTCTGACTCTCGGTTTCAGCTCAGGTCACGATCTCATGGTTCGTGGGTTCGAGCCCCGCGTCGGGCTCTGTGCTGACCGTGTGGAGCCTGCTTGGGATTCTGTCTCTCCTTCTCTCTCTGCCCCTCCCCTGCTCACGTGCTCTCTCTCAAAATAAATAAATGAACTTTAAAAAGTATTTTTAAACATTTAAGAACCACAAAGGGTCCCAGGAGGCAGAGGAAGGGCTCCCAGGCGGGTTCTGGTGACCTTGGGAACCCCACAGCGGTTCTCCCACTCATCAGATCAGGCGGGCACCTTCCTTAGGAAAAGCCACTCCGAAAAGCAGCCGGAGGAAGCCACGTATTGGAGTCTGGCCCAGCCCCGGCCCCCGTCACAGCCATGCCCAAGGTGCTGTGCTCCATCAACGAGAAGAGTCGGGCAGCTACCGGTCTGGATCAACGGGCTGGATACTTTCTCCACGTTACATTCTTTTTGATTTTTTTTAAAGTTTATTTATTTATTTTGAGACAGAGACAGCATGAGCCGGGGAGGGGCAGAGAGAAAGGAAAGAGGGAATCCCAAGCAGGCTCTGCGCTACCAGCACAGGACCCGATGTGGGACTCAAAGTCATGGAACCACGAGATCGTGACCTGAGCTGAAACCAAGAGTTGGACGTTTAAACGACTGAAGGGGCGCCTGGGTGGCTCAGTCGGTTGAGCGTCCGCCTTCGGCTCAGGTCATGATCTCACGGTTTGTGGGTTTGAGCCCCACATCGGGCTCTGGGCTGACAGCTCGGAGCCTGGAGCCTGCTTCGGATTCTGTGTCTCCTTCTCTCTCTGCCCCTCCCCTGCTCACGCTTTGTCTCACTCTGTTTCTCAAAAATAAATAAATGTAAAAAAAAAATTTTTTTTTTAATGACTGAGCCATCCAGGTGCCCCCTCTACGTTACATTCTTATCATGCAGATGCTCTTGTCCAAAGTGACCCAGGCAGGAGTCAGGCCCAGCTGGTCTGGCTCAGAGCCCTCCCCCTCAACAGCTCTCCCACAAGGCTCGCATGTGTGGCACCTGCCCTTCCGGTATCTGTTTCTAGAACACGTGCCTGTGCCCAGCGGCTCCATGATGTCTGCTAACTGGCCTGGGCAGCTGTGACGCAGGTGAGCACCTGTGCCTACACGGCCTCTTTGCTCAGAGCACAGAGGAGGGTCCCGGGTCGAGGGGGACCCAGTGTGGCTCTTCTCGGTCAGAAGCTGCCCACACAGCTGTCCTCCCCAGCTGTCCCGAGTCAGGCAGACCCTCAGGTAATCTTTCTTCCCCACCCGCCCCTTCTAAGGTCATAGGCCCAGAGACCAGTTGTTCTAACAGCTGCTAAAATCCAGGTCCCAAGCCCCTGGCGACGGCGCGCGGGGGTTTTGCTTCATTTTTCCTCTTCGGTGCCCTCGGCGGCCCCAGCCTCACGGGACAAGCCCTCATCAAATTCCCCCCTCACACCAGGAAGCTTCCAGAGACCAGGGCTTGGGGAGGCATGGAAAACAGGGATAGAGTCCCCTTCCATCCAGGGAGCCAGGCCTGGCCAAGCCCCTTCCTGGACCTGCACCTGTTTCCCCACAGGACGGCAAAGGGCGAGGGCAGAGCGGCCAGGACCTGACATTCTGTGCATCAGACCTGGCCGGCTCTCCCATCACACCCACTGTCACACCCACCGGGCTCTGAGGCAGGTTCCAGAAGCTCCCTGACGGCAGGGCCTGCCCCGCCCCCCGCCCTCGGAGCCTCTGCACAGAGCAGCCTGGCCCGGCAAGCCCCCACGAAAGCGCGGCAACAGACTTAAACCGCATTCGAGCACTTGGTCCTTTCCCCAGACTCCAGGCACGAGGGAATCTACTGCCGGTTTCAAGTTCAAAGCAGGACTTTGAGAAAAGGGCTAAGGGGCGCGGGGTGGGGTGGCGGCAGCTGGCGGCCTGCTACAGTGGAGGTGGGGCGCCCAGGCGAGGACGCACCTGCCCCTCCCCCCCTCCCCCAGCGGGGACTTGGGTCCCTCCCTGCCTCAGGAAAAGGGGACAGGCCTTCCAAACCCCAGCTCCCAGGGACCCAGTTCTCTGAGCACCCAGGGTCAGATGCTAGGGACTACAGGCACGGCCAAATGGGGGCTCACACCGGGGTGGGGTCCAGATAACAAGAGAACCACAGCCACAACTCAGCTGGCCACCTCCCTGACTAGAAGGAGCTCGATCCGTGGGGGCCCGGGGCTGGGGAGGGAAGGTTCACTGTTCTAGCCTGGAACGCTCGTCTCCCTCTAGAGGCAAACTCCCGTCCCCCTTCGGTCTCCCCAGGGACCCGCCTCCCCACCATCGCTCGCCTCTCCTCCGGTCGCTGGCTCCCCATGTGCGCCACGAACACCCCCCAGCCCGCAAAATGACAGCTTCCTCTGTGCTGTCGGCTCAGAGCCTGGAGCCTGCTTTGGATTCTGGGTCTCCCTGTGCCTCTGCCCCTCTCCTGCTCATTCTCTATCACTGTCTTTCTCTCTCAAAAATAAATAAACATTAAAAAAAAATTTTTTTTTTTGAACAAAAATAGTTAGCTCTCCAGGAGAACAATAATCCTGATTTGTAGAGTTTGCCGATTTCCATAACGTAAATTCTCCCACCATGGTCAATTTCAAGCTACCAGCATGATGTCACTGAACACGGATGTGGAAAGAGATCATATGGTGTTTCTACCAAAAAACGCAGATACTATAAAATCCTACCTGTAGTAAAACAGTAATATTTCACCAGTAATAAAATGGTGGTATAAACACTACTAAAAGCACTAGCAGAAGTCATGAGTTTTGAGTATTTATGACCCATGTTTTTAATAGAATTTATTAAATTGTAAGGTCACACAATCTAATTTTTTAGGGAAAGGCTGCCTTTAACATCTGGCTCGTAAAATTCCTGACAATTTCACCACGGGTTCTTGTGAGCCAGTGTGGGCCGGTGCCAGCCCACACCCTGGACAGGTGGCCAGCCTCAAAACCCACCAAAATTCTCTACAGACGCCCTGAATGACAGGCAGGACAGAAGGCACACAAGCACCAAGTCTCTGACCCGTCTCCAGTGCAGGGAGTACGAGGGGAGGGGCGAGCTGCAAGAGGTCAGGACCTGGGGAGCCCTGATCTACACGGTGCCCTGCCCCCTACGATCTAACCCAGGCCTGTACCTTTAGCTACTTACACGCTGCCACACCCCTGCCTTCCTGAAAGATGTGAATACATTCTCCTCGTAAAAGATCCAAATGACACAGGAAGATATAGGAGAAGTTGGGCCCCAATTTCTCTCTCCAGTCCAGATCCCTTCCCTGCTGCCAGACCTGCCCCTTCCAGCAGCTGCCCCTTCCAGACCTGCCCCTTCCAGCAGCATCCCCTCGACGTCCCCTGGGATCTCTCACACTTGACGTTCTGAACCACAGTGATCCCCTCTCCAAGAGTGCCTCCTCTGTACCCCTCATCTCTGGCGTGCATCCCCAACACCCACTTAGACCACAAATCTTCCTTGCTCTTTCCCCTACTGTTACCCTCAATCCAATTATTCATCAGATCTCGCAATTCCACAGAAGAAATAACTCTGAAATCCACACCTCCCTCTAGGGTCTCAGAGGGCCCTCCTGAGATCAGGCCTGCGAGATTCCACACAGCTTGCTGCAGAAACCTCCAGAAGGGTCTCTCTCAGCCTCCAGCACCCCCTGCCCTGCTTCACCCCTCTCCAAAGCCATCCGGGACCCCCGCTAAACACAAACCCACTCGCGTCATCACCCCCGACCCTGGTCATTTCAACTCTAGACAGGGAATACTTTCTAGTTTAACCTTGGACAGGTATAATGAGCCTGTGTTAATTTGGTTAATAAAATGTTTTAAAAGTGAAATATAATATTTTCAATGAGAAAAAATTAAGTAGGGAGTGTCATCTTTGGTCCATTTCCCAAAGAAATAATTTAAACGAAGAAACGGACATACTGACTTGTCATTCACAAGAGAGACAACAACAGAAATCCCTGGGGGCACCTGGCTGGCTCAGCTGGTGGAGCATGCGACTCTTTGACCTCAAGGTTGTGAGTTCAAGCCCCATGCTGGGTGTAGAGATGACTTAAACATAAAAAAAAAAAAAAATCTTAAACAACAACAGCAACAAGACCCTGAATCTAAGTGCCCCCAAATACGGAAGCAGTTATACAAATTATGGTCAAGTCTTTCAGATTCTTTTTTTAAAAAAAATTTTGTAATGTTTGTTTATTTTTTTTTTAATTTTTTTTAACGTTTATTTATTTTTGAGACACAGAGAGACAGAGCATGAATGGGGGAAGGGCAGAGAGAGAGGGAGACACAGAATCGGAAGCAGGCTCCAGGCTCTGAGCCATCAGCCCAGAGCCCGACGCGGGGCTCGAACTCACGGACCGCGAGATCGTGACCTGAGCTGAAGTCGGACGCTTAACCGACTGAGCCACCCAGGCGCCCCTGTTTATTTTTGAGAGAGAGAGAGAGGGAGGGAGAGAGAGAGAGAGAGAGAGACAGAGCATACGTGGGGGAGGGGCAGAGAGAGAGGGAGACACAGAATCTGAAGCAGGCTCCAGGCTCCAAGCTGTCAGCACGCCCCAAGTCTTTCAGATTCTTGAGCAACTTTAAAAATACTTCTCCCAGGTTATACAGAAAGATGTTTCTGATATGATACTTGGGCAGAAAGGAGGGCTCAAGGTGGCTCAGTCGATGACACGTCTGACTTCGGCTCAGGTCATGACCTCGCGGTCTGTGGGTTCAGAGCCTGCTTCAGGTTCTATGTCTCCCTCTCTCTCTGCTTCTTCCCCACTCATGCTCTCTCTCTCTGGCTCTCTCAAAAACAAATAAACATTAAAAACAAATTTGTTTAAAAAAAGAAAGAGTGTCCTAACATAGACATGGATGCCTAGATGTGGGTGGTGGGAAGAGAAAACGCGATAAAAAGATACCAACTTTACAAAAACACAAGAGGGGCCTTGCAGGGCCTCACAGACACGGCATGTCATGAACTGAAGGGTGTAATGAAGTCTGCCCTCTGTCCCCGAAGGCCAGAGGGAAAAAAGCATGCCTATGTAAGACCCAGTCCCCCAAGGAAGCAAGCATTCCCTAAATGTTCTACAGACCATAGTTCCACAAAGGGATAACAGATATTATGAACATAAACACTGAACCTCCAAATTCAAAGAAGATTGAGAAATTGTAGCTTAAATAAAGTTGAGGTTACTTTGCTGCAGGACTTGTCAGAGCCTTTAACGTGCTAATGAGCACCATGACTGCCTGAAGAAGGTGACGATATGATTCGTCATCCAAAACCAGACACCCTGAAGAGAAAGGAGGTGTTATTACTACAGCGTCGTGCCATGACCACAGACATAAACTAGGGCTGTCCCAGACAGAACGGTCACCCTGGCATTTTCCTCTCTGTGTCACCTAAGGATACCCTGCCTGTCCATCACAGCAGCTCCAACATTCTTCACTGGCACAGCCAGTCTATAGGACTCCGTTTTCCCTTGGTTTGCACAGGCTGCCTCCCAGTCTGCTAGGGTATACATCTGAGTCCCACACCGACTCCCCTCTCCATCCTCGGAGCCTGGGACCAGGCCGAAACACAGACTGGCCACAACACTGACCTCCCCTCCCCGGGGGCCCCAAAGCAACAGGACATAAATGCACCACAAACCCCAAAGCAGCCTTGTGCTCTAAGCCCTCTCCTGTCCCCAGCAGATGCTTAAGGCGGAGGTTACGAAGGAAGGGACAGGGTCCCCATCGCATTCTTCAAGGGTGCCGGCTTTCCCACCGCGAACCTCCCAGTCCAGTCCACTCCCCAGTCAGTCCTTCTGACAGAACCAGCTAATATGGCCTCCAGGGAGGACTGAGTCCACCCCCCTCCCCTGGCCCACCCTCTGTGGCCACACAGGCCCGGCATCCACCTGCTACACTGCCTTCAGCCATCCCTCCCCGAAGAAGGAACCCTCTATCAGCCCACTCCAAGGTTGTGCCCTGTCCCGAGGGTTGTTCACTGTTCCTTCCTGAGCCAAATTGAACTCAGAAGTCCCCTTCGGTTCCCCCTACTCCCGAACCAGGAGGACAGAGCCCCCACCCACAGACTCAGGTGGGGACCCAGGAGGAGAAAGATGTGGGAGGCTTACCCTGGAAAGAGCAGAGCCAGCTCCCCATGGAGAAGCCCTGCTCCGGCCACGGCACGGCAGACAGGCGCGGGCAAGATGGGCCCCTGCGCGTCCCCCCCACCCCGGGTCGATACTGGGCGACGTCAGGAGCATTAGGAGGCTGCCCCACCCCCCACCTGCCCTGCAGCCCAGCCACAGAAAAGCTCAGCTTGGCTTTCCCCATCCTGATGCCATTAAAAAGTTGAGGATGTGGTTAGGGGAGGAGGGCTGGAGAAGCTGACCTTGAAGGGAGATGAGTGCTGCCTGGGACAGGATCAAAGGCGGGAGGTCTGTCCCCGTTCTGCCCAGGTTTGCACGGCATCTGGGACAAGTCACTGAAAACACGGGCAGGATGCCACCTGCTCTCCCAGGGAGCCGGGCACCAAGGTGAAAGACATAATCGTCCAGGAGTGGAGTAGGGTAGGGCCAGTGCCTAGGGCTATAGGCCAGCTCCAAGCTCTGCCGGCCCCATCTCGGGCACAGCAGGCTGGCTCCCGTGTCTGCAGCGCCCACAGGGGATGAAGGACATCGGGCCCCAGTTCCATAAGCCAAAAACGCTCTGGGACCAGCCCTGTGCAGGCCCTTTCGGGGGGGGTCACAGTATAGGAGGTGAACCCTCTAAGCCCCGTGTGGCCCGCTCCCTGCCTGAGGGGAGCTCCCATGCACACTTATCCTTGACCTCCTATGTCCTGGGTCCCCAGCATGAGGAAAGGCCACAGGTGCACTGGGGGACAGCTGTGACCAGCCTACGGAGAACAGATCACTCCTCCCACTTGCCAGCTGCCCAAGACAGGAGCCGAGTGTGCGGGGCTGGGACTGAACTGGGGGTCCCGGCCACGCCTTCCCTGTGGCAGGGCGGCAGGTACCGGCAGCCCCAGCCCAGAGTCTCCATCCCAGCGCCACCACTCCCTGGCCCTGTTATTCTGGGCAACTTCGATGACAGCTGAAGCCTCAGTTTTCCCGTCTTTAAAACGAGAGGGAGAGTTATCCCACTGGGTTGTTAATGAGCAGAAACATGGTCAGACGCCTGCTTGTGAAGTAGAGGGTGGCAAATGCCGAGCCTTCTAAATGAGATGCCTCGGGGGCCGGGCCACAGTACAGTGGGTGGGAGAGGCCCCTCAGGGACCTGCAGGGGAGGGGCAGGGACAGAGGGAGCACGGCAGTGACCTAGGATCGGTCCCTTGGCCCAGCAGCCCTGAGCCTCCCCATGTCACCGTGGCCAATCTTGCTGGCCTGGCCTGCCTCCACCTGGCGCCCAGAAGCAGGCCCCAGGGGAGGGCTGAGGGCCCCTATCTGTCCCTTCTCTCCCACCATCACAGGGCCCTGGTGGACCCTGCCCGATCCCCACAGGCGGCTCCTGACTTGAAGGGAGGGCTGTTCCCCAGCAGCCAAGAGGCCTGGACCCCCTTCTCCCCCCTCAGGCCCAGGATACATTGCAAAGCCCCAGGCGGCCCTGGCACCAGCTTCTAGCTCTCTGCTGGGGCCCTGGGGCCCCAGCCCCTCCCCTGACCCATTCCCAATACTCCCCCCTCGCCCACTCGAGGTGCTCTCCAGCCCCCAGGCATCTCAAGACTCAGGACCTTCGCAGACACTATTCCCTCTGCCTGGATGCTCTTCCCCTAACCTCGGCTGGGTTGGTTCCTGCTTGTGGCTCAGATCTTTGTACCAATGTCACCTCCGGAGCGAGACCCTCCCTGACAGTCTGACCTGAAGCAGCCGCCAGGGGTGTGCCCCATCCTGTCTGGCCGCGCTGCCCCTGACCTCTCCAGTCTCTGCCCACTGGTGGGGCCCAGACCCCGCCCTCCTGCACACCTGCCGTTATGACCAGCTCTGGGCCCCCTCCCCCCCTCCCCCTGGGAGGACAGTCCCCCTCCAATGGCCCCCTTGTTCCTGCCGCTTCCTGTGTGTCACAGCTCTGGGGACTGACACAGCTCCCCTCCCCTCCCCAATCTCCACAGGGCGGGAGGTAGGGGCATCAGTCCAGGCCCGGCCCTTGGCCAGACCCTCTGCCCGGAGGCTGAGCTCATGCTTTGGGAGGCAGCCATTGCCCGATTCCCAGAGCAGAGCCTAGTACCCCCTCAGTCCCCCACCCCAGGCTCCAGCCTCCACCAGACTCACCTCTGAGGCCCCAGTGTCCCCCACACAGGGCCCCAGCCTCCTGCAGGGGTGGGCAGATGGCTAGTGCCATGGGGGAGGTGAGGGAGCCTGAGGAGCCGGTGGGGGGGGGGGGGTTGGTGAGGATGACACTGTCCTCTTCTTCTACCTGCCCCTCCCCCTCTCCAGAGACTGGGGGAGGGGCGAAAGCAGCTGTGGGCCTCACAAATCTTCCTTCCCTGCTCACCAGGCCAATTGCTCTGGGCTCCCTGCTCCCTCCCTGAGCCTGGACATCTTGCTCTGACCTGCAAAGGCTGCAAAGGCAGCAAAGGCAGCGGGTGCCAGGGACAGAGGGAGGGGAGTGCCGAGCCCAGCTGTAGACTAGCGCCGGGCATGGGCGGGCACCATTCTGCAATCAATCGGGCATTCACTGAGCCGCTCCTCCTCTCCCTGGAACAGTCCTGCAGGGCGGGGGGGGGCAGGCAGAGTCAGACCACCCAGCCCCCACCCTCAGGGGCTCCCAGACCACCCTGCGGTGTGACTAGGAAGCAGCCCGTATGCCACACCGTGTGGCCCTTTCCCACGTCCCTCGAAAGCCTACGTAGCCCTTCGAGATGATGCAAAGACCCTGTGGCAGTGCAGCGGGAGACAAGAGGTATGGAAAAGTGACATGTAGGTTTGGGCACAGCCCGTGATTTCACCGCTTCAAACAGTAAGTGCGATAGGAAAAAAGACTGGAAGGAAATCTGCCACGGTGGTGGCTGTGACTGGGTTAAATGGAAGGGAGGTGGGTGCCTGACACTAGAAATTTTTCAGTAAGGAGACCGTGGATGGGGAAAGGGACAGAAAGGAGTCTTTAATGAGTTTTGTAGCTTGCAGGCCCTTCACGCTCGTTAACTCTCTGGATCCCACCAGAGAGAGGTTATTATCCCATCTGGGGCTCAGAGAGGTTAAGTAACTCTTCCAGGGTCACACAGCGAAGGCAGTCAGAAGGGGCATTAAGGGCTGGATCAGAGCCAGAATTCAGGCCCCTGTTGATCAGGGAGGGAGAAGTGATGAAAATAACCCCAGAAGGTGCTACGGGGCTCTCTCCAGTAGACAAGAGGGTGAGGCCTGGCTGGTGACCTTCTCCAGAGAGGGGGCTACACAACCCCCACCTCCTCACCCCTCTACTGGCCCAAGCTCAGCCCACATAGTGCCTTTGCCCATTCTCTTCCTCCACTGCCGGCCGGCCTTCCTCCTCCTCCACTCCATGATTCAATTCCTCCCATTCTGAAGGCTGAGCTCATTCCACCTCCTCTGGGAAGCCTTCCCTGATGGCCCACTCTTGGTGGTCAGCCCCCTGACCTCTCCCAGCCCTGGTAGCGAGCGCAGGCATCCTCTCCCGGGCGGCCACATATGCCTCCCTCGATGGTCTCACCACCCGGCTCAGAACCCCCACAATCTGTCCTCCGCACAGCGGACTGAGGGATGTGAGCGCCCGGCCATTCCTCCAACAGCACCCGTCACTCTGAAAACAAACCCCAAACTCCTGCTCTCCGCAATCTGTCTCTCCTGCCTTCCCAACCTCACGTCAGACTCCTCTCCACCCAGACTTGTCTCCCTTCCTTCTCTAACCACGCCTCAAACCAAGTCCGTGCCTGCCTCAGGGCCTTTGCATCACTCTGTCTACCTGGAACATCCTTTCCCCTTCATTTCCTCTCTCCGGCCTCTTCGCAGTGCTCAGGAATGCCTCCCATGAGTAAAGAAGGCTTTGCCACGTTGGAAAGCAAGACTGGGCCTCCAACAGGCTGCTCCGGGCAAGCCCTGCTGGTAGGGGCCTGTGCATGGGCCACACCGCGCAACTTGCTTACCCTCCCACCCTGGCTGTCGGCCTCTGCCGGGGCCCTGGTTCTGCCAGCTCAAACCTTCCCTGACCCCACCCGGGGCCCAGATTGCCTAGTCTGGTCTCTGGCTATTACTTTTTGTCTCCCCTAAACTTCTATTCCAATCAGATGGGACGGACAGTGCCTTACCCTGCCAGCTGCAGCGTAATCAAAGCAAGGATTTGTGCCCCAAGACATTCATCACGACATCATTTATCAAAGTGAAAAATAAGAAAGAATCATCCCCAACTGCAAAGGATGGGTTAAGAACGTTTCCACTTCTTTTTTTTATCATATTCCTTTTGATTTAAAACAAGGGCTTCCCGTTGTTATTATGACAGAAGTGAAATGACTCGGACAACCCCAAGCTGTCCCCACCCTGGCCCACGCTCTCCCACCAGCACACTTGTCACTGGCCACATGCCAGTCTCTTGCCATGGGTCGTTCTGCCACTGGACCTTTGCACGAGCTGTCCCCTCTGCCTAAAATACCCTCCCCTTTTCAACTAGTAAACTATCACCCTCCAGACTTCAGCTCACATGTCCCCCTCCTCGGGGCTGACTCCCAGACCTGGTCAGTCCCCAGTTCTAGCATCTCATGACACTCAGCCTCCCCCCCGCCAGACGAGCAGCCCCGAGGGCTGGGCCCACATCCATTTTTGCTCAGAATGAGAACTCTGATGGCTAAGACCGTGTCAACAAAGCAGGCCTTTGACTTGTATTTGTTGAATGGACAGGATATTCTACGGCCATTAAAAACGGCACGGAAAAATCCACTTGATCACGTTAAAAGAAAAAAAAAAAAGCAGATTTTCAAATTACACACGCAGCATGATGGCAGACAATTCAGAAAAGATAGAGAACATTGGGGCGCCTGGGTGGCTCAGTCGGTTGAGCGTCCGACTTCAGCTCAGGTCACGATCTCACGGTCCGTGAGTTCGAGCCCCGCGTCGGGCTCTGTGCTGACAGCTCGGAGCCTGGAGCCTGTTTCCGATTCTGTGTCTCCCTCTCTCTCTGCCCCTCCCCCGTTCATGCCCTGTCTCTCTCTGTCCCAAAAATAAATAAACGTTGAAAAAAAAAGAAAAAAAAAAGAAAGAAAAGATAGAGAACATAAACCGAAGGACCAGTCTGGCGGGTAGGGGGTGGGATTACAGGCAATTTAACCTCTGCATCAAACTTCCTAAACATTCCACCCGGGACCACCTCACTTGCACCGTCACACAAGCAGACAGCTGTCCTCTATCCATCTGCTGTCGGGGCCGGTGCCCCCAGCCTCCAGCCTCCGGCCCCGGCCCTCACGCCCACCCACCAGCAGGAAGACGAGGGGTCAGATACGGGAAGGCTGAAGGGCGTGGTTCTGGGTGGCAGACAAGAAGGCGGGCGGAAGATGGGGCCGGCTCCCTAGGAGGATCCCAGGGGCCCCTGTCCCCGAGGGCAGCCAGCAGTCGTCCCGCCTCCCAGTCGGGGAGCATGAGATGGAGCGATGCACATAAAGCATCCATCGGCGCCTGGTGCTAGTTGACCATGAGAAGGATCGCGGCGGGACAGAAAGAAGAACTTCCACGTACCGTTAGCCCCCCGCCCAGCGGCTCTTCCAGAAGAAGCACTCCCCACGCCCGGCCCCTCACCCACCACCTCCGGCCCCGCGCACCTTCCTTGGAGCCGGTGGCCACCGCGGCAGCCGGCACCGCGGCCGACCCAGTGGACGTCCGGCCCACGGGGCTCGAGTGCTTCCCCCCGCGGCCGGGGGGCTTCAGGCCGCTGGGCTTCTGCATGGTGGGGCCACTCGGCGTGTGGATAAAGGTCCGCGGGGTCACGTCCTCTCCGTCATCCTCATTCACCTGCGGGCAGACGAGAGGGATCGCGTCACAATGTCACCACCTGTCCGGGCACGCCGATGGTGACACAGCAGGATTCCTGCACCCCCTACCCAGTGGGCCAGGGACCACCCCACCCCTTTTTCCTAGACGGGGAAACTGAGGCCCTGAGCAGCAGCAGCAAGCGTGGGCCCAGTGTGGCCTGCCCAACATGTGTCCTGGTCCGCGGGCCCCCGAGGTCGGGTGTGCTCTCTCTGCCCACCTCCTGGGCCCGGGAGGCGAGAGTCAGGAGCAAGCTGGCTTGGCGGGGTCGGGGGACGGGAGGGGACGGTCTGTCGCAACAGCTGCATTAGCCCCTGTCAGCCTTCCATCAGTACCACACAGGTCGGCCCAGCCACCGACGGCTGAGTGTGGCGCTCACAGAGCACGGGCCGGTACGGATTCTGGCACACGAGGCCAGCCGGGGGCGGGGCGGGGGCGGGTGTCACTCTTCGATGGCCCCTAGACCCTCTAGGACCAGCCAATGATTCACATCTCTCCCGATGCGGGCTGGACAGGGGGACACCTAATTCAATCACGGTTCCACCCTGTCACCCCAGAGCCCCTGTGCCCACCTTCCCAGCACCTGCCCACTCCACGCCAGGGGTGGGGGCTCGTGCACACAGACGCCTACGCCTGCCTCGGCCCCCTGCCCGGATGGACTTACCATGCCCTCTGCCCGCCCTCCACCATCACAGCCCCTGCCTTTCCAAGCAAGCAGAGGACAGGATAGGAACACAGACGCGGCAGCGTTTGACAAAGGTGCGTCCTGACACAAGAAAGCCTCGTCTCCAAGGCAATCGACTCAGGGCACCAGATGCCGGCAAGAGGGGGCTGGCTGGCTGCGGGGGGACTGGAGGAGAGGCGGGCAAGACAGACCCGCTGTCCCCTGGCCGCCCCCTCCGCTTTCCTGCGCACACACCCCCTCTTGTACCCGATGTTCATGGAGGGCTCACCAGGGGCCAGGCCCTGTCCTGTCCCAGAGCTGCGGGGCTCTGTCTGGGGAGCACGCTGTCCACTCAGGAGACAGGATACAGAGCACCGCCAGACGGGTAGAGGATTCTGGGCAAAAGCATCCCCCCCGGGGACCTTGGGAAGAAGGAAATCAGCGTTCTCTGGTTGCTGAACTCTGGGGCGGTAGGAGATGCTCGTCTAGCCACCTCCTTACCTGTCCGTGGACCCAGAAGGTTCCTCCCTTTCAGAGAACCTTTCCTCCGCTCTTGATCCGCAACACTTCTATAAACTTTTTAAATTTTTTTTTTAAGGTTTATTTATTTTTGAGAGAAAGAGACAGAACGTGGGCCGGAGATAGGCAGAGAGAGACGGAGGGAGACACAATCCGAAGCAGGCTCCAGGCTCTGAGCTCTCAGCACAGAGCCCGACGTGGAGCTCGAACTCACAAACCATGAGATCGTGACCTGAGCCGAAGCCGGACGCTTAACCGACGGAGCCACCCCGGTGCCCCGATCCGTAAGACTTCTAGAGGCTGACGCTGCCGCACATGCAGGGAGTGGACACATGACCCAGGCCTGGCCAGAGCCCCTGTGGTTAGTTAAGGAAGGATCATACGACCTAAAGAGCATCAGGGCCTGGACTCTGGCTGCCTTTACCTTTAGGAAGGTTCTTTCCTTTCTTGGGGGCTGCCTGGGTGTGAGTTGGACGCCAGGGACTACAGGGCCATCCCAGCTACTGCACAGAGAAGGCTGCCAGGGAATGATGCCAACAGGGAGAGAGCGGAGCCGAGTTGCTGGATTTGGAGGGCCTGGATCCAGCTAAGCCTGAAGCTGGTCACTTGAGCTCTGCACTTAACACCAGTCGACAAATCCTCACGCGCGGACATCTTTTTCTCTTTTCGCCTAAACCTACTTGAGGGACACGGTCGCTTGCAACCAAAAAAAAGTTCTGACGAATACAGAAGCCAACCCACAGTGCTCGGGGCGGGGTCTGCACGGTGCCCTCAGAACGGCTCTCAGGTCAGCAGGCTGAACAAACGACAGTCGTGGGAAGGAGCCGCTCCTCACGCGGGGCCGACAGCCCTAACAGCAGAGACAAGCACGCTCCCCGACAAGGCACACAGTGGGGACACCCACCTACGCGCCCAGGTGAGCCAACAGGAGACACGGCTGCCGGCCTTAGTCTGGTCCTGGAGCCGGCCAAACCAAACATGCCAATCCCCCGATGGACGACTCTGACACCCCCAGAATTCTGGGGCCCAGGAGTCACGCAACCAGCTAGAGCATGAGGCTACTCCCTGGCTCCCCAGAACCCGGCCCTCTAGGAAGCGCGCTCCCCGGGGAACTGCAAACATACCTCTCCGGCTGGGTTAGGCTGTGTCGACACCCCCGAGCCCGAGCCCGAGCCCGAGCCCGAGCCCTAGCGACTCGCTGAGCCAGCAGGGGCGAATGAGCATGCTCTCTGGGGACGGCGAATATCCCTGCGGGTGCTGAACTGGCCTGTTCCAGCAGTTTAGCAGGGGGGCCTCTGACCCAGGAAATCCTGATGCAGGGCCCCACGTGTGTGACCGAGGACCCTCCTGCTGGGATTAGGACGAGATGGAAGGAGGCCCCTCTGCATGCCTTCTGGGCCCCTTCTCTGCCTAAAACTCTCCCAGAGAGAAATGTTACAAATTATACATCTAATAAGAAACTTATATTTGTTTCCTTTTTTTTTTTTTTTTTTTTTTTACCTTTATTTATCCATTTTGAGAGAGAGAGAGAGAGAGAAGGAAATCCAACAGGGGAGGGGCAGAGAGAGAGGGGGACAAAGGATCTGAAGCAGGGTCTGTGCTGACAGCAGAAAGCCCGATGCGGGGATCAAACTCACAAACCTTGAGATCATGACCTGAGCCGAAGTTAGATGCTCAACTGACTGACACCCAGACGCCCTGATCTCATATTTAAAAAACAGAAACAAAAAACTTATATTCAGACCACATAAAGAACTCTCACCACTCACTCATCCGAAGGCAAACAACCTCATGGAAAATGAACACAAGATTTCAACACCCAGAGTGCCCGTCTGGCTCAGTCGGTAAAGCATGAGACTCTTGATCCGGGGATTGTGAGTTCAAGCCCCACGCTGGGTACAGAGATTACTTAAAAATTAAATAAACTTTAAAAAAAGAAAGTTAACTGTATACCTACCACATGACCCAACCGCCCAAGAGAATACAAACACATATTCATACAAAAATTTGTAAAAGGAACAATGTTCATAGCAACTTCATTCATAATAGCCAAGAAAGGGAAACACCCAAACATCCATCAACTGGTGAGTGAAAAACAGTGAATCTATACGAGAGAACCCTACTCACCGATAATAAGGACCATGACATACGAAACAATATTGACCACCCTCATCAATGTTACACTAACTGGAAGAAATCAGACACAAAACAGTACGTGTTGATTCTTATTTATAGGGAATTTCAAAACCATAAACACAGAAGCAGATCTGTGGCTGCCTGGCGGTGGGAACAGGGATGGACTGCACACAGGCATGAGAGAACTTTCCAGAAGGTAGAAGGGTTCTAAAAATGGATTATAATGGCCGTACAACTTATATTTGTACTAAGTAGCAAATCTGTCATCAAACCGTACATTTAAAATGGTTTTTATGGGAAGTTAAATCTTAACTTTTAAAAATCATAACAAAACAAAATCCTCAAAGGCTCCCCATAGACGTTAGTGTGCGGGTCTTTAAAGCCCTCCTCATCTCTTCCCTCCAGCACTACGGTCCTCCCTCGCTCACTTCACGCTGGCCCCACTGGCCTCTGGCCCCTCCTGGATCACACTAAGCACACTGCAGCCTCAGGACCTTTGCACACGCGATTCCCTCTGCCTCAAATATCCATGTTCGTTGCTCAAGTCCTTCGAGCATCTGCTCCAATGTCCCCTTCTGAAATTACAACCCCTACCGAGTCCTCTCCATCTCCAGCCTCCTTTGTTTTTTGCCACTGATCAAGGAAAGGGACTAGGGCCTGTTTTGTTTACTATGGTACCCTTAGTCCTGACAAGGGTGCCCGGTGAATACAGATGTTCAATAGATCACTGCTGAAAGAATGAATGACACTGGCCCACGGGGATGACAGACCTAGGAGGCCCCCCTCACCTCCTCAGCACGTAGGACTGAGTGGCTTGTGGTGAGCAGCCCAGGTGACAGTCTGATGCTGTGGCTTTTTACGTGGCTCGTCTGACTTGCCCGCTGGCCAGCACGCCCTTTGAGGCAAGGCCCAGGCATTAAGACAGTGTCCCCAGCACCTGCCACTGATGACCCTGCATTCCCTCACCACCCACTTGACACTTTCCTACCTCCCAGACCCCGCTCTGACTTTTCTCCCATCTGCCTCCCTTCCCCTGTACCTAGCCCAATGCCGCCTCCTCCAGGAAGTCTCCCAGAACCTTTGGCTCACAGAGACCTCAGGACTGCACACTGAGCCAAGGAGAGATCATACTGTTCTCGTTTATCTTCATCTCGCCTCCTGGGAGCCCATGGGCAACCCCAGGCGGGGCTACAACTTCCCTGAGGACCCCCAGTCCCAGCACCGGGCCTGGCACAGAGCCCATGATCCAGAAACCTCGTGTGAATGCACACCTGCCATTGCCCAGAGGACAAAGGCCCCCGAGGCCGCAAATCCCCAGCACGCTCCTCCCAGGGGAGGCTTCCGGAGGCTCCCACAGTTGCCCTCCTCCCTCCCGGACCCTGACGATCCCAGCAGCCTCCAGGATGCAGAAATGTGCCTGCCAGGCCTCGTAGGAATGTGGCCTCGTTAGTCCTCCCAAGCCCTGATGAGCCAGGAGCCGTCTCACAGGAGGAGCGCCGGAAGCTCAGAAGAGTTCAGGGACTCACCCAAAGTCACCTGCTGCTCAGCGGCTGTGCTGGAACCAGACCTGGGGCTGGCCCGCCTCTGCCTCCCTGGGCCCGGGATAGCATTTGTGAGACCCGTGGCCTCGCTGCCTCGCCGACAAAGGAAACCAGAGGAGCCGGCTGCATTCGCTTGGTCCCGCCACCAGTGCTGGGTGGTGACGCGGGGACGGCCAGGGAGGACAGGCCGGCAGCCACCCCCACCCTCCAGGGTCTCCAGAGCCGGGGGGGTGGGGGGGTGGGGGGGTGAAGGGGAGAGGGGAGGAGAGAACACATGGTGAACAGAAAGAAGGGGAGGAGCCTGGGGCCAATCACCCCTTTGTGACTCAGCCCTCCTCGTGGGATAGAGGAAGGAAGGGCTTTCTTGGGAAAAGCTGGGACCTGGCGATAAACTGGCTTCTGGCCACACTGTGGGGGGCGGGGCAGGCCTGGGAGACAGGAGGGAACAGGCTTAAGGCGATGTGGGTCCAAACCCCAACCCACCACGCGTGGCTGTGGGTCCTTGGCCCGGCGTGAGGCTCTTGCATCACCCGTAAGACGGGGTGAAGGTACCACTGCCCCGTGGGGGGCACAGATAAGCGAGTCCAAACACGCCCTACAGGTGTCGCCCGGTGCCTGGCACACGGGAGCCGCCGGGAAAGGGCAGCTGCCACTACAACCGCTCTCTACTGAGATCTCGGGAGGCCCGGGGTGCACACGTCGCCTCCCCCAGGGACTCAGGGCCCAGACAAGGCGGGCGCGGGAGGGACGGAGGAGGGCGGGTGGCATTCAGACCAACAGGCCCCCTTTGTGCCGCCCTCAGTCGCCATTTACCGAAGACAAACCCGGGCTGCATCTCAGGGTTTCCATTTCAGCTGCAAGGGGGTGGGCGGGCCGCAGTCTGAGCGGGGACGAGGCCCAAGAACTTTCCGCCAATCGGAGGCCCAGGGTGCGGCCCCGACGGAACGGGGGAAGGTGCCAAATAGGGCAGTGGAAAGCCCATGCCCGGGGCGGGCGTGCAAGAGGCCAGCAACAGGAACCCGGCTCCGGAGACCCGGCCGCCACTCACACCCGGGGCCTCCGGCCGCAGGGAGGCACTCTGGGAAGACCGGGCTGCTGGCCGAAGCCCAGCCTTCAGGTCCAGGCCTGCCGCCCCCAATGACGGGGTGGCTCTCCTGGGTGATTCCCCCTCCTCCCCCTCCTCCCCCTCCTCCTGCCTCAGCTGTCAGCAGCCAGGGTGCCCACACTCCCCCCTCCTCTCCTGACCCTGTGATCCGAGTGCCGGGCAATGTGGCACCCACAGATGAACTTCGTGTGGCCCCTGACCACTCACCGCAAGCCCTAAGGCTTAGGCCGCAGCAGCAACACCCTGGGGGCGGAAAGGGAAAGCTCTGTAATAGGGAGCCCAGCACACCAGGGGCCAGGCAGGGGAACCTCAAGGAGCAGGCCATGCCCTGCAGGTCAGCCAAACAGCTGAAGATTTACTGGCCAAAGTGTGTGCGTGTGCGTGTGGCGGGGGCGTTAATCCAGAGACTGGGAGGGACAGTGGGGTCTCCCAGCCACACACAGGCATCAGCCTCAATGGATGAAGGTCCTCGGGAGGGGATGAGGACACTGGGGGGAGCGAGGGAGGGGAGGCCACTGTCCCGGGGGCTGCTGGGATCCATAAGGGACACGACAATGCAGCCTGAACCGCGCAGAGGCGGGGGCTGGAGGGGACAGAGAGGGGAGAGGTGCCGAGCAGCATTTGGTGGCAAGCAGTGTGGGTGCAGAGGGAGCACCCAGGGTCCCACTGGGAGGGACCTGGGAGGAGGCGGGGGCTGGCGTGAGGTCCCCGAGGGACCCTGGGGAGGGGCAGCAAGGGGCAGAGTGATGGTGCCCTTGGGAGAGTCGCTGGGGACGGCCAAGGCCAGGGAACATCACAAGCTGGGAGCACCCACCAGTACGTGACGTGATGGAGGATGACGTGAGAGCACCCCAGACAGACAGGTAAGAACAGCCGACAGGTAAGAGGAGGAAGCCTTCGAGGAGAGGACGCGACTGACCGGACAGCCGCCGGGCCTCCCAGTCAGCAGGGAAATGCAAACCCGAGCCACGAGGAGATCCCATTTCCCGCCCAATCAGATGGGCAAAAAGCCAAAAAGCCAGGTGATACCAAGAGTTGGTGAGCGGAGAGCAGGGGCCGGTGGGCGCGGAGCCCAAACAGGGGCGGTGAGGCGTGGCCCGGGAGGCACCTGCCGGGCGTACATCACGGGGCTCCGTGCAGCAGCCAGCGTGTGGGGTGGAGACAGGGCTGGGGCGGGGGTAACTGGGGGCTTTATTTCTATTTATAAGATTTGTTTCTTGAGTCCTGCAGACTGTACATGGGCATTCATCATATTCTGTCAGGTCCTTTTCTCTTTTATGTTTATTTTTGAAAGAGAGGGAGAGACAGAGCATGAGTGGGGAGGGGCAGGGAGAGAGGGAGACACAGAATCCAAAGCAGGCTCCAGACTCCGAGCTGTCAGCACAGAGCCCGACATGGGGCTTAAACCCACAGACCGTGAGATCGTGACCTGAGCCGAAGTTGGACGCCCAGCCGACTGAGCCACCCAGGTGCCCCGTTTTTCTTTTTTTTTGTTTTTTGAGTGCCTAAAATATTTCATAGCCA
The DNA here is from genome assembly GCF_014898765.1 of Herpailurus yagouaroundi. NCBI lineage: Eukaryota > Metazoa > Chordata > Mammalia > Carnivora > Felidae > Herpailurus > Herpailurus yagouaroundi. Next base: position 10,497,711 of record NW_024412447.1, on the reverse strand, counting down.
TTTTTTTTAATTAAAAAAATTTTTTTTCAAGACAGAAGAGTCCCTCCCCTCGCCGTATACACCTGCCCCCTGAGGAACCAGATAGTGACCCCCAGGGGGGCCAACTACCAGGCCAAGGCTCACCAAACCCCGCCCCAGCAGGCACCCCAGCACTCACGCCTGCACTGGAAACCCAGTGCCTCCCCAACCCCTGAACCTAGCAGACGGGCGTGACCACCGTCCGCACAGGCCTACTCCCAGCTGGCACTCACTGCTTGTCCCATCCTGCTTGGAAGGGGGGCTCACTCTGCCTGCATTTGACCGGCGGTGAGGCTAGAATCCCCTCGTGGGAGGGAGCCCAGAGCAGGGTGGGGCTGAGACAGGCCCCCTCCCTGTGAGTCCTGCCAGCTAGAGGTGAAAGCCAAAGTCTGGAGCCCCGTGCCAGCCGCCCCTCGGGCGGGCCCGGGATGGCCGGGGACGTGGCACCCGTCGGCCTGTGCCTGTGCCTCCACACCCACCCTCCGCTCCCACCCAGTCAGTGAGACCCCAGAGGACGCTGGAGCCAGTCCAGGCGGTGCAAGCCCGGCACGCATATGGCCGCTGACCAATGCAGGAGAGGGTGGTGATGGGCCTTGCTTGGGGTGCGGGGTCACCCTGGGAGTACGAGGAGCCTGGCAGCCATCCAGAACCGGCCCGGGGAAGGGACCCGCCCGAGCCTCACAGCAGAGCTGGAGCCGGAACCCAGGCTCCACCAGCCAACGGGGCTTCGGGAGGCGCAGGCCGAAGCTGGGAAGACGGCATGGACGCAGAGGGCGGGGCACCCGCGGGGCGGAGCAGGGGACAGCCCCGGGGCCCCAGATGACCCCAGCTTCTCCGGCGCCTGAGGCTGCGAGACGAGCAGGGCCAAGTCCGTCCAGAAGACGGGGCTCCCGTGCTCACCATCCTCGCACCTCTCGGCCTCTGAGCTCAGGGCTGTAGATCCCAGTTTGTAAGCTGGCATCTTCCCTGTCCTGCCCGCGGCCCGGCGTGACTACGGAGCCCTGGGAGTGACCGGCCTGTCAGTCTCACCTGAGCTGCACACACTGGAGCGCGGCCATCGTCCCTCAAGCTTGGAGGTGGTTCAGATGCTGTCCTCGGCAGAGCAGAGGGGACCAGGGCTGTGTCGGGTCTGGGGAGGGGAAGGGACACCAATGTCAATATACTTCCTGGCCTCATACACACACTTACACACACGTACACACACACACACACACACACACACACACACACACAGTTGGCACGTTCAGAACCAGGGGACAACCATGGCCCCGAGAACCTGCTCCTGACTATGGGCCACTCATGGCCCCAGCGACTGGACAGCTGGGGCCCTCCTGCCACTGACCCAGCCTGGCTCCGCTGGATGAGGTCCTGGCCAGGCCCAAGGAGAAGGGCTTGGGAACAGCATGACTCAAGTTGCCCTATGACCCACCTTTATTCCCATTTCACAGAATGGGAAACTGAGGCCCAGGCTGATGGTCATAGAGCAAGTGAACAGGACGGTGAGATTCAAGTGTCCAAGTGACCGAAAACGTGTGCTGGGCAGAGGGGTCCCTGAGACCAGAAGCGGTCAGAGGCTGAGGGAGGGAAGGGGCCTGCTGAGGTCACCTAGTGATCTAGGCAGAACAGGCAGGAAAGCACTCCTGTGTCCTGTCTCCCAGGCCAGTGCCCTGACCTAGTCTCTTTTCGCTGCAACTACATGCAACACACGTAGGCCAGGAAACACCCCAACACCCAGGGTCTCCTCCCTAACCCAGCCAGCCGGGCCTCCTCCCTAGGGTTAGAATCTGCACAAGCAACTTAAAAAATACCCCTGAGCCAAGGATGATCTTTACAACAAGTGGTTCTGGGTCCCCATAACCACATGGGGAAAAACAAATCATGACCCACCCGTGGTTGATAGAACAATGCCCCCCTCCCCCCCCCCCAACGATTTTCACGTCCCCATCCCTGGAATGTGTTAATGATGTTAGCTTACACATGGCAAAGGGAAACTGAGGTTGTGGATGGAATTTAAGGATGCTAGTCAGCCGACCTCCAGATGGGAAGATTATTCTGGATTATCCAGGCGGGCCCAATGTGATCACAAGCGTCCTTACAAGTGCAAAAGGGAGGCAGGAGGGACAGAATCACAGGGATGGCAGCGTGCCCACAACTCAGGGTGACATTGGTAGCTTTGAAGATGGAGGAAGGGGCCACCGGGCAAAGAATGCGGGCAGCCTCTAGGAGCTGGAGAAGGCCAAGAAACAGATTCTTCCCCGAGCCTCTAGAAGGAACACGGCCCTGCTGACATCCTGATTTTAGCCGGGAGAGATCCATTTCAGACTTCTGGCCTCCATAAATACAAAATAATACATCTGTGCTGTTTGAGGGCCACTGTGTTTGTGGTCATTTGTCAGGGCAGCAAAGGGAGACTAGTATGTTTATTTCACGTCATACACGAAAACCAATCCCAGAGGGACAGCAGGTCTAACCGTGAAAGGCAAAACAATACAGTATTTAAGAGACATAAATAAAGACTGAGATATGCAAAGATTTCTTAACAGGACACAGAAAATACCAGAAGACAGGGAAAGGACGGATAAATTGGACCAGATTAAGAGCTTTTGGGGGCACCTGGTGGCTCAGTTAAGTATCTGACTCTTGATTTCGGCTCAGGTCATGAGCTCATGGTCTGTGGGATCAAGCCCCACGTCGGGCTCTGTGCTGACAGCACGGAGCCTGCTTGGGATTCTCTCTCTCCCTCTCTCTGCCCCTCCCCTGCTTGCTCTCTCTGTCGCAAAATAAAACAAATTTTTTAAATGTTTTTTATTTTTGAGAGAGCGTGAGCAGGGGAGGGACAGCGAAAGATGGAGACACAGAATCCGAAGCAGACTCTAGGCTCTGAGCTGTCAGCCCAGAGCCCGACGCGGGGCTCGAACTCACAAACCGCGAGATCGTGACCTGAGCCCAAGTCGGAGGCTTAACTGACTGAGCCACCTGGGCACCCTTAAATACATTTTTTTTTAATTAAAAAAAAAAGATTAAGAGTTTCTGTACATCAAATGATACCACTGAGAGACAGAGAGACAGTATTGTGTGAGGAACGAGCCACAGAAGGGGAAAACATTTGCAAGCCCTACATTCCAAGAATGATTCATATTCAGAATACAGAGAGAATCCAACAAATCAAGTTGGAAAAATCAGCAAGACACCTCAAAGAGCACTACATGAAAAGAGGGTATTTAAAAGACCAGCAAACATATGGAAAGACATTCTTCTTTGTTGCTCGTCTGGCTAACGCCATATTCACCAGAACGCAGAAAGCGAAGCAGACACACGAGGGGTGGGTGAGGCTGCGGAATGTCCAGACCGCTCCCCCACTGCCCAGATGAGAGTCAACTGGTAAGCGATTTGGAAACCAGTTTGATCTCACCTACTAACCCTGATCGAGACCCAGAGACTCCACTCCTAGGCACGCCCCCAAAAGGAATGCGGACATAAGTGCCCCAAAGACAGACTGTTCCTAATGTTCCTAAACTGAAAGTAACCCAAATATCCAACCCCATGAGAAGGAGTAACTAAGGCGGGCTCTCTTCCTGCAATGGAAGAAAATACAGCAATGCAAATGAATGAACTACAACTCTATGCAACCACGTGTCTGAGCTCTGTGATTATACACTTGTGTGTTATTTTTTTTAAAATTTTTTAATGTTTATTTTTGAGACAGGGAGAGGCAGAGTGTGAGTGGGGGAGGGGCAGAGAGAGAGAGGGAGACACAGAATCCGAAGCAGGCTCCAGGCTCCGAGCTGTCGGCACAGAGCCTGATGCGGGGCTCGAACCCACCAACTGTGAGATCATCACCTGAGCCAAAGTCAGATGCTTAACTGACTGAGCCACTTGGGCACCCCAAAATAAAGAAACTTTAAATATGTACATAAATATAAACAAACAAATAAATAAAAATGAAGTCAGTGGACAATCATTACTGATGATATCAAAAACCAGGGGGGGGCTCCTGGGTGGCTCAGTCAGTTAAGTATATGGTTCTTGATTTCTGCTCAGGTCATCATCTCACTCGATCGTGGGTTTGAGCCCCGCATCAGGCTCTGTGCTGACAGTGTGGGGCCTGCTTGGGATTCTCTCTCTCCCTCTCTCTCTGCCCCTCCCCCACTAGCACTCTCTCTCAAAAATAAATATATAAACATAAAAAAAAAAATCAGGGAAGGGGTCCTCCTTGGGTCAGGGGTACTAACCGGAAGGACAACGGCAGGGGTTCTGGGGAGCCAGCAGGCTCTCATTATACAAGGATTTCAGTTTGGAAACTTCAACAAGTATGCTTATGTCATGCACACTTTTCTGCATGGATACTGTATTTCAATAAAAAGGCTTTAAAATTCTTTTTTTTTAAATTTTTTTTAACGTTTATTTATTTTGAGACAGAGGCAGAGCATGAATGGGGGAGGGTCAGAGAGAGAGGGAGACACAGTCTGAAACAGGCTCCAGGCTCTGAGCAGTCAGCACAGAGCCGACGCGGGGCCCGAACTCACGGACCAGACCGTGAGATCGTGACCTGAGCCGAAGTCGGACGCTTAACCGACTGAGCCACCCGGGTGCCCCTAAAATTCTTTTTAATTACCTGGGCTGGGGGTGGGTGGCAGCGGAAGTGGAGGAAGCAGGGGTGGTCCCAGCCCCTCTGGGTCCTTCCCGCCTATCAGACAGCCCCGGGCGGTGGTGTCTAACCATGGGGACCCACGGGGCATCTGGCTCCCCGCAGTTCTGCAAGCTCCCTGCGGGCAGGCCCAAGCCCCATGGACGTCAAGCACCCGGGGCCTGACCCACAGCGGTGCCATGCTCACTGCACAACCTTCCCGAACACCAACCTTCCTCCCTGAACAAGGCATGCCAAGTCAGCACCCCAGCATCCTCTCTCGAGCCTTGCCCAGCAGGTAGGAGGCTGAGCCCCCCTGAGGTCTGGGCCTGTGGGGACAGAATGCAATCCAGGGCCCACGAGGCAGCCTGGAGAACGCATGAACCAGCCAGGGGGCCAGGGGCACCATCTAAACCTCTGAAGGACAAAGGGCAACCCAGGGCTGTGGGTGGGTGATGGGACGGGATTGGCGGAGGAGGGGCAGAACCTGGTGGCCCCAGGGGTGAGGTCAGTCACTAAGAAGCCCTCGTGGTGTTTTAGTGCTTCCAGAAAGGCAGCCACCACCCCCAGCCACCAAAAGCTGCCTGAATGCCACAGACGCCCACCCACACCCACACACATCCTACCACATCCCCAGGCCTTTGCAAACACTGTTCCTTCTGCCTAACGCTGGTCCTCTCATCCGCTGGCAAACTCCCTCATATCTCGCTGACGGCAGCTTTAAGAGGGCAGATTCTTTGCAGATCGTATCCATTGCTGAGCTCCCGGTACCTAGGACAGCGCCCAGCACATGCAGCAGCTCAAAACGCCTAACGAGCGCGCGAATGAATGAAGGAAACAGGAACGCGTGGAAACGCCCTCCCTCCGCCACCACCCTCTTCCTCTCCACATCCATGGCAGCTTGTTCACACACCACAGCCGCACTCACTGGCCGGCTTGGAGCGAGCTCTGGGAAGGGCAGAAGGTTCCCAACAATTAGCATCGGGCACAGAGTGGATGCTAACCACATTTGTCCAATGAACAAAGAGGCAGGCAGTGAGCCCCCCATCACTGGGGGAGATCAAGCAGAGACCAAGACCTGTTCTCAGAGCAGGTATCTGCTCCAGGTGGCACAGCTGCCCCGCGAGTCTCTCCCAAACTCACACAGCTATTACTGTCCATAACAACACTAACCCCAACTATGTTGAGCACCGCCCCCCTACTCAGGGCTGGAAGGGTGACCCCATGTCCACACCACTGTCACAGAGCTTGATTCTTCACTGTGCTGGACTCAGAGCCTGTGTGGGTGCACCTGGTGTAGGGGGTCCAGGTGGGGTGGGCCCCCCCTCTTCTGCTGAGCTGTTCCAGCCTAAGGAGACACAGACCCACAATATCTGTTCTGCTCCACACGCCGGCCCAAGTGCTTTATAAATGCTACCTCATTTAACCTCTGCAACAGCCCTGTTACGAATTCCATCCACTATACTAGTGGGAAACTGAGGCCTGGAGTGGTCAATCGTTTGCTTAGGGTGACACAACTGATCCAATAGTAGACGTGGAACTCGAACTCGGGCCCTCTGGCCACACAGCCTGAGTTCTTAACCACCCTTCTTTACTTCCTTTCTTGACTTCCTCAGAATCAAGACCAACTCTCCTCCTGGCACCCAGGTTGGGGGGGACAGGGCAGAGGTTTCAAGGACAAGGCCAGGAGGACACCCCCCCAGCCCTGGGTGCCAAGGCCATGGCCTGTGGTCTCTCTGCCCTCTAGCCTAGGCCTTGCCTGCCTCTGGCCTCATTTCCTGGGAACCCTGTCCACCAGCACCCTTCGTTCCAGCTTCCTTGAGTTTCTCATTGCTCCCTAAGACCCCTCCCCCGGTCGCTCATTCTGCCAGACGCCTTTACCCTTCTTCTATCCTTCAGCCAACTCCTGGGGCCGACTGGGTACACTCCCTGTATCATGTCCCCCACGCCTCCTCGGGAGATGGGGATTCTTGGGCAGGAGCCAGCGTGGCTCCCAGCTCATCAGCTCTCACGCACCCCTGGGGCCAGGCAGACCCCAGTGAACAGGCTGGCTGTGAGCACGAACCCTGGCTCTCAGCGGTCCACAGGGACCCTCCAGGAGGAGGCTTAGAAAGATCAGAAGGCAGAGTCACCTGGGTAGCTCAGTCGGTTAAGCATCCAACTTTGGCTCGGGTCATAATCTCATGGTTCGTGAGTTCAAGCCCCAAGTTGGGCTCTGTGCTGACAGCTCAGAGCCTGGAGCCTGCTTCGGATTCTGTGTCTCCCACTCTCTCTGCCCCTGCCCCGCTCACACTCGCTTGTTCTCTCTCTCAATTTCTCTCAAAAATAAACAAATATTTTTTAAAAATTTAAAGATAGAGGGGCGCCTAGGTGGCTCAGTCGGTTAAGTGTCCGACTCTTGGTTTCGTCTTAAGTCATGATCTCGGGGTTTCATGCGTTTGAGCCCCACATTGGGCTGTGCACTGATGGTATGGAGCCTGCTTGGGATTTTCTCTCTCTCTCTCTCTCTCTCTCTCTCTGTCCCTCCCCTGCTCACGCTGTCTGTCTCTTTCAAGACAAATAAATAAACTTAAAAAAAAAATTTAAAGAAAGGAAGATCAGAAGGCAGCCACTCTCACCCTCTACCTTCTGGACCAAGGGCCATACCGGGACCACAATGGCTGGCAGCCCGACCCTTAGGCTTTAGTGGTATATACAGCAGGGCTCACAGGAGCGAGGTGACAATACAACCACTCAAAACACCTGCCTCGCCCTCAGATCAGGCTACTAGAAAGCTCAGAGGCAAGTTACCTGCCACGGAAGGTACGGCAGCCCCTCCAGCTTCGTTTGACTTTTGCCACCCCGGCTTTGCTCTTTACCCCGGTCATTTTCATCTCGTTATGGGGCGTTTACCTTTGCGAATCATCTCCAGCCCTTTCTGGAGTCACACAAAGAACACACAAGACCCTCTCGGATGTCTCCCCTCCTCCACCCTGAGCTCCCGGTACTGGGCACAACCCCTGGCACAGAAACTGAAGTGTGAGCTGTGTCGGAGAACCAACGAATTTATGCAAGGAACAGTCCACAGTAGAAAAGGGAACAGCCTGAGCAGAATGAGGACACAAGGCAGCAAAACATCCCCGGGCACCAAATGCTGCCCCCTCCCTCGTGGCAGCGTCCAGCTTCACACTTGACTTAGGGTGACACACTTGTGGGACCACAAGTGACTTAGGGACCACACGAATGGGGGGCTTTAGGCTGAGAACTCCAGGCTGGAAAAACAGGGACTCCTTGTGAGCCTGAAAGTCCACCCCCTCGTGGCAAAGAGGCCACAAGGGTGAAAAGGGATGTGTGCAGAGCAGGTGTTTTCCTGGGCAGAGTCAAAGGCAGATTCCAGGGATGTACCAAGAGCTGCCCAGGGAAGACAGAAGCATTAGGTGGACAAGGGCCCGAATTTACACCTTGTTGATAAAAACCACCTGACATGCTCTGCTTTTTTTTTTTTTTAAATGCTTATTTATTATTTTGAAAGAGAGAGAGAGAGAGACAGAGCACAAGTGGAGGAGGGGCAGAGAGAGACAGAGAGGGAGACACAGAATCCGAAGCAAACTCCAGGCTCCGAGCTGTCAGCACAGAGCCTGATGAGGGGCTTGAACCCACGGACCGTGAGATAGTGACCTGAGCTGAAGTTGGCCGCTTAACCAACGGAGCCACCCAGACGTCCCATCTGCTTTCTATTCAGAAGGGACACACTTCATTGTCGTTTTCAAGCATTTCCTCTGAGATCCTGAGTTTTGTATTCCTGTTTCTGTGCACCGACCCTGGCAGCCCTGGAAGGGGGTGGTGGGACAGGGTGGGCAGTGGGGTGGCCCAGGTCTCCAGGTCCTGAAGGGAGGAGCCTCATCTGCTCCTGAGCCAGGGCTGGGGGTGGGGAGGGCACCCTCGGTCCCCACGCCGGCCAGGCTGGGCCACTCCAGCTACTCCCAAGAAATGCCGCTGCCTAGAGGTGGAGACCGCAGTGGAGACCGCAGTTAACTGGCTCTGGGTCCGCCTCTCCCGTCAGATCCAGTTTTCCAGGCTAGCAATGCCCCGCTCATCCGTCCTCCCCCAGCACACACCACGTGGGCATCCTCCAGCGGCTGACACCGTAGTTGGTGCCCGGCACCGTTTCCCCGCCCCCACCCCCAGCCCCAGAGATCACATGGCCTGCCGCCCACCAGCTGGGCGCCCAAGCTGGTGCCGGGTTGGTCTCTCGAGCACCCCAAGACTGAGGGGAGTGCCCACAGGAGGTCCTGTGGCCTCAAGCTAAAGCCCCCATTCAGGGCAGTCACATCAGCAACCCAGAGACACACAGCCTACCAGGAGAGAAGATGAGAGGCAGAGAAAATGAAACCGCAGTCCAGAAAAGAGGAAAACCAGAGGAGGGGCTGTCTGCCAGCATCCCAGGTCCTGGGGGAGCCGGGCGGCCTGCAACTGTTTGCTGCAGAAGTTTCCTTTCCCTCCTAACTCTCCTTTCACTTAACCTAATTGGAGAAGCTTCCTGTTCCCCTGTAAGAAAATAATCCCGAAGACGTGGGTCAGGGCCCTCCCTGTTCACCAAGCCACGCCCACCGCTCCCAGCTCATTAAGGTTGAGACACTTCTGGGTAAGGCCAGCGTGGGTGGGTGGGTGGGTGGGTGGGGAGAGCCGCCGGGAAGCCAAGGCACAGCCAGCTGGGGGGGAAGGGGGGAGGGCCCCGGGAGCCAGAAAGCGCTTGGACTTTGCACTTGGGCAACCGGGGTGGTGTCCCAGGAAGGCACGGCCCAAACCAGGCTTTAGTGAAACGCACATGGTAGCGTGTCCCCCAGGCACCCGGTAGGTGCTTGACGCACTAAAGGCCAACAGGGAAACCTCTCTGCCCCGATGTCCTCATCTGTAAAATGCAGGCAGCGTCGTGAAGATATCCACAAACGGAAACACGCATTTAGAGAGCTCGCCGACGGTTCCTGGCACAGAGTAAGCCCTCGGTATGTGTTGTTTTCTTAAAAACCTACACGAAAGCTGAAAGCTGGGGTTCCCCATCCCCCTCAAGAGCCATCAGGCAGGTGGTAGGGTCTGAACGTTTGTGACTACCCCCCCCCCCAACCTCCACATTCATATGTTGAAACCTAAGCCTTGGGAGGTGACAGGGTCAGGAGGGAGGGGCCCTCCAGGACAGGATCAGTGTCCTCATAAAAGGGACCCCGGACCGTTCCGCAGCCCTTTCTGCCGTGTGTGAATACAGGAAGTGTGCGACCCGGAAGAGGGCCTCCCCTGGAACATGCTGGCACCCTGATCTTGGACTTCCAGACTCCAGAACCGTGAGAAATTGATTTCTGCTGGGTATAAGCCACCTGGTCCGTGGTATTTTGTCACCGCCGCTTAGATGAGGCCGGCAGGGAACCAGCAGGGTCAGGAAGGCCGCTGGCCCCCTTCTCTGAGCACGGAAGCAGAGGTGCGGGGAGAGGGCATCAGGAGGGCAGGGTCAACCTTCAGGGTGGCGGGCCCAGGGAGGGGACACCAGGAGGGAACTGTCCCCCACGTCAAGGACCAGAATGGAGGGGGCAGCTCTGGGAGGAGGCCGCGGTGAGCGGCCAACAGGCAGGCACGGCTGCCCCAGCACGGACACAAGCTGGGGGACAGGACGAGCCACGTGTGTGTGGACGGGAGCTATGTGGGTAGAGCAGCGATGAACACTGGTCACCCGCCCTGCCACAGCGCACGTACTTCACACGCATCCATCCGTTCGGTTCTCACAACAACCCTAAAAGGTGGATACCATAAGCACCCTCACTTTATAGACAGGGAAACTGAGGCAGAGAGGTGCAGTGACTTGTCAGAGGTCACACAGCTAGGAAGGAACAGAGCTGGAATCTGAACCCAGGCTGTCAGGGGCCAGCATCCAAACGCTTAACCGCCAAATCAGGCAGCAGATACTGCAGGGGGGTTGGTACCTCTGTGGGTGGGTCGCCCTCCTTGGGAGTTTGAGCTCCGGGTGCAGAATTCCAGAGAGCACCTTCCCAGCCTGCCGGGTGCACCTAGAAGCTTGCTGGTGCAAAAGCTCATGTGAGCCGAGGCTCTTCCCAGGTTCCCTCTGCAAGGTCCCTGCCTTTGAAGCTCCACTCCAACCCTCCCCCCTCCACCAGAGCCCATACCCCAACGTCTCTCCTGGGCCAGACACTGCGGGTGCCAGCGCAATCTGGGCTTATAGCCCCTGGAGGAAGGTGCCTGGCCACCCCCCCCCCCCCCCCCCCCCCCCTCCATGTGCAAAAGTAGAAGGGACGGGGCACCCGGGTGGCTCAGTCGGTTGAGCTGCCGACTTCGGCTCAGGTCATGATCTCACGGCTCGTGAGTTCGTGCCCCACATGGGGCTCTGTGCTGACCGCTCAGAACCTGAAGCCTGCTTTCGATTCTGTGTCTTCCTCTCTCTCTGCCCCTCCCCTGCTTGTGCTCTGTCTCTCTCTCCTCTCTCTCTCAAAAATAAATAAGCATTAGGGGCGCCTGGGTGGCTCCGTCGGTTGAGCGTCCGACTTCCGCTCAGGTCATGATCTCACCGTCCGTGAGTTCGAGCCCCCCGTCAGGCTCTGTGCCGACAGCTCAGAGCCTGGAGCCTGCTTCGGATTCTGTGTCTCCCTCTCTCTCTCTGC
>NW_024412447.1:10464548-10481422 GCF_014898765.1 Herpailurus yagouaroundi | reverse complement strand
CGAGCTGAGCGGGAGCGGAGCGAGCGGCCCGGCTCCGGGAGGGAACAAAAGGGGCCGGCGCTGGGGCGGGCGCGGGAGGGCGGGGCCTGGCGCGGCGGGGGTCAGGCGCGCGTTCACGTGGCCTCGCGTTTCTCCGGCCGCCGCGCCGCGCCGCAAGCGGGCGGGCGGGCGGAAAACGCTGCCGTATACCTTGTCCTCCGCCGGAGGCAGTCAGTTGTGGGGCGTCTGGGGTGCGCCCACACCCGCCTCGGCGACGGTCACCTATCGACGCCGAAATCGTGTTGATGCTCGGCTCACGAGGCTGTCTCAGACCATTGGGAGAGATGCAAACTCTAGATGCTGGGAGAGATGGGGAGGAGCTTCCCCGGAACGCTTCACGGAGGAGGTGACATTTGAACTGAACAGGAACTGATGAGGAGGGGATGATGTAGCCGGTAGAGCCGAGCTGAGAACTCCAGGTCTTACTGAGCTGTCCTGAGGCTAAGGCAGGTGGGGGTGGGGGGGTGGGGGGGGGGAAGGCACGGGGGTCTTGGTGATACACTCCCAACTTGTTATTGGAAAAAGTGATACTCAAGACCCAGACGAATATTACACCCTCCTCCCCGGAGTAAGACCCGTCCCGTCTCCTGGGGTATCAGAGGAGTTGACACAGCTGCCAGCACCCCCCCACACACCCCGGGGGGGGGGGGGGGGCAGAGGTTAAGTGGCAGCCCAGGAGCAAGAAATATCGGACTCCCGACACCTATAGGTGCTTGCACTGTGACTGGCCTCTGTGCCTCTGTGCCACCTTCCCCGGCCTTGATAAGCTACCTTCGGAGCCATTGCCCTTAGTTCTACCTGTAATGCCCTTGTCCCCTTCTCTATTTGACAAATTATCCTTCCCTTTCAAAGCCCAGCTCAAATTCACCTCCATTTCCCTTGAGCATGAGAAGGTGGGTGTGTGGAGGAAGGTTGTGGTCCACACAGTGACACTGACTCCAAGGAGGACAGGCAGGCACCAGACAGTCTTCTTCATGTCCCCTGAGGCACCCAGTCCTGTGCCTGGCCGAGGGTAGACAATGACACCTGAATGAATGAATTGGTTCAGTTACCACCACCATCCCTCCACTGCTCTGGTATCCATCATCTTGGAGAAATGAGTTAACCTCTTAAGGGTTTTTTTTTTTTTTTTTGTCTATTTGTTTATTTTGAGAAAGAGAGAGCACACATGTGCAAGCAGGGGAGAGACAGAGAGAGAGAGGGAGAGAGAGACTCCCAAGCAGGCTCCATGTTGTCAGCGCAGAGCCCAGTGTGGGACTTGAACTCGCAAATCACGAGATCATGACCTGAGCCGAAATCAAGAGTTGGATGCTTAACCCACTGAGCCACCAGGCGCCCCAAGGCCAGAGGTTTCCCAAGCTTTTAAGGGCACGCAGGCCTTCGAAACTTTGAACCCTGGGGAGGATCTCCCAGAAATGTACAATACACGCATGCACATACACGTGCGCGCGCACACACACACACACACACACACACACACACACACATTCATGCACACACATATACACACAGAGTTTTGCAGACAGGTTCAGGCAATTCACAGACCCCCTTGGATCCCCACCTGGTCTGTACACCCAGGTTCTAGGGTAGAGAGCTCAGAAAAGATGGGGGTGAGTGCATCAGGGGGGCGGGGGGCAGGGTGTAGTAAAGAGTATGATTTACCCAAATGAGTGGGTTTCTGGCCCAGATCAAATGGCACTTGTATTCTGGGGGCACTTCTCCCTTCTTTGACACATACAGCTTCTGGAACCAGGAAAATGGCCAAAGTTCCCAGGACATCAACCCACCAGAAATAGACCAAGAAGGTTCCCTGTTGGAAACTAAACCATTTAGTCCGACCCCTCCTTCCACAGGTGGATAAACTGAGGTCTAAAGAGAGGCAGGAGGGGCGCGCCTGGGTGGCTCAGCTGGTTGGGCGTCCGACTTCACCTCAGGTCATGATCTCGCAGTTTGTGGGTTCGAGCCCCGCGTCAGGCTCTGTGCTGACAGCTCAGAGCCTGGATCCTATTTCGGATTCTGTGTCTTCCTCTCTCTCTGCTCCTCCCCCACTCATGCTCTGTCTCTCTCTGCTCCTCCCCCAATAATAATAATAATAATAAAGAGAGGCAGGGATTTATCCAGGTCACAAGGTCCTGCTGTGATGCATTTGAGCTCCCCTGTGCCTGTCGGGGTTCATTCACCCCCTCTTGCCTTCCACCCACCCCTGACCCCCCCCCCCACCAGCCCCTCCCTCAGTTACAGCCCCCAGTGCTATTCAGACCAACAGTGCACACAGAGTACTAGCTTCCCCAGCCTCGGACTCCGAGGGTGGAGTTGCAAAGGGGCAACTCACCTGGGCCAGCACCACCTTTGTTCTAGATGAGAGAAGATACTTTCTCTCTCCTGGGAGCTTGGATTGGGGTTTGCTGCTTCCTGCAGCCGCGTGAATGCTGTAGATGTACAGGGTGGAGCTGGGCAAGATGCCCCGGGGCATCAGGCCTGGGGTGGGGCTGGTGTGGGGGTGAGGACCAGGGGAGGAGAGCCCTCCCAGCTGACCTCTCAGGCAGGGCTTTGTCTCCCCAGAAAGCGCTGATTTGGCCATTTTCTTGCTGACACTGGCCCTGACTGGCAGCCCACAGGACGGGGTGGGGGGCGGCGGGGTCGGTGGGGGGGGGGGGCTTTCATAGGAAGAGCACATTGGGAATAAGAGGGGGGCCAGGGCAGAGCCAAGAGAGGCCGGACTGCCCAGCAGGTTGCTGCCTCTCTGCTGCACTTTTTACTGTTTGAATTTTGAGGATCAACACCACATCGGTCGTGATGGAATATTTTACAGCCTCCGAATTGCTTATTCTACTAGGAATTTGTAACAACGGTCCTATATTTAGGTCAGTTGAAAAATGCATGTCACATACACCTGAAACTGACATAATCCTGTGAAGTTAATTATACTTCAATTTTTTTTTTTTTTAATCACATCATAAAACCCTGGGTGTGGTAGACTTTCAACCTTGTCACCTACAGAGGGAAAAACTGGTAACCCTGGTGGGCTTTGGAGGGGAGAGGGATCTCTGAGATATTTCTCTCCCCTTTTCTGTTATTTTTCTACAATCAACATGTGTTACTTAACTAACAAAAGAAATTTAAACCCCAGCCCGCTTCTGTTAAGATGATTGTTTGGATGTTGTGTTTCTGCTAAAAACACAAAAAAATGATTGTTTGGATGCTGTCTCGGCAGCCTCGGGCTGGGAGTGACATCACCATGGAGATATCAGCTGAGGCCATCCCTCTGAAGGCCACACCCTGTCTTGCAAACACGTGGACTTTCTTTGCCTTTCCTCCCAGAGAATCACAGCACCTCCCTCCGGGTTGATACGGCCCCTTAGTGTAAGGAGCCAGGCAGCTACTGGAGACTGGAGTGCTTCTCTCTGTTGGAGGTTTCCAAGTTCTGGGGGCTTTGTCCGGGCGGCCTCCCTGATTTCCTGAGGACAGACGGTAAACCAAGGCTGGCCGAGTGAACAAAAAGCTGGCATTGCTGAGTACTGATTATCTACTGAGTAGATTTCAAGCGAAGAACTGTGCTTGGGTTGCAGAAATAAAGGAAGAGGGACCCCTTGGAGGAGAACGAGCAAAGGGAGTTTCTCCAGAGCTATATAGTAAAGGAGTCCGCCCCATCACTCGTGGTTTTGCAAAGACTCCAGGCGGGCAGGGGGGCAGGAGAGCCTCAGAGTGGGCAAAAGGGAAGATGTCTGGATGGGAGGTTGTTAGCACAGGGAAGCTGCAGGCAGGATAACTTGAATCGGGATGTATGTCACCACTGTGACTGGTGAGGGGAACGTCGGTGAGGCTTTTTCTGGCTGGTCCTGAGCTGGCAGTGGAGGCAAAGATTCCGGAAGCCGGCAGTTACTGATGGAGTCCAGCCCATCTGGGGCCGATCACTATGGGGGTTAGTCATTTGTCTTCCCGGACCGCAGGGTGCAAATTGTGGGTCGCTTCATTTTCATATGTGGTCTGGCCGTTGTATTTAGAGAGGAGGAAAACGAGTCACAGAGAGGTTAAGGGACAGGCTCAAGGCCACACAGCTCCTGGGTGCAAGGTTGGCCAGGCCTCCGGGCTTCAGTGCTGGGCGTAGAGAGAGCAGAGAGAGGCCACCTTGAACTCTGATGTGAGCTCTGCCACCTTCCGGCCTTGTGACCCGCAGCAGGCAGCCTGGGAAACCGGTCCCTCAGAGCCACACTGAGAGGGACCTCTGCATGCAATGTGCCAGTTCCATGTGCACCTGCTGAGGGCCTACTGTGTGCTCTCTCTATTGCTTACTGTAGGTCGTGCATGGGTCTAAGCAACTGAGAGCCTGTAAACTCGTGTCGTCCTCAGGATGCCCCGGGAGCAAGGTCTGTTTCTGGCCCCGTTTACAGACGAGGGTCTGACACAGGTTCACAGGGCAGGTAGGGAGCGGCGCTGTGTGGAACCCAGGGCCCCCGGGGCCCAGACTTGATGTTTTAGCGCCCGCACTTCCTGCCCCTCGGACAAAGTAGAGACTGAAGGGACACCAGGGGCGCCTGATGAGGTGAGTTGCTTTTCCTTGGGTGACTCCCGAGTGGGCTTCTCCAATGCGGGGGTGGGGGGGGGGGGGGGCTTTGGGAATGGGGGAACAGGAGCGCACAGGCCACCCCTCGTGGGAGGACGACATCAGTACTCCCCAAGAGTCAGGGAAATGCCTGTCTCAGGGCTTTGCTGCTGGGTGGTTCCTGATGAGGCGGAGAAGAGGCCCCAGGTACCTCCGGCCTCCACTCCTCCTGGAGCTACTTGGGTCCCAAGCTGGGCCAGCCGCCTGGTCTCCTCTTGCTGAGGAAAGTTTCTAGAAGGTGCTGGCTGCAGGGCCCCTGGGCAGTTCCTTGGCTTCCAGCCTTCACAGCTGTTATTCCTCATTCCTCTCTCCTCCTCCTTGTCCCCAAGTGTGGACATCTGGGCCTCGCGTCACACCCTGGGGGCGTGTTTATTCTGTGTTTCTGCGAGCCTCTTGCCTGGGGAGACCGCCAGTGTCTTTCTCCCTGGGACACTGCCCACTGGCCTTTACTCCCCCCCCACCAGGGCTTGCCCACCCCCTCACAAGTGGCCCAGGTCCAAGGGGACGTCTCCTTTGGGTCCCTTTGAGTTCTTCGCAGAAGTCATACCGATCACCCATCACCCGCGCCAAAAATACAAAACCGGAGACCGGCAGGAATGTTACCCGTTTGTTACTTCACCACGAAAAGCCGCTGGGAAATGTGCTGTCACCATTTCCTGTAAGAAAGGGTGTTTGGGCACCAGGAAAAGGTGAGAGCATCCTTTTGGAATAAAGGACGGCCCTTTAAGTACCTCTAGCTTTCTGGAAAACTCTTGTTCTGTTCACTTTGCTGCTGATGGGGGAACACTTGGTCAAAGTTGACAGCCGTTCCCGGAACGTTTGGGACCGGTGTCCTGTGGAGGGTGCACACTCCAGCTTGGAGGGCCCAGGGCGGTGACTTTCCTGGTCCCACCCCAATCCTGGTGTTCTCAGACATCTTGCTTTCCTAATGGAATTGCACTGCCCGGTCTGGCTTTTCTTAGACCCGCTCGCACATCCTTCCACTTCCCCCCTGCCTTCCGGGGCCCCTCTGAGCCTTGGATGTCATTACGCGCCCCCCCAGCCCCCCTCCGCCACCATGTCTGCAAGCCAGATGTTTGGGGAGAAGCGAGGAGGTCATCTGTCCAAGCCCTGTTTTGCAGCAGCAGAGATAAAGTACCATTAGGCAAAGCACCATCAGGAAAGCTACTGGCTCTCTTCAAAATCGCAGTCCCTTTCTCTACAGCTTACCCTGTGGCCCCTTCATCCCACAGATGTGGTCCAGGTGTGTATAAAATACAAAAACTACAACTCTCATTCAAACTGCAGTTGGCCCAGCAACAAAACCCCTTTTACTGCTTTAAATCCTGTGGCCCCTTTTCCGCCTGGTGTGTGGCTACGAAATTGCTCCGCATACACAGGTGTATGTAGTATAAAGTGTTTTTTAACGTTTATGCATTTTAAAAAGAAAAAAAATTTTTTTACACTTTTTATCTATTTTTGAGAGACAGAGCACAAGTGGGGAGGGGCAGAGAGAGAAGGAGACACGGGATCCGAAGCAGGCTCCAGGCTCCAAGCCGTCAGCACAGAGCCCGACACGGGGCTCGAACCCACGAACCGTGAGATCATGACCTGAGCTGAAGTCGGCCGCTTAACCACCTGAGCCATCCAGGTGCCCCCAGGTATACAAGGTATAAAGTAATAGGAGCTCTGACGGAATTATGGGCAGGATGCTTTGGGCTGCATCTGATTCTCAAAGGCAGCTTCCTGGAGGAGGTGACAGCCTGGATGTGTCTCCCGGGATAAGTGGGTGGCAGGCAGCGGGGGCAGCCTCAGGGTGACGTTGGGAGGAATCTTGAGGCGCTCAGGAGGCAGGGACACAAGGAAACCAGGGCTCAGATGAGGGCCGAGGGGCGGCCGGCCTGGTCAGCGAGGGCCTCATAAGGGCAGGGCTGCGGAGGTGGACTTTTTTCTAAGGGCAACAGGGAGCCCTGAAGGGTTCTAAGCAGGGGAAGGACATGAATTTTAGGCCTGAAGCCTGGCTCCCTAGGCCTCCTAGGAGGAGGAACACGGCGGTCAAGGACAAGGGGCTGGGGCAGAGGCCCTGTGGACAGACAGGCAAGGTCACTGGCATGCTTGGCATCCCTGGCAGGGACTGGGCTGCGAAAAAGAACATCATCGAGGATGGGACCCCCCCCCACAACGCTCTGGGCTCCCAGCTCCTCTCAGCAAGAGGAAGCCCCCCAGCCCCTGATGCCTGTAGGTGGGGGAGGGTTTTGCTCCCCGCAGTTAGGGTGAAGGGTGGGCTCCAGCTGCCTAAGAAAGCTCCCAGGGGTCCGGGCAGTAATTAGCCCAGCCCGGCAGGCGGGGACAAGGACACCCTTGTTTTTCCAAGCCTGCTGCCCTGCCCTGACAATCCGCATTCTCTCAGCTCCTGAAGGGGTGTCGTGTTAGAATCCCACTCTCTGGGCACAGAGCTCCCTGACTCAGGAACGGAGGCTGGACCCAAAGAAAAGCGGTTCCCCAAACAGGGATGCTTCGGGGCGGGGGGGGGGGTAGGGTCCAGATCGGGTGTGGGGAGCACCCCGCTGGGCATCCATCCCTCTGGCGCTGTGGTAGCGATGCAGTGACATGGATGTAGTCACGATGTGACCCCGGACGAGGGCCTCATGGCCCAGCCTCAGTCTTCTTGTCTGCAAAATGGGAATGACTGGTGTCTGTCCTTTCATGTTGGTGGGATAGGAGGGGCAGAAGCAGAGAAGGTAGTCCGGAGCGGGTCAGCGCTGATCAAGGATGTGGCAAGGGACAGGGGAAGCGGCCGAAACAAACTTTTCTTCTCTGGCAGGAGGGAGGGTGTCTGTGAATGTCATCAGCAAGCTGGTTCCTCTCCTCCCCCAGCCTGGAGAGCTGGAGAGCCTCTGCATGAAACTTCCTTGGGGCTCTGTGCAAGACACGAACGGCCCCTGCCTCAGTTTCCCTTTTCCTCCTGCAGCTCCTTTTCCTCGTTTAGCCAAGCTCCACAGGGTCCCAGGGCTGGTGCCCTGCACGGGTGAGAGGGCTCCAACCCAGTGCGGGGAGGGGCGGTGCTGATGTGGAGCCAGGGACCCAAGATCAGGGTAGTGGTAGTGGGGGGGTCTCTAGATCAGTGTCAGGCTGGAGGTGGAATCCTAGGGCTCTGCCCCCAACTCCCTGTGTGATTTTGGGCAGGTTTCTCCCCAACCATCCCGGTCCTTGGTTCATAAGCATGTGGGGAGTAAACTGTTTTCAGTTTTTAATATGAAGCATCGTGCACTGGGGCCCCTGGGTGGCTCCATTGGTTAAGCGTCCGACTCTTGTTCAGGCCCAGGTCATGATCTCACGGTTCGTGGCTTCAAGCTCCGCATCGGGCTCTGTGCTGACCGCTGAGCCTGGAGCCTGCCTCAGATTCTCTCTCTCTCTGCCCCTGACCTGCTCACACTCTGTCTCTCTCTTTCTCAAAAATAAGTAAAATTAAAAAAAATAAATAAAATAAAAAACACTAGGCTTACGAAATAAAATGTTCCCATTGCCTTTGAATCCTCTCCAGGAACCCCTCCATCCTGTCCCCGCCCCAAAGGCAGGCTTTCTTGAATTTGGTTTCCCTCCCTTGGCTCCGCCTTGCCCCTCAACAATGCTGTTAGGTTTGTGGGCTTTCAGCCCATGTGTAACTGCTGGAGGTATTCTTCTGTGGGCTCCCTGTGTTGCTCGATATGATTTTTGACGGATTTGTCCACATAAATTGGGGGGCCACCGAGCGTCCCCTTACGTGCCGTCCCTCAAGTACTCGCCTGTTCTCCTCCTGACGGACCTTTAGTTTGCTTCCAGTTTGGGTTCTTGTTTAGATTTGTTCTGGGTTTTCTTTTTTTTTTTTTTTAAGTTTATTTATTTTGAGAGAGAGAGAGAGAGAGAGAACGGGGAGGGGCAGAGAGAGAGGGAGAGAGAGAGAATCCCAAGCAAGCTCTGTGCTGTCAGCGTAGAGCCCCCCCCCCCCACGGGGCTCGGAATCACGAACCATGAGATCGTGACCTGAGCAGAAATTAAGAGTCAGGGGGAGCGTGAGTGGCTCAGTCAGTTAAGCATCAGACTTCCACTCATAACACAATCTTGCAGTTCGCGAGTTCAAGCCCAATGCTGGGCTCACTGCTGTCAGTGTGGAGCCCGCTTCGGGTCATCTGTCCGCCTCTCTCTCTGCTCCTCTCCCGCTGTGTTCTCTCTCTCAAAAATAAATAAACATTAAAAAAAAAAATCAAGAGTGGGACACTTAACCAACTGGGCCACCCAGGCGCCCCTAGATTTGTTCTGTTTTTGCTGTTTCTGTCCTCGTCCTGTGTTACTCACCGCACAGGCGGCCCGGGGGCACGTCTAGGTGGGAAATTCCAGAATCTTGGGGAACGTCCGCCTTCCCCTCCACACGATAATGTCAAATTGTTTTCGAAAGTGCTGGTAGTGATTAAACCTCCTCACAGCAAAATCTAAGTTCCTTTTGTCCAATATCCACGATGACACTGTGTATTCTCAGATCTTTTCACCGTGGCCCGTCTGGCTGTTGTAGAAAGACAACACAAACAAACAAAACCTGATTATGGGCGGGGTTAGGCATCTTTTAAAACTTTGTGGGTGGCGGGAGTCTCCTCTTCTATGAAATAGTTACCCACAACCCATTTTCTATTGGGTTGTTTGGTCTTTTTCCTTAACGATTTGTAAGATTTTTTAAACGTCCTGGACGTTATTCCTCTACCGGTTGGAAAAATTGCCAGCATTTCTCCTGCTTTGTGGCTTATCATCGTGTCTGTGAACTGACAGCAGTTTGTTTTTTTTTACTTTGTTTTTTTTTTTTAATTTTTTAATGTTTATTTACTTATTTTGAGAGAGAGAGAGTACCCACATGCATACACAATCGGAGGAGGGGCAGAGAGAGAAAGGGAGAGAGAGAATCTGAAGCAGGCTCCACACTGTTAGCGAAGAGCCCTACACGGGGCTCGAACCCACAAACCGTGAGATCACGACCCGAGCCAAGATCACGAGTTGGACACTCAACCAACTGAGCCCCCCAGGCGCCCCGGGTTTTTTTTTAATGTTTATTTATTTATTTTGAGAGAGAGAGTGAGCAAGTAAGGAGGGGGAGAGAGAGAGAGGGAGAGAGAATCCCAAGCAGTGTGGAGCCCCAAGCGAGGCTCGAACTCATGAACCATGAGATCATGTCCTGAGCCGAAATCAAGAGTCAGATGCTTTAACTGACTGAGCCACCCAGGCGCCCAACAGACAGAAGATTTTAATATGAACGTAGTCACATTCATCATCATGTTCTTCACGGTTTAAATCGGAGAGGTTCAGTTTACTTTTCAGCCACATGGCTCTTTATTTAAAAGAAGCCACGTATGTACCCCTCACAGAATGCCCACCCCACTACCGGGCCAATTCGGTCCTTAAAGAAAACTAATTGCCAACCAGATGGAGGCCCCAGACATTTGAGAACCCTCATCCCTGTTCCCCCATTTGCTGCCACTTACAGTCTGCACGACCTTGGACAACGACCTTCACTGCGTTGTGCCTCAGTTTCCCTCTCTGGGTGAGCAAAAGGAGATAGCATTTTCTCTAGAGTTCCCATGGCACCTGGGATGCTGTGAGCACTCTGTAGGAGTAACTATGCTCTCTCAGAGCGGGGATTGCCAGGGATTTCCACCAGAGGCCGGGAGTCAAGAGACAGGGCTCCCTGAGACAGAACATTCCAGTGCATTGCCAGAGACTCCTGGCCCCAGCCAGGCAAACGCCCTGAGATCAGCCCCCTCCCAGAGCACCACCTCCCCATCCGCATGGGGGTTGCACCCTCTTGCTCCTTCTCTCTCCTGTGCCCTGAGCTCCAGCCCAGATGTCGCCCACCCCCGCACCCTGACTTCCAGCCCTTGGTAGGGCAGAAGGACCCAGGCCCGTTTGCAGCCTTGAGCCCACCTCCTCTCTCCTCTGAGCCCAGGCTGAAGCAAACTGCCAGGCCCGCGGCACAGCTGATCCTAGTAGATTCCCAGATGGTCCATTTAAGCCGGGAATGCTCGATTTCCTGTTTGGTTTTAGGTCAGCAGTTCCTAAACCAGAACTTTCTTTCCCATAAAAAGTGTTTCTTCAGGTTGCTGACACTGTTATGCCACTGTGAAAGCCAGGGAAATGTGGGACATTTTTTTTCGTATTCGGATCAAAATGAAAATTAACTCCTGCCCGAGGAAGAAGTGGAGGTTTACAGCCCTGGTCCCTCCTGGTGACCTGGGTTCAAATCCCCCCAGAGACACTTGCTGGCTGCCTGGCTTCGTGCAAGTGGTTCATGGCCTCACGGTGGTTCTCTCACGTATTAAACACAGGAATAAGGATTTCTTCACTAATGTTTGTAAGAGACTGAATAAAATGTCACAGGAAATGGCTTCTCGCACACGCATGGCATAGGAAAAACACGCAGTGTCCAAAGAAACAAAATTTCTCCCTAATTGCCTGGGTGGCTCAGTCGGCTGAGTGTCCAACTTCAGCTCAGGTCATGATCTCGCAGTTTGTGAGTTCGAGCCCCGCGTCGGGCTCTGTGCTGACAGCTCAGAGCCTGGAGCCTGCTTCGGATTCTGTGTCTCCCCCTCTCTCTCTTTCTGCCCCTCCCCCGCTCACTCTCTGTCTCTCAAAAATGAATAAACGTTAAAAAAAATTTAATTAGAAATTTTTTTTAAATGTCTCCCTAACCCAGGGCCACTCAGCGAACCATCCGTGATAATCTGTCAGGGTTCCTGTCACCCGGTCCAATATTCTCTCCAATCGAAGTTTTACAGAGTGGGCAGAAGAGACAATAAGACCAAGGGAGAGGCTAAAATGCATGAGAAAAAAAGGTTGGTGAAGAAATTTTTTGAAGTAAGGCGTCATAGCCATACTTATATCAGACAATCTAGACTTTAAAATAAAGATTGTGACAAGAGGTAAAGAATGGCATTATATCATAATTAAGGGGTCTATCCACCAAGAAGACCTAACAATCATAAACATTTATGCTCCAAATGTGGAAGTACCCGAATATATAAATCAATTAATCACAAACAAAGAAACTCATCGATAATACCATAATAGTAGGGGACTTCAACACCCCACTTACAACAATGGACAGATCGTCTGATCAGAAAATCAACAAGGAGGGGCGCCTGGGTGGCTCAGTCGGTTAAGCGTCCGACTTCGGCTCAGGTCATGATCTCATGGTCCGTGAGTTCGAGCCCCGCGTCGGGCTCTGTGCTGACAGCTCAGAGCCTGGAGCCTGTTTCAGATTCTGTGTCTCCTTCTCTCTCTGACCCTCCCCTGCTCATGCTCTGTCTCTCTCTGTCTCAAAAATAAATAAACATTTAAAAAAAAATTTAAAGAAAATCAACAAGGAAACAATGGCTTTAAATGACACACTGGACCAGATGCACTTAACAGATATATTCAGAACATCTCATCCTAAAGCAGAGGAATATACGTTCTTCTCCAGGGCACATGGAACGTTCTCCAGAACAGACCACATACTGGGACACAAAACAGCCCTCAACAAGTACAAAAAGATGGAGATCATATTTTCAGACCACAACGCTATGAAACTCGAAATCAACCACAAGAAAACCATTTGGAAAGGTAACAATACTTGGAGACTAAAGAACATCCTACTAAAGGATGAATGGGCTAACCAAGAAGTAAAAGAGGAAATTGAAAAGTACATGGAAGCCAATGAAAATGATAACATCACAGCCCCAAACCTCTGGGATGCAGCAAAGGCGGTCATAAGAGGAAAGTATATAGCAATCCAGGCCTTCCTAAAGAAGGAAGAAAGGTCTCAGATACACGACCTAACCTTCCACCTTAAGGAGCTGGAAAACACGCAGCAAATAAAACCCCAAACCAGCAGAAGACAGGAAATAATAAAGATTAGGGCAGAAGTCAATGCTATTGAAACCAAAAACACAGTAGAACAGATCAAGGAACCCAGAAGCTGGTTCTTTGAAAGAATTAAAAAAATTGATAAACCTCTAGCCAGTTTGATCAAAAAGAAAAAGGAAAGGACCCAGATGAAGGGAAGGCATCAGAAGGGCTAAGGGGAAAAGAAAACAACTCTGAAGTTCCAAGAAGCAAGTCCAGGCATCAACCTGAATCTGTCTCTAATTATAATTAAGGAAGAAATTTGTGTCATTTTCCAGAAATTGCCACATCTTTGGAAGGAGCAGGATTGGATAAGAATGTGGAATATTCAACCAACCTATAAGGTCTCCATTACTCATGACAGAAGTTTCTATGGATATTAAAAAAAAAAAAAAAATCTATGGGCCCCTACACTTAAGTGTCCTACTTCAGCTCAGGTTGGTGAGTTCCAGCCCTGTCTCAGGCTCTCTGGTGTCAGCACAGAGCCCGCTCAGATCTTCTGTCCTCCTCCCCACTCTGCCCCTCCCCACTGGCACTGTCTCCCCCAAATAAACAAACATTAAAACAAAAATCTGAGGGGCGCCTGGGTGGCGCAGTCGGTTAAGCGTCCGACTTCAGCCAGGTCACGATCTCGCGGTCCGTGAGTTCGAGCCCCGCGTCGGGCTCTGGGCTGATGGCTCAGAGCCTGGAGCCTGTTTCCGATTCTGTGTCTCCCTCTCTCTCTGCCCCTTGCCCATTCATGCTCTGTCTCTCTCTGTCCCAAAAATAAATAAACGTTGAAAAAAAAATTTAAAAAAAAACAAAAGTCTGCAGCGCATATTACTAAGTGAAAGAAACCAGTCTGAAAAGGCTACATGCCGTATGATTCCAACTATATGACATTCTGGAAAAGGCAAAGTGGTGGAAAAAACACAAAGATTAGGGGCTCCTGGGTGGCTCAGTCAGTTGAGCCTCTGACTTCGGCTCAGGTCATGATCTCGTCGTAGTCCATGAGTTCAAGCCCGAGTTGGGCTGTATGCTGACAGCTCGGAGCCTAGAACCTGCTGCAGATTCTGTGTCTCCCTGTCTCTCTGTCCCTCCCCCACTCACACACACACACACTCTCTCTCAAAAATAAACATTAAAAATTAAAAAAAAAAGAGAGAATACAAAGATTAGTGGTTGCTTGGGACTGGATGGGGAGGAGGAGGGAGGAGGGATGAGTAAGGCGGGCACAAGTGATTTTTAAGGAGGTGAAATTACTCTGTATGATACTGAAATGGTGGCTACATGACATGCATTTGTCAGCAGCCATAACACTGTTTGAACATAAAAGGGGAAACTTAATGCAGACTATGGCCTTTAATTGATGCTAATGTATTGATACTGGCTCATTAATTGTAATAAATGTACCACATTCATGTAAGACGTTAATAATGGGGGAAACTGTGTGCCAGGGAAGGAAGGGGTATATGGGAACTCTGAATTATCTGCTTAATTTTCTGAAAACCCAAAACCACTCTGAAATACACCATCTATGAGTTTCAAAATTTTTGTACTTGCAGGAAGTGTGATGTGGTGGAGAGAATATTGGACCAGGTGACAGGGAACCCTGACAGCGTGTCACTGATTAGCCTAAATGACCCAGGGCGAGACCCTTGCCCTCTGAGCCTGGGTTTTCTCTTTTTTCAAAGGAGGGCACTGGGGGCTGGCTGATCTCTAAAAGTCTCCCTCCACCTATGAAAACCTCTGACTTTCCTATAACATTTCGGAAGGATAAACAAGTGAAAGGCTGAGTGTCTCAAGAAACAGCCCCAGGAATAAAATATAGGGAACGTTCACTGCAACTGGTTTAGTTCCTAGAACCCGCAGAAGGTATAGAAAATGCCCAAATCTCCCGCCCTGGGTCACCTTGATCCGCCAATTCAAATTTCCTCCAAATACCACGCGGGAGGCGACAGCAACCGAAACACTAAACTGCCTCTGGTCCCTACCAGCTGGCGGGGGTTTCTTCCCTCCACGGCTGGGCCTAGAAACTCATATTTTATTCATGAAAATTTGAGGCCCTGGGAGGCCTCGGCATAAACAGGATGTAAATATTTGCGGGTGGTGGGGAAGAGGTGGTATTTGAGCCGGGGCTGTCCTAAGTGGGGACGTCCGGGACAATGCTCACTTGGGACCCGCCCACCTCTATCCCGTCTATAGGTTGGGTGTGTGGTGGGGGGGCATGTGCAGCATGTACCCCTGATTGGAGACCCCGTTTCGGACTCCAGAGCCCTCCAAGTGGGACGGGATGTTGCTTCACCTTCTGGTGCTCCCCCCCCCACCCCCCCTTCCTCGATCATCAGGGCTCCATCCCGCCTTCCTCAGCTTGAGACTTGGGAGTGGCTTTCTGGGACTTGCAGACGTGCCTGGCCACCTCTGCAGCCCCTCACCTGGCCTTCCTGCACCTGGACACCCTTTGTCTCGGCCATTTGCTGGAGTTCCGGCCATCCCCCAAGCCGTACTGGTGCTCAGCCTTTGCTCCACCTCTGTGAGCTTTGACTTCTCTAGAAGACACGCCCCCCCCGCCCCCGCCCCTCCGCTCGTGTGTTTGCGCGCACTACACCCTTTTCTGGAACCTGGGGCAGCCCCACCTCTTGGACTCTCCCCCGAGAATAACTCCTAATGAGTTCTGGGGGCCTGTCGTGGGTGGGCATCACTTCCTCCAAGAAACTGTCCCGGATGCTTCCCCTCCAAATCTGGGTTCAGAGTTCCCTTCCTCCTCCTCCTCCCCCCTCCCCCGCCCCCGCATCTGCAGTGCTGAGCTAAACCTCTTCCTCTTCTGTATCCCACACTCCGATTCGGTCCCAACTTTGGTCCTGTTTACTAAATAAATACTTGTTGACTAAACGGATGGCTGGCTGGCTGGCTGGATAAAGACGTGGCTCTATTACCACCTGTGTCTGTGGCCATCTGTGACTTGCGACTCCCCCCAGATGGAATCCTTCGCTCCCACGCATCCGCACCGCGGATGGCAGTCCCCACTCTTTGGTGCCTTATGTACACAGCGTCAGTTTGTTTCTCGCTTGTGTCCTCCCCACCCCCATCCAACAGCCTGTGTTCTACACCTAGGACATTTCCTGGGGCATAATAAAGCTGCCGTCTTGGTGCAATGTCCCAGGGCCTCGAGGATTTCCAAAGTTAAACCCCGCACCCAACAACCTCCAGTATGAGGCAAACATTTCTACCTGTGAGACGCACCTTCTGGAATTGACACCCTCAGGGCCTTCCCGAAGAATGTTGTGTGCGCATGAGCGCGTGAGCGGGCACGCTCCGGCTAAGTAAGCCTTCTTCAGACAGTGAGACCCATGCTTGGCCGTTTCTGGGATTATGGAAAACAGAATACACCCCCACATTGGAATGCCAGCAGGTCAGGCTGGACCCGAGAAGCACCTTGTTTGCGGTGGATGGAGGTGGTCTTAAATGGCGGACGGGACCTCGCGCTGAGAATAATGTCCGGGAGGTTGCCATAGAAAGAAGTGTCGAACTCCCTGGGTGAGGTTTTCAAAATGCAGTTAGTCAACCCTTAATCGATCCTGTGTGGACATGTAGTTTTTCTCAGTATAGGGCTTCTTAGCTTCAAGTGGGGTGGCTCCCTGGTCCAGCTGTCCAAATGTTCCATGCCACAGAGAACCCAGTAGGAAGCAAAAGGAGGGAAGGAAGGAAGGAAGGGAGGAAGGAAGGAAGGAAGGAAGGGAGGAAGGAAGGGAGGGAGGGAGGGAGGGAGGGAGGGAGGGAAGGAATCTCAGAGCAGCCATAAAGGGCCTGGCTTGGTACTACCTCTTCTGAAGGAAGAGCCCCCACACCCCCCACTCACACTAGAGTCCCTAAGTTTATCATGTTTATCATTTATGGAGGCCTTAGATCGGAGGTTCATTCCTGCTGCATGCCAGGGCCCCCAGACCTACTGGATCAGAACCTCTGTGGTGCCCGCCCCCTCCCCAGGCCTCTGCATTTGTGTCAAACCTTCTGGGTGATTCTATGCAGCCAGGCTTGAGAACCCTTGACCATGCTTCCTGAAATTGCATTTGTGACCTGCTCCTAGCTGATACGGATGTCGCCGTACCACACCTGATGGGGCAAGACTTTAGGCAGAATATTTTTTTACTTGAGGGGCACCTGGCTGGCTCATCAGTGGAGCATGTGACTCTTGATCTCGGTTGGGGTCATGAGTTTGAGCCCCATGATGGGTATAGAGATTACTTAAAAATAAGATCTTAAAAACATTGTTTTTACTTTAAATAAATTTTTTTTTTTGTATTTGAGAGAGAGAGAGAGAGAGAGAGTGTGTGTGTGTGTGTGTGTGTGTGTGTGTGTGTGTGTGTGT
>NW_024412447.1:10461745-10464538 GCF_014898765.1 Herpailurus yagouaroundi | reverse complement strand
GTGTGTGTGTGTGTGTGTGTGTGTGTGTGTGTGTGTGTGTGTATGAGAGCAGGGGAGAGGGGTGGAGGGAGAGAAAGAATCCCAAGCAGGCTCTACACTCAGCATGGAGCCTGATGCGGCACTCAATCCCATGACTCTGGGATCATTACCTGAGCCGAAATCAAGAGTCGGTGGCTCAACTGACTGAGTCATCCAGACGCCCTTGAAATAAATATTTTAGGACGCCAATGGTTCACAAATCATTCTTGTTTCAGAAGATTAAAACAGAAATTCATGGACTGAACCTTCTCCCCTTTGCCAGATCCCCAGAGGGAAACACAACTGTTTGTTCTTTCTGGAGATGAAGTTTCTTTTTAAATGCATTGGACTGGGGGGGCCTGGCTGGCTCAGTTGGTGGAGCATGTGACTCTTGATCTGGGGGTCACGAGTTCAAGCCCCACATTGGGTGTAGAGATTACTTAAAAATAAAATCTGAAAAAAAATACACTGCATTATATATATATATTTTTCCATGACTCTTTTGCATGGAGACTTTTCCTGCTCAGTATACAAGGATGGCCTTCATTTTTTAGTGACTACGTAGTATGAACACAGCACAACTGGCCTCCCCCTTCCACCTACAGATGGACTTTTCTCTCATTTCCTGCTTTCCCCCATTCTAAACTGCTGCAGTGAATATCACCATCATACATACGTCTTTGTGCACGTGTGTAAGCATTTCTGTAAGACAAGTTTCTAGGAGAAAATTCTGGGTCTGAGAATGTATACTTTTTTTTTAATGTTTATTTATTTATTTTGAGAAAGAGCATGAGTGGGGGAGGGGGAGAGAGGGAGTGGGGAGAGAGAGAGAGAGAGAGAGAGAGAGAGAGAGAGAGAGAGAATCCCAAGCAGGCTCCACACTGTCAGCACAGAGCCCAATTCGGGGCTCAAACCCATGAACCATGAGATCATGATCTGAGCCGAAATCAAGAGTCAGACACTTAATTCACTGAGCCCCCCAGGTGCCCCAAGAATGTGTACTTCTAAAGCATTACTAGAAATTGACAAATTATTCTCCAAAAGAGCTTTACAATTTGTACAGAACAGAAAAATAGGCAAGCAGGTAAGTCTCGGGAGAGGAATATAAAAGGTCAACGCACATATTAACATGCGCTTATCAGGAAAATGAAAATTATGAAACTAATATAATGCTGTATGTTAACTAACTGGAGTTAAAATAAAAACTTGAAAAAAGAAAGTGAAAATTAAAGCAGCAATGATATATACACACATTATATATTACAAATACTATGTACATTACATGTAATGTGCCTATGTGTATATATATCTGGACACCGCACTGGCAAACAAACAGAAATATGCATTCCTGGGGCGCCTGGCTGGCTCAGTCAGTGGAACATGTGACTCTTGGCCTCAGGGTTGTGAGTTCTAGCCCCACATGGGGTGTAGAGATTACTTAAAAATAATCAAGAATGTTTCAAAAGAAAGAAGAGAAATATGCATTCCTATCTTGCATCAGTCATTGATGGAGGGGTAACTGGACAAAACAGGAATGAGCTTGGTGCTCTGGTCCCCCATCCCTCAGCAGATTGAGAAGCAGCCCCAGGAAGGTCAGGGCAGACAGGCCGACCAAGGACAGGAAGAAGGCAGAGCATGGATGAATAAACAAACGGAACAAAATTAGAAGTAAAGAATCCAAACAGCCTAACGAACCAGGATCTATCGTGTGGGGCAAATAGTCCCCCACATGCCCTACGTAGCCCTGGGGTCAAGCCCCCATCACAGCACCCAAATCCCATGGCCACTGTACTGATGGCTCTAAAGCATTTGGAAAAATTCTGTACCCCCCTTTTTTTTCTCCCAAGAAGGCAAGGAAGTGTGTAAAGCAGGTTTTCAAAGTTTCCCGATTGTTAAAATATAACAGAATCGTTAAAACGAAAAACTTTGCATACGGAGGGCACTTAACCAGAACGTGTATTTATGTAGAACAGCGTGTCCTCTGGGAGGATTATTAAAGCACTGCTGCTCAGAATTTGCTTAGTACAAGGCAGGCAGGCTCTCACCCTTGAAATCACCAGCCTTACCCATCCTAAAATGCCACCTTGTGAGGAAAAGCAAAGGCCTTTTAAAAGATGCATCTCAAAAAAAAAAAAAAAAAAAAAAAGATGCATCTCAGGAGATGCTTGGGTGGCTCAGTCTGTTAAGCATCTGACTTTGGCTCAGGTCATGATCTCTCAGTTCATGGGTTCGAGCCCTGCATCGGGCTCTGTGATGACAGCTCGGAGCCTGGAGCCTGAATCGGATTCTGTGTCTCCCTCTCTCTCTGCTCCTCCCTCCCTCACATGTCTCTGTCTCTTTCTCAAAAATAAATAAGGATTAAAAAAAAAAGTTTCTGGGGTGCCTGGGTGCCTCAGTTGGTTAAGGGTTTGTACTCTGTCTCTCTCTCTCTCTCTCTCTCAAAAATAAATAAACATTAAAAAAAAAAAAGTTTCTTTGGAAGGGCGCCTGTCTGGCGCAGTTGGTGGAGCATGTGACTCTTGATCTCAAGGTTGTGAGTTCGAGCCTTACACTGGGTATGAAGATTACTTAAAAATAAAATATTAAATTTTTTTTTTACAAATTAAAATAAACAAATGGGCACCTGGGTGGCTCAGTCGGGTAAGCATCTGATTCTTGATCACAGCTCAGATCTTTATCAGGGTCTTGAGCTCAACCCCTGCCTTAGGCCTGCACTGGGCATGAAGATGATAGATAGATAGATAGATAGATAGATAGATAGATAGATAGATAGAT
>NW_024412447.1:10439648-10461735 GCF_014898765.1 Herpailurus yagouaroundi | reverse complement strand
GATAGATAGATAGATAGATAGATAGATAGATAGATAGATAGATAGATAAAGGCAGGCGCCTGGGTGGCTTAGTCGGTTAAGAGTCCAACTCTTGGGGCGCCTGGGTGGCGCAGTCGGTTAAGCGTCCGACTTCAGCTCAGGTCACGATCTCGCGGTCTGCGAGTTCCAGCCCCGCGTCGGGCTCTGGGCTGATGGCTCAGAGCCTGGAGCCTGTTTCCGATTCTGTGTCTCCCTCTCTCTCTGCCCCTCCCCCGTTCATGCTCTGTCTCTCTCTGTCCCCCAAAAAATAAATAAACGTTGAAAAAAAAATTTAAAAAGAGTCCAACTCTTGATTTAGGGTCAGGTCATGATCTCATCGTTCATGGGTCTGAGCCCTGCGTTGGGCTCTGTGCTAACAGGGCGGAGCCTGCTTGGGATTCTCTCTCTCTCTCTCTCTCAAACATTTTAAATAAATAAATAAACAAACAAATAAATAAATAAATAAATAAATAAATGTTTAGTTGGAAAGTTAAAGATTTTCTTTTGACTTATAAAGTTATATATTTGAGAAACCTTATTCCTCCTCAAGCTTTCAGGTTCACTTTACAAACCTTATTTTTCTTTTTACAACTCTCGTGAATTGTGACAATACTTTTAAAGGTCTTTTTAACTACAGAATAATTGAAACCTCTTAAACATTAAAAACAAATTTTTTTTAATGTTTATTAATTTTTGACAGGGAGAGAGAGACAGAGTGTGAGCAGGGAAGGGGCAGAGAGAGAGGGAGACACAGAATCTGAAGCAGGCTCCAGGCTCTGAGCTGTCAGCACAGAGCCTGATGTGAGGCTCGAACCCACGAACCACGAGATCATGACCTGAGCTGAAGTCAGACGCTTAACCTACTGAGCCACCCAGGCACCCCAAAACCTCTTACACATTTTAAACTGCATTTATAAACGTAATATATGTGGTTTCCTTTAAGTATCTCAGTTTTCTGACAAAATGTGTAAGTCTTTAAATGTATCTTACAAATCTATTAAACTTATGATATGTTGAATCTTAAGGTCCCTTAAATACTCTAATACTATTTATAAATTTAGGAAGATTTTAACCTACAATCACAAGTTTAAGTTAATTCAATTTTACATTTTAAATTAGAATCATAAAGTTCCGCCTGGTAGACACCAGTATGTCTAATTCTCTTAAGCCATTTGGGACCCTTAAAATATCAAATAGGTAATGATTACACAAAAGTGCTACAGAAAAATACTAATGCGAAATTTTGACTTACTTCACCATGTTCGTATTTCTGAAACTCCCTGGGATTATTCATTCATTCAAAAAATATTTAGCAATGACAACTGAAACT
Source organism: Herpailurus yagouaroundi (assembly GCF_014898765.1). Lineage (NCBI taxonomy): Eukaryota > Metazoa > Chordata > Mammalia > Carnivora > Felidae > Herpailurus > Herpailurus yagouaroundi. Next base: position 10,460,387 of record NW_024412447.1, on the reverse strand, counting down.
AATGTGACATTGTCCATCAACTATACTCAAAAAAAAAGAAAGCTTATTTCTTATTGCCAAAATAATCTGTCTATCTATCCATCCATCTATCTCAATGTCTGCTAACTATCAAGCACTGTTCAAGGCAAGACAACAGCAGTAGTTGGCTAAGGTGGAGAAAATCCTTGCCATCATGAAACACATCCTAATGGGGGAACGCATACACAATACATACTTAATACACATTTATCAGCTGGAGTTACGTGCTATAGAAACAAAAGGAAAGCAGGGTAGGGAAAGGACTGGTAGGAGGAAGGAAGCAGATGACAATGAATAGACCAATGGATGAATAGATGACACACAGCAGAGACCAGAATGAGTCAAGAGAGCAAGCCATGTGGACATGTGAGGGAAGAGCACTCTAGGCCAAGGAAATAGCAAGTGCAAAGGTCCCGAGGTAGGGATGTGCTAGGCACTTTTGACTTAGAGCGAGGAAGCTCTTGTGGCTAGAGTAGTGTGAAGGCGAGGGTGGTACAAAGGGAGGTCAGGGAGGTGGCCTCATGGAGGTTAGACATATGGAGCCCCATAGGAGTTGGGTTTTTCCTCTACCTTGACCATGAATATTCTGTAAGGGTTTGTCAGGAGACCTTCTCCAGAAAGTCATTCTAATGACCCTTATTAAATTGAAGATGCTCTTACTTGGGACCCACTAATTCCATTTTTATCTACCCTAGAGAAATTATCTCAGAAATGCAGTGGAATACTCTACAGCAGAAAAATTAATTCATTCAGCAAGTTTTTATTTTTTATTTTGTTTATTTTTTATATTAAAATTTTTTTTAACATTTATTTTTGAAAGAGAGAGACAGAGCACGAGTGGGATAGGGTAAGAGAGACAGAGAGGGAGACACAGAATCTGAAGCAAGTTCCAGGCTCTAAGCTGTCAGCACAGAGCCTGACGTGGGCTCGAACTCACGAACCCCAAGATCATGACCTGAGCTGAAGTCAGATGCCCAACTGACTGAGCCACCCAGGTGCCCCTAATTTTTTATTTTAGAGGGATAGTGCAAGTGAGCAGGGGTGGGGCAGAGGGAGAGAGAGAATCAGAAGGAGGCTCCGCTCTGTCAGCACAGAGCCCGACACAGGGCTCAGTCTCATGAACTGTGAGATCATGACCTGAGCCAAAATCAAGAGTTGGACACATAACTGACTGAGCCACCCAGATGCCCCATTCAGCAAGTTTTACTGAGCATCTACTCTGTGCCAGACAGTGAACACAAGAGACAACAACTCCTACTCTCATGGAGTTTACGTTCTAGAAGAAGAAATAGACTTCTACAGAGAACTCTCAAAACCACAATGCTAAGTGAAAAAAAAATTGCAAAATTATACCCAGAATGATTCAACTTACAGGAAATTAAAAAACTTACCAAACAATAGTACATCATGGTAATAGATAATTTATGTCTCATCAAAGTACTAAAGCCTATAAAACATACAGGCCCAGAGCTCAGATCACCTAGTGTAGATCGACTCTCCCTCCTACTCGCTGAGAGACCTTGGGGACAAAACTTGACCTCTCTGTGCCTCAGGTTCCTCTTCTCTAAAATGGGAGTGGAAGAGGGACAAAGAGAGAAAGGGGTGGGGAACTTTAGTATCCATAATGTTTGATTTCTCTTTTAAAAAAAGAGGAAAGGGGTGCCTGGGTGGCTCAGTTGGTTGGGTGACTGACTCTTGATTTTGGCTCAGGTCATGATCTTACAGTTCAGGAGATTGAGCCCTGCGTCAGGTGTATGAACCTGGGATCAGACAGTGCATCAGGCTCTGTGCTGACTGTGGAGCCTGCTTAAGATTCTCTCTCCCTCTCTTTCTGCCCCTTTCCACAATTCATGCTCTCTTTAAAAAAAAAAAAAAAAAAAAGAGGTTGGGGTGCCTGGATGGTTCAGTCGGTTAAGCACCAACTTCAGCTCAGGTCATGATCTTGTGGTTCGTGGGTTCAAGCTCCACATCGGGCTCTGTGCTGACAGCTCAGAGCCTGGAGCCTGCTTCAGATTCTGTGTGTGTGTCTCTCTCTCTCTGCCCCCTCCATTGCTCGTGCTCTGTCTCTCTATATCAAAAATAAACATTAAAAAAAATTTTTTTAAGGCAAAATTTTAACATCTGTCTTGGTGGGTGAGTACATGCATATTGATATTATTTTCAGTATGCTTCAAATGTTTTATAATTTTAAATTTAGAGAGTCAAAGATCACAAAACAAACACTTTGACACAGTTTTCTGTTTTCTTTTCCTTTTTTTTTTGAAGTTTATTTATTTTGAGAGAGAGAGCGTGCAAGCGGGGAAGGGTCAGAGAAAGCGGGAGAGACATAATCCCAAGCAGGCTCCGTGCCATCAGCGCAGAGCCTGCCTCGGGGCTCGAACTCATGAACTGTGAGGTCACGACCTGAGCTGAGATTGAGAGTTGTGGCTTAACCGACCGAGCCACCCAGGCACCCCCTGCCCCACTTTTCTCTTGTTTTTAATTTTTAATTCCAATATAGTTAACCTACAGTACTATATTATTTTCGGGTGCACAGTGTGGTGATTCGACAGTTCTGTACATTTTTCAGTGCTCAGCGTGGTAAGCGACAATTTTCTCTACAAGCACCCTTGACTCCCTCCGCACCACTTGCCACATGGCAACCAGGGACCTAAAATATAAACTGGGCCCTGTGGCTGTTCCCTAACTCCTCTGGTCCTGCGGTATGGCCCCTCCAGGCCTCCTTCCTCTCCCACCCTGCTTCGCACCCACCCGGGAGCCACCGTGTGCTCATTACTCCTTCAGGCCTCGTCAGGCCCCAGGGGGCAATGACCAGGATAGAGAAGAGCTCCTGTTCTCAAAGAGCTGCCATTCTAGGGGTGGGGAGACCAACAACAAACAGGGCAATAAATCCAGGTAATTGTAAGTACAACACAGAAAGAAACAGGATCTCAGGATAGAGAGCAAATGGATAGACGGAGAGGGTGTTAGGGGAAGCGCCTTCCAGGCAAAGCCAACAGACACTCAGCTCTCAAATTCAGGGTTCAGATCTCAGGTAAAATGCCCCCTCCCCGGCAAAGTCCTCCTTGACCTCTAGGTATAACAACCAATCAATCGGTGCTACTTAACCATCATCATAATTAAGTAAGCATATGACCAGTCGCTTGGTGTCTGTCTCCCTCCCTACAACACAAGCTCCTTGAGGGCGGAAGCTTGCCCTGTTCCACATCCTGTGCTTATCAGAGTGGCTGTAGGCACTCAATCAATATTTGTTAAAGACAGAAACCGCGAGTCAGGCGGAATGATGTCTATACCAGCTTCCAAATTCCGCAAATGTGATCGGCACAATTCCCGAGGACGAATGTTACCCAGCCAACAAATCCTTATACTGGAAATATGTTTAGGATATATGCTTTTTCACTACATAATGAGCCTTTTAATGCTGAAAATGCTAATGAGAATGTTAGAAAAATTGGAAGGGTGATGGAACACTGCAGGGTCTGGGAGCGAACAGTTATTTCAGTGATAGTATCACTGCTTTAAAAAAAAACCAACAAGGGGCGCCTGGGTGGCTCAGTCGGTTAAGCGTCCGACTTCAGCTCAGGTCACGATCTCATGGTCCGTAAGTTCAAGCCCCGCGTCGGGCTCTGTGCTGACCGCTCAGAGCCTGCAGCCTGTTTCAGATTCTGTGTCTCCCTCTCTCTCTGCCCCTCCCCTGTTCATGCTCTGTCTCTCTCTGTCTCAAAAATAAATAAACGTTAAAAAAAAATTTTTAAAAAACACAACAACAACAAACAGCTACAATTCATAAAGAAAGCCACTGGGAGACAACAAATGAGTTTTCAAAAATTCCAAGGTAAGCAAGGTAAACAGCATTGAGTAGGTTCAACATCCCGGGCCAGTGGTGGAAAGCAGGGGTGTCTGGTGGTCCTGGTCCTGGGATGCCAGCACATTTTCAACCCCACGTCCTGCAAGTCACTTGGGAAGTGGGCGCCACCCTAGTGGCAAAAGCCAAGGTGTCATTTTAACCAAGATTTGTTGCCTGTCCCATTTGGCAATTTGATGGGAGGGCTCTGGCTTCTGGTAAAGGATTTTGTTTTCAGTTTGCTCTCCTTTTCCATGTCCTTCCTCTTTTGTGTAACTAATTGCCCTCGTGAGGGAAGAGTCAGGGAGCTCAGCCCAGAGCAGAGGAGGAATTCACTTTGGCTTTCCTTGCCTTTTCCTTGGTTTGGTCCTAAGCCTGTGGTTTCCCCAACACCCCCAGCTCCCCCTCCTCCCCGACGTGGCTGCTGTGTGGCTCTATGGGACTGGCTGGAGTTTTTAAGCTCTGAGCTCTGTCTAGGCTCAAGTACAAGTCACAGAAGGCTCAGTCTAAAGAGAAAAAAAAAAAAAAGAAAGAAGGAAAAAGCCCTGATATGCTGTTCTGCCCCCAAAGTCACCTCCTTCCCTGATCCTCTTGGTGTTCGAAGGACATCAGTGAACGCGGAGTCCTGGGAGCGCCAACAGGCCTCCTGGGGAGTGGCATTTTTGGAGAACCATGAAAGGGGAAAGAATTATAAACTGTGTTCTGCATTTATTGCAAATGTTTCATTTTTAAAATGAATTTAATTTTTTTAGAATTTATTTTCAGAGGGACGCACAATACAACTGGGGGAGGGGCAGAGAGGGTGAGAGAGAGAATCCCAAGCAGGTTCCACACTGTCAGCGAAATGCCAGACATGGAGGTTGAACCCACAAACCGCGAGACCATGACCCGAGCCAAAATCAAGAGTCAGATGCTCAACCGTCTGAGCCACCCTGGCGTCCCCAAAACGTTTTGTGTTTAAGCTGTGTGTATATGTGGTAGGAGGAGGGTGTGTATGTGATAATATTAACATTATTACATGGGAACAAACCCAAGGGAAGACGATGAAAGAGACATTTCAAGAAAAGTTTGTATTTCAAGAAAATGTGTATCTTCTCCAGAGAAATAAAAGATCTGTGAATAGTGATCTTGAAAACATGCCAAACGGCTTAAAGGAGAATGGAAGAGGGAGAGCCAGCTTCAAGCCCCCAAATCATATAAAAGGGAAAAAGAAAAACACTGAGAAAGTCCTGAACCTGGAGACTTTAGTAATTACCATCGTGCTTCAGAATCGGGAGTCATTTGAGGTCCCTGCCCAACTGGCAATTGCTTCAACAGAATGAGAAATCGCGTGTTCTCACCCACCTCGCAGGACACAGCTGTAGCTTATGCCCACCGCTTCCAACTTGCTAGCCTGGCTGCAGAACTCGAATGAACAATTAGCAGACCTGAACTCCACATCGGTCTACTAGGTGCAAGAGAAGGCACCAGGAGTCGGGGGGGGGGGGGCCCCCCAGGCCCCTCGTCCTCCAGGAGCTGACCACTCAGGTAGCAAAGATGAAGCAGAGAACCCCAATACTGTCTTCCCCAATACATTCCTGCAATTGGGGCAAGAAAACTGAAAGGCAAGGACAAAAAAATAGAGCACAATCCCTTGCGATATAGACTTGGGAGCCTGTGTTTATTTGAATGACAAATCCATCACCTGGAAAACAAGGTCTTCTACCTATCATATACAGAGATTTTAGTTGGTGATGGAAGGGAAAGAGCCATAGGGTTTTGATCAGTTCTCTGGTGAGAGCAGCCCAGTTCCTCAAGGCTGACCAAACTGTTCTGGAAACGTGGATCCTCACGGTTCATTAAGCACACTCAAATTGAACATTCACGCTGTGCCAGGTCTTGTGCTAGGCACTAGGGAGAGAGATAAATGGGTCCCGATTCTTATCTTCCATGTGGACATGAAAGCCAATTTTTCTCCCCAAATTGGAATGCAGTGGTATGCTAAGTGCAATACAACAGAACTTTATATGAATTGCTTTGGCAGCACGATGGGGAATGAATGCTGGGGCCACCACTTGCAACCTCAATGACGTCGGACAAATATTTCAATCATTCTCAAGCCTGTTTCTGTGGATATTTAGGAGTATCCACCTCGGATATAGTATAGTAGGGTACACTACAGGGTATAGTGAGAGCATAGTAAATGACGGTCCTTGTACATTATTTTTGTTTATTATGCACCCTTATTATGACATTTGGGCTAGGCGGGGAAAGATTAGTTCAGTAGGCAGAAAACGAACCCAAAACAATGCTCAAAGCACTCAAGAATATGGAGTACCTAGTTTTCCGGAATGAAATTGAGTCACATCCTACAGAGGGGCAGTTGCCGCCTCTGCAAAACGGGGGTTACTTCCACCGTGCAACACTGGGAAAAGTCCCCGATCGCAAGCGCCAAGTTCCAGGGCGCAGGAGCGCACTCCATGGGAGCTAGCGTTTCCACCGGGACACTTGAGCGATCCGGACAGCTGGGCACAGTCAGGTCCCAGTTGACACCGCCCGGACGTTCAGTCCCTACGCGTGTCCGCCGTCAAACCCACGTCTGGGCGGCGGCGGGATGCTCCCACCCCCCAGGCCTGCCCGCGCGCCACCGCTCCAGGCCAGCCACGCTGACAGGGCCTCCCAGACCAATGACACAAAGACGAAAACAGCCGAACGTCCCTTCCTGGAGCGACCTGCCTTCTCGGAAGTCGATGCGGTCGGGTCGCGCCTTCCTCTCACTAGCGGGCTGGACGCCAGGCCTCCCTTGGCAACCGCGGCCTCTAGCAAGCGACACCCCCGCTACCCTCGGTCTCGCTGGTGCTCTCTGCGCAGGCGCAAAAGGGGTGGGCCCAAGTCTTCCGCCGGCGACCGGCGTCCCCCGTGTGCTCGGGGCGGGGCTTGCGTGATGGCGTCACAGGGCGGGGCTTCGGGCGCGGGAAGAGGCGGCGGGAGAATGGAGGTGCGGGAGAGCGGCGGTGGCGCCGGAGAGCTGGGGACCCAGGACCCTGCCCCCGCCTCCGGCAAGACCGCGGGCAGCGCGAGCCACTACGAGCTGCCGTGGTGAGGACCTAGGCCATAAATGATGGGTGCTCTGGACTTGTGGATGGGCGAGTGGGCGGGCCGCGTCCCGTGGGGAATCCAGGGGCTGGAGCTTGTTCCAGGGGCTCCTTAGCGGGGCAGGAGGTCCCGGGACGGCGTCGAGTACATTAGTATTTGGAGAGGGCGAGGGATGCGCTTCGTTGACCCCACCAAGCTCAAGAGTGGCGGGTCTGAAGTCTGGCGGGGGGGGGGTGGTCCTCGGTCAGAACCGAGACCTGCGATCACAGACTGTGTTAATAGCCGCCTCCTGTGACCACCCACTCAACACCCGGCGCTGTGCCTGGGGCGACTCTGATGTCGGGAAGCGTTGGTTGCAGATTCGGAACTCGGGGTTGCGTGCACAAGGTGCATCCTGGGTAGCTAAGAGGAGCTGGTGACATGGGAAGCCACCTCACAAGCACAGGTGTGGTATGGATGATCCGCTCCGGTTCCACTCCCTATGCGCGTGGTAATGGCTTTACTCTCTCGCCTGTGTGTGTGCCCATCCTTCCAGACCACCCCTCTTGACCATAGCAGGCACCTTAATGGAGTGCAGTACAGCCCACTGGGCTATCCACAGCTGCACTGTCCAGTCCCCCAGCCGCTAGCCACTTGAGTCTATGGAGTGCACCGGAAATGAGGCTAGTCCCAATTGAGATGGGCTCTGAGCGTACAAAATACACTGGATTTCCAGGACTTAGTATTTAAAAAATCTCATTAGTAATTGTTACATTAACTTCATGTTGAAATAATACTCTTTCGGATATATTAGGTCCAATAAATTATTTAAAAAAATTTTTTTAATGTTAATTTTTGAGAGAGACAGAGCACAAGTACGTAAGGGGAAGAGAGAGGGAGACACAGAATCCAAAGCAGGCTCCAGGCTCCGAGCTGTCAGCACAGCCCCTAGGTTCAATAAATTACTAGTAAAATTAACTTTACCTGTTTTCTTTTTATCTTAAAAAAAATTTTTTTTTTGAAATTGAGACAGAGGTAGTGTGGGGGAGAGGGGCAGAGTTAGAGAGAGAAGGAATCCCAAGCAGGCTCTACTCAGCACGGTGCCCAATGCGGGGCTCAACACAGGGCTCCATGCCACAACCCTAGGACCACGGCCTGAGCTGAAATGGAGTCACATGCCGAACCAACTGAGCCACCCGGGCGCCCCTTTTTACCTTTTTTAAGGTGGTTGCTAGAAAGTGTAAAATTACATATGTGGCTTAAGTTACATTTTTTATGCACAACACTAGATGCTTACTTCCTTATACAAAACACACGACTGTCATGAGCTTCCACTGGATAGGGAAAGAATAGAGAGTCGACAAGTAGACATGTATATTTGCTGATGACAGGTGGCATGGGGTAAGTGGGTCTGGTGGTCAGGGAAGGCCTTTGATGAGCTATTTCAGCAAAGGCTGGAATTCAGGGAGTAAGCCATGTGGCAATGTGGAGAAAGCTTTCAGACAGGGGGAGCCCCTCTGAAGGCCCTGAAGGAGGAACATGTTTGCCTTGTTCAAAGTCTAGCTTAAATTTCAGCACCTACATTCCTCGGTGGTGATTCCCTTCCTCTGGGCTTCCACAGCCCTTGTATTTTTTTTTTAATGTTTTACTTATTTTTGAGAGAGCGCAAGCAGGGGAAGGGCAGAGAGAGAGGGGGATGGAGGATCTGAAGGGGGCTCTGTGCTGACAGCAGCAAGCCTGATGCAGGGCTTGAACTCACGAACCTCGAGATCATGCTCTGAGCTAAAGTCAGACGCTCAATCAACTGAGCCACCCAGGCACCCCAGCCCTTGGTTTATATAACCAGTTTGTCACTGTAGTGGGATTTGTTAAGCTCTGTATGCTTGCTAATAGGAAAGGCCTTTAGAGCAAGAGCAATGTCTCGCTCGTTCCTATACCTTCCACTTTGCGGCCCTTAACATCTCAAACCCCTGGGACGCCTGGGTGGCTCAGTCGTGAGATCAGGCCCCTAGTTGGGCTCTGCACTGACAGCGTGGGGCCTGCTTGGGATTCTGTCTCTCTGCCCCTGCCCCACGCACACACCGCTTTCCCTCAAAATAAATAAATAACTGAAAAAAAAAAAAAATAAAAGACACCTGGAAAGGGCTGAGTAGGAACAAGAAATGAGTTGGAACAAGAAATGAGTTGGAACAAGCATGCTCCAACGGCTGGTCTTGGAGGAGAGCTCTTTATTGACTGCACTATGTGTCAAACAAGCTTCTTTGCATGAGGCTGCTTCTGGAGGGGATGCCGGCCGAGGGTAAATCAGAGAGTATAATAAAGGGCAGAGGAAGTACTAATGGTCACATCATTGCAAATCCACTCCCACTTCTGTTCTCAGAGCTCGAGAAGGTCATCTTCTTGTGACATAGCTTGCTTACTAATTTAAAAGGAGAGAAGCATGGCTCTGAGTAAGCCACTAGCCTGTCCGCACAGGATCACAGGGCCGGCCTGTGGAGTCTGTCTAGCCAGCCCTGCGGTGCACCTGGCGCAAGTCTGCAGAAAGTGGCAGGTGAGGGACGAGAAGGGGGCTTGGTTGCGCCCGGGTCCGTCAGATCAGGTGTCGGCGCCTCATGTTCTGAGACTCTGTTGTGACGGGCCGACTGTGCCACTGCACAGTGTCACGTTGTTCCAGATGGCCCGTGCTGGCCCTTCTCCAGCAACAACAGGTGTTCCTCTGCTGCGGAGGGTTTGAAGGCTTCGGCGCACAATTCTTAGGCGCTTAACCTTTCAAATGGCACTGAGATGCCTCTTGAAATTTAAAACCTGCAGCGTTTCCTATATTTAAATTGAATGTATGTAGCCTTCTTTTTTTTTTTTTTTAACATTTTATTTATTTTTGAGACAGGGAGAGACAGAGCATGAACAGGGGAGGGTCAGAGAGAGGGAGACACAGAATCTGAAACAGGCTCCAGGCTCTGAGCTGTCAGCACAGAGCCCGACTCGGGGCTCGAACTCCCGGACCATGAGATCATGACCTGAGCCGAAGTCGGCCGCTTAACCGGCTGAGCCACCCAGGAGCCCCTATGTAGCCTTCTGACAGGGCTCTCAGGATTGCCCTCTAGTGCTTTCTTTTGGGCCTTCTGAAAATAGTCCTGTCAAGATCTTTATGTGTTTTCGGAGTGCCTGGGTGGCGCAGTCGGTTAAGTGTCCGACTTCAGCCAGGTCACGATCTCGCGATCCGTGAGTTCGAGCCCCGCGTCAGGCTCTGGGCTGATGGCTCAGAGCCTGGAGCCTGTTTCGGATTCTGTGTCTCCCTCTCTCTCTGCCCCTCCCCCGTTCATGCTCTGTCTCTCTCTGTCCCAAAAATAAATAAACGTTGAAAAAAAAAATTTTTTTTTAAATAAAATAAAATAAAAAAAAGATCTTTATGTGTTTTCTTAAAAACAGGGTTGAAAAATACAGGCCAGTGAAGTTGAGTGAAATTGTCGGCAATGAAGACACTGTGAGCAGGCTGGAGGTGAGTAATTTTTTTTGTTTTGTTTTTGAGCTGATCTTAAGTCACATTCTTGTGGCTTTGACAAGCTCAAGGCATTTGCAGGAAGACGGCGGAGATAGTGAGGGGCGGGGTGGGCCTGGAATCCAGAAGAATTAAGGGATGGAGAGACAGTCTGGAGATTAGAAGCCATAGTGGATAACTTCACATGTTTAAAGGGCTGGCTAATTGGAGGGGGTTTCCCTGACTTGTTCTGTGTTGTTCTAGAGCAGGGATGGCACACTTTTTCTGTAAAGACCTACTAGTCAATAGCTTAGGCTTTGCAAACCATGTAAGGTCTTTGTCCAATATTCTTAATTTTTAATTTTTAAATTTTTTGTTTGTTATTTTTTATTAAAAATTTTTTTTTTCATTTTTAATGTTTATTTTCCAGAGAGAGAGAGACAGAGAGTGTGCAAGCGGGGGAGGGGCAGAGAGAGAGAATCCCAAGCAAGCTCCTTGCTCTCAGCACAGAGCCTGACGTGGGGCTCGATCCCATGAGCTGTGAGATCATGACCTGAGCCGAGATCAAGAGTCAGACGCCTAACCGGCTGAGCCACCCAGGCACCCCAATATTCTTAATTTTTTAAAACAATCCTTTAAACATGTAGAAACTGTTCTTAGCTAGGGGGCTTATAAAAACAGGTCTTAGGCTGGATGGCCCCCACCTCCCCCCAACACCTCTTTACAGTAGTTTGCCAACCCCTTCCTAGAGGGACTAAGTGACAGGACAGCCGGCTTCAGGACGACAGGAATAGGAACAAGCAGAAATGTTCACTGCAGAGCAAGCTTTGAAATCCTAGTTCTAGAGGTCTTCAGGCGGAATCTAGAAGCCCAGCCGTTTGAGACCTGACAGAGACAATCTCTGCAGGAACTGGGACTTAGACTTCAACAGCTACCGAGATATTTATTTCTTTTACACCTTTACTCATTTTACAGATATTTGAGTATCTTTCGTGGGCCAGATATGGTCCAGTGTTAGGAGCTGTTGATAGAAGGGTCAACAAAATAGACATGACCCCTGCCCGTCTCACCCCTGCCCCTGAAATCAACAGGTACTGTGATGAGCAGTCTGCCAGAGGAGGTACAGGCTGCTGTGGAAGCAATCAGGGAATAAACCTGCTCACAGTATCTTAATTCTCAAATGGAACAAGGGACGGCAAAGATAGGTATGTGAGAGTTAGCCAGACATGGGGAGCGGGGGGGCGGAGCTAGGGAAGGCAGCAGGAATGGCATGTGCAAAGGCCCAGAGGTGAGAGGGCCTAGCTTGCTCTGGGGGAGGGGCGGGGATGCCATCTGAGTGGAACACACAGAACAGTGCTTTCCAGACATTAATGGGTGTAGGAATTGCCTACAATTAATTAATTAATGGGTGTAGGAATTGGTAGCAATGCAGGTCTGATCCAGTAGGTCTGGAGTGGGGCCAGGGAATCTGCATTTCTGACAGGCTCCCGGAGGATGCTGATGCTGCTGGTCCTTGGAGCCCACAGGGTAACAAGGCTGTAGAGCATGTGTATCGGGAGGTATGAGAAATGAGCTGGTGAGGTGAGCACGGCCTCATGAGCCCTGTGGAAGAGTTGGGGCTTCATAGGGAGGGCGGCAAGGAGTCCTCCAAGGGCATCAGTCAGGTGCAAAGGTTTTAATAGATGTGCATTCTAGAAAATTGGGAAATTGGTTGTGGTTGCAGTAGGGAAAATGAATGGGAGTGGGGCGGGATTAAACACCAGCTAGCGACCAGTTAAAAGCGATCCAGGAGAGAGGTCATAGACAAAGGAAGTGGCAATGTGGCTGAAGAGAAGGAAATGGACTTGAGATAAAGGAAGAAGGATGGCCAGGCCTCTGTAATTGAGGCACTATGTGGGGCAGGGGGTGTAGGGGAGGCCCATTCCAGGATAGCCATGACCTCCTGGTTCCCGGCATGGGCAATAGGATTGACACTCCACACAACGGGAAGCCTGAGTGGGGTTTCAGGTGTGAGGGGGAATGAGGACTTCGGTTCGGAATATGCAGAGGTGAGAGCTCCGTGGGGCATCCGCATGGAGAAACTGGTGGCCGTGCTAGTCCATGGGCCTGTGTGGCTGCGGACGCTTGGTGCCTCAGGTCTGCAGATGAGTCAGTTCTGATGCACATTTCTTTCTTCAGGTCTTTGCAAGAGAAGGGAATGTGCCCAATATTATCATCGCTGTAAGTACCTAGTCCCGGCCCTCCCTGTTGGACGTCTTAGAGTCTCACTTTCCCTCCAAGAGCCTAAGTGCGCAGAGCCTCCTGGTCAGAGAGGCCCATGGCCACCGAAGCCCTGGCCCTTCCTCTTGGCAGGGAAGCGTTCCGCTCCAGGTGGTCAGGAGGCCTGTGGGTTGGTGGCCGTATTGATTTGGGGTGGGGGTTTGAGGGGGAGGCGAGCGCAACAGTGGGGAACAGTAACTCAAGAGCTGAGGCGAGTTCATCCTGTCGGCCTGAAGCCCCCTCGATCTCCTCCTAGGGCCCCCCAGGAACGGGCAAAACTACAAGCATCCTGTGTTTGGCACGCGCCCTGCTGGGCCCAGCATTCAAGGACGCAGTCTTGGAGCTCAACGCCTCAAATGACAGGTACACCTGGGAGTTAGGACCCCCTGAAGGGTGACGAGTGTTTGAGGTTGAGTTGCCATAGAAACCACCTTTCTGCAGTTCTGTGTTGTACCTGGAGTTTGTCTCGCCAGCTCTGTGTTTTCCTTTGGTCCTCCCCCGTGAACAATGAGAGTCTCTAGCCTGTAGACGTGGCATCATAAGCACTTGAACTGCTCGTCTACTTTTTTTTTTTTTTATGTTTTTATTTTTGAGAAAGAGGGAGAGTACGAGCAGGGGAGGTGGGGTGGGGACAGAGGATCCAAAGGAGACTCCACACTGACAGCAGAGAGCTTAATGCGGGGCTCGAACTCATGAGATCATGACCTGAGCTGAAGTCGGACACTCAACTGACTGAACCACCCAGGCAGTGCCACTTTGTGTTTTTTTTAATGAAAGTTTTGTTTTTTTTAAATGTTTTTAGTGTTTATTTTTGAGAGACAGAGATAGAGCACAAGTGGGAGAGGAGTAGAGAGAGAGAGAGAGAGAGAGAGACAGAATCTGAAGCAGGCTCTGGGCTTTGAGCTGTCAGCACAGAGCCCGATGTGGGGCTCGAGCCCACGAACCACGAGATCATGACCTGAGCCAAAGTCGGACACTTAACCAATGGAGCCATCCAGGTGCCCCTTTTTTTAATGAAAGTTTTAGAACTTATTTGTATTTTCTTATTATTTATTTATTTATATTATGCTTATTATTTTGAGAGAGACAGAGCACAAGCGGAGGAGGGGCAGAGAGAGGGAGACACAGAATCCAAAGGAGGCTTCAGGCTCTGAGCTGTCAGCACAGAGCCTGACGCAAGGCTCGAACTCACAAACTGCAGGATCATGACCTGAGTCGAAGTCGGATACCTAACTGACTGAGCCACCCAGGTGCCCCTAAAAATTATTTTTAATTTTTGTGGTAAAGTACACATAACCGTAAAATGTGTCATCTTAAAAAATTGTTTTTAAGATTTTATTTTATTTTTCTAAGTAATCTCCACACTCCACGTGGGGCTTGAAGTCACAACCCCCAGATCGAGAATCACACGCTCTACCGCCTGAGCCAGCTGGACGCCCCCCATCTTGAGAATTTCCAAGAGCACAGTTCATTCAGCAGCGTTAAGTACGTTCACGCTGTTGTGCAGCCATCCCCACAACTCGGTTCCCTGCAGAACCGAGAGTGGATATCCATTCAACAACGACTGTCCATTTCCTTCTCCCCCAGCCCTGGGCAGCCACGTTTCTACCTTCTGTTTCGACGACTGTGACTCCTCTAGGGACCTCTCGGAGGTGGAATCCTCTAGCATTTGTCTCTTCCTAACGGGCCTGTGTCGCTCAGCATAATGCCCTCGGGGCTCTTCCGTGTTAGAACAGGTGTCAGAATACCCTTCCTTTTTACCACCGAGTAGTATCCCCCTGCGAGGACGGACCACCACATTTTGCTTATCCTTTCCTCTGGTTCGGCCCCCTGCATCGCTTCCATCTTGTGGCCGCTGTGAACATGGGTGTACCAACAGCTCTTTGAGACCCTGCCTCAGTTATTTTGGATATACGCTCAGAAATGGACTCGCTGGATGATTTTCGGCCACTCAGTTTAGATTTTGTAGGAACCGCCACACTGTTTTTCCATGGTGGCTGTGCCACTTTGCACTCCTATCAACAGCGCCTTGTTCCCCGACATCTTCACCAACGCTTGTTATTTTCTGTTTTCGTTGGTGATGGTAGTCATCCTGATGGGTGTGAGGTGCTGTTTGCTTTTTTTTTTTTTTTAAGTTTATTTATTTTTGAGACACGGAGAGACAGTGCGTGAGTGGGGGAGGGGCCGAGAGAGGGAGACACAGAATCCGAAGCAGGCTCCAGGCTCCGAGCTGTCAGCACAGGGCCCGACGCGGGGCTCAAACCCACGAACTGCGAGATCACGACCTGAGCCGAAGTCGGAAGCTTAACCGGCTGAGCTACTCAGGTGTCCCCTGTGCTGTTTACTCTTTAGATGAAAATAGTAGAGGATTATGAAACAAGGAACCGTTGAATAAAAATGTCTGTCTTTGGTTATTCCTTGAGGCATGGTTCTCAGCTCTTTATTTATTTTTTTAATTTAAAAAAAAATTTTTTTTAATGTTTTATTTATTTTTGAGACAGAGAGAGACAGAGCATGAATGGGGGAAGGTCAGAGAGAGAGAGGGAGACACAGAATCCAAAGCAGGCTCCAGGATCTAAGCTGTCAGCACAGAGCCTGACGCGGGGCTGGAACTCACGGACCGTGAGATCATGACCTGAGCCGAAGTTGGACGCTTAACCGACTGAGCCACCCAAGCGCCCCTAATTTTTTTTTTTTAACGTTTATTTATTTTTGAGACAGAGAGAGACAAAGCATGAACAGAGGAGGGTCAGAGAGAGGGAGACAGAATCTGAAACAGGCTCCAGGTTCTGAGCTGTCAGCACAGAGCCCGACGTGGGGCTTGAACTCACAGACCCCGAGATCATGACCTGAGCCGAAGTCGGCCACCCAACCGACTGAGCCACCCAGGCGCCCCGGTTCTCAGCTCTTTAATGTTTTCCTGTGGGTATTTTTTTTTTTGTAAATGTTTATTTATTTATTTTGAGAGAGAGAGAGAGAGAGAGAGCAAGTATGAGCATGACTGGGGGAGGGGCAGAGAGAGAGGGAGACAGGATTTGAAGTGGGTTTTGCATTGACAGCAGAGAGCCCGATACGGGGCTCGAACTCACGGACCATGAGATCATGACCTGAACTGAAGTTGGACACTTAACTGACTGAACCACCCAGGCACCCCTATACTTTGCTGGTTTCGAAGATCCAAACATCCCTCAAACAGGCAATGCCCTTCAAATATGACTAACCGCTCATCTGTTGTCGCAAATGGCCCTGGGATTGATCCATTTTGTAAATACCGAGTCCGGATGTCAGATACAAGTAGGTTCTAGCCTATTGTCACTTCTTGTTCTACTCACACTTGATTCGTCAGACTCACTACTTTTGAAAACTCTGGTGGCTTATCATCTTGAGAAAATGGCCCATAATTATAAAATAGTTCCAACTTTAGATTTATTAACACCAATTCGAACAATCAGTACAAGGATTGTTTTTTTTTTCCATCTGTTTCCTTCCGGTCCCCTTCGTATACAACACCTACCTTCAGCTCTTGACCCCCGTAAACTACCCCGTACATGCTGGTGGGCACACATCATGGGAGATGAGAGAATACTGTCACGTGACCTTTTAGCAAACCGGGATGGTCAGGTTCTTGTCACAAGATCCCGGGGAATGAAGTCCTTCCTGTCGAATGACTAACTGGATGGAAATATATTTTATTTTTTGTCCTCGGAACTACACTGTGCATTCCTTGATGCCGAAGTTTGAGAAAATTCACCGACGATGCTGGCATCGTGGGGTGGTCTGACTGTGGTCAGCCTCACCGTCCTCATTAGCGTCTGGGTGCTGTTCTTTGTCTCTCTGTGGTCATTTTCTGATTTATCTGATAATGTGGAATGCCCTCCTGTCATCTGTTTTCTTGTTGACGGTGTAGGTGGAAAATGAAGCGTTTTGAATTTTCAGCTGCAGTCGATGAATGCTTTAAAAACAACAAAGAGGGCGTATTTGAACTTCTTTTGTACCTTCTGGAAAGGGAGTGCAGTGCCCCCAGGGACACAAAACACTGGAGGGTAGGGCGGTAGTGACTGTTTTTCACACGACTGACCAATGGCACCAGTGTAGGCAAGTGCAGCAGCCTTGCGTTTTCTTAAGACAATCCCCCTTTTAGCATCATTGGGAATAATTGATAAGTAACGATGAAATAGTCACTAGGATGATGACACTGCCAGTTAGTCTGAAGATACAAAGTTTCAAGAATAAGGTCGCTTAGACCCATGATGAACCCCAGATTATAAAAGGGTCCGTTGGACTCCTAGGGTAATTGCAAGATAAAATGAGTTTCATCCCAGCAAAAGAAGTAAATTTGGTTCTTGGGAGACCTCCAAGAAAGAATAAAAGTAACAAACTGTTGATCCTTATAAATAAAAAGTTCTAATTGCCCCAAAACCCTAGAAACGAAAGTCATTTCCATGGTGGCGTTCCGGGGGTTGGAAGTCCCTATGAAGGCACTTGGACTTGTCTCAGAAGGTGACGGTACCGTTCTGCCTTGTTGTTTCAGGGGCATTGATGTCGTGAGGAACAAAATCAAAATGTTTGCCCAGCAGAAAGTCACCCTCCCCAAGGGGCGGCACAAGATCATGATCCTCGATGAAGCAGACAGGTAGAGTGCTTTGCCAAGTATACACATTGACCTTGGCTTCTCAGTCCCCTGTCGGACTTAACATGAAGTCGGGAGGGAAAACTCTCACCTTTGCACTTTTGGGGCAGACTGGCTTATCGCATCTTTGGAAAGCGATTTTGTAGTGGCCTGAGCCTTAAACCTTATCTTTTTTTTAATTTTTTTTTTACCGTTTTTTATTTATTTTTGAGACAGAGAGAGACAGAGCATGAACGGGGGAGGGGCAGAGAGAGAGGGAGACACAGAATCGGAAGCAGGCTCCAGGCTCTGAGCCGTCAGCCCAGAGCCCGACGCAGGGCTCGAACCCACGGACCGTGAGATTGTGACCCGAGCTGAAGTCGGATGCCCAACCGACTGAGCCACCCAGGCGCCCCTTAAACCTTATCTTTATTAAGTAACTTACAAACATTCATCTAAGACATAAGTCAGTTAGTGTGTTCGTTCCAACATCACTTACGTGAATAATTTAAATGACGCATTTTTTTCATTGTGGTGAAATACACATAAAGTTTACCATTTTAACCATTTTCAAGCATCCAGTTCAGTGGTATTTAATCGTCCTAACACTCTGAGGTGGGTCATATCATTATCTCCTTATAGGTGACTTTGAGGCTTACGTAGGATTTTTCCCCCTAGTGCATTTTATTTATTTATTTATGTATTTATTATTTATTTTAAAAAGATTCCGAGTGTAGTTGACAGTGTTACATTAGTTTCAGGTGCACAACATAGGGATTCAACATCTATACATTACGCTGTGCCCATCACAAGTGTGGCTACCGTCTGTCATTGTGCGACACCATTATAATATCACTGACTATGTTTCCCTATGTGGTGCCTTTGAAAATTTTTTTCATGTTTATTTATTTTGAGAAAAAGAGAGCAGGGGAGGGGCGGAGAGAGGGAGATAGAGAATCTCAAGGAGGCTCCTCACCGTCCGCGCAGAGCCCGACTCAGGGCTCAATCTAACCAATTGTGAGATCGTGACCTGAGCGGAAATCAAGAGTGGGATACTTAACCAACTAAGCCATCCAGATGCGCCTATGCTGTACCTTTAATACCTGTGACTTACTCGTTCCGTAACTACAAGGCTGTGTTTCCCTTCACCCCATTTTGCCCTTCCCCGCCCCGGCTCAGGTAGTTTGCCTAAGATCCCATAGCGGTGAGTGTCTCACCTCCCTGCCTGTGTGAGACCCGCGTGGACCCCGGAGAAAAGCTGAGTGAACTCAGTCTGGAGATCAGGGCTCCCAGGGTCTCTGGGGAGGGTTCTGTGTCCAGTGGGCCCTGGGTCCCAGTGGCGAGCTGCCCCTGTGTTTTCCTTCTCAGTATGACCGATGGAGCCCAGCAAGCCTTGAGGAGAACCATGGAAATCTACTCCAAAACGACTCGCTTCGCTCTTGCTTGTAACGCTTCGGATAAAATCATAGGTGAGGGTCAGCTCTGCGTGGCATGGGGTCCACACGTGGCGCTCACGTTGGCTCTTTAGCAACAGAACAGCAGGGGCTTTTTGATTGCCTGCGGTGGGCTGAGCACTACAGAATCAGCTTTTTCATTTAATCTTCTGTAATTCGATGTGAAGGTATTATCAGCTCCACATTAGAGGTGAGAACACTGGAGCTCAGAGAGGTCGGGTCGTTTGCCCAAAGTCACACAGCAGGCGGAGGAGCTGGGACTGGAATCCCAGGCCCATGCAACTCTTGCACTATCGCAGGCACACGCGACATTTTGATCTGTACGTAACGCCACGGTCCCTGCCTTGCTCCAGACGTGCTCCTGCACTTTCTGCCTGCTCTGAGCGCTTGGCACGGTCTCAGTCTGCACATGGGGCTTTGTCATTACCAGGAACTGCCCCCTCTGTGGAAGCTTACCTGTCAGTCTGCTCTGACTGGGCGCCTGGCCGGCCCTCCCTGAGGTCTGTCTGCTTCCTCACTCACAAATCAAGAGTCCACACTCAGCCCGACCAAACCGCCCCTACTGATTGCTTTTAAATGTGAACTCATCGGAACTAAATGCTCTTCTTATCGGTACTGATAAGCCAAATACGTAACTAAGGTTATGTTATGGAGCTTCCTGATTCCAGAGAAGTTGAAATGGACTCTTAGGACTCCCAGGATTTTTGAATGCACATAAAAACTCACAGGAGTGCATTCCTTGAAAGCGTGTGTGAGCACAGGACAGACAGGGAGACCCGAATGGGGCTTGGGGATCGTAGAGAAGCTGCTGTCATAGTCTAAATCTAGGGTGAGGGGCAGCTTCTGGAATTCTGCATCTGTCTAGCGGTTCTCTGCCCTGGCTGTGGTCAGAATCTCCTGTGGAGCCCTTACAGAAACCACAAGATGTCCCGTGCTCACCCTGGACTGGCTGGGCGGTGACACCCAGCACTGACTCACCAGCAGGCTGTGGCATGTGGGTGTCTCTATCCTGGAGGGGCTTTTTCCCCTTCTGGAAGCTGCCTGGGGCAGTGCTGGGGAGAGGCCTCTCTTGTTGCCGCTTCTTGGTTGATCCTTTGAAACTTGGCCCTCATTTCCGAGCGGAGAGAGCACAGGCTGGGGAGGGAGCGCGGTGCCGGCTTGGCTGATGTTGATGCACGCACAGTGCCACCAGGCCGCCCTCTGGGGACAGCCTCACCCTCCTGTCCCTTCAGAGCCCATTCAGTCCCGCTGCGCAGTCCTGCGCTACACAAAGCTGAGTGACGCCCAGGTCCTGGCCCGGCTGATGACCGTGCTGGAGCAGGAGAAGGTGCAGTACACAGATGACGGCCTGGAAGCCATTATCTTCACCGCCCAGGGAGACATGAGGCAGGTGCGTGTCGCTGCGGCCACCTCCTGGGCTCGTGCCCCGGGTCCCAGGGGGAAGCAGGGAGTGGCGGCTATGCAGACAGGGCACATCCCTGGGGCGGGGAAACCCCACACGCCATCGGGGCCTGGGGCTGATGGAGGGCAGACCTGGTGGGGGGGGTGCTGCTCCCAGCCGGGTGAGAGGGTGGTGGGAGGAGCCCGGGAGGGGGAGGGGGAGGAGCCCGGGAGGGGGAGGGGCAGGACCGCAAATCTCCCTCCACGTGCGCTTGTTCCTCCACAGGCGCTCAACAACTTGCAGTCGACTTTCTCGGGATTCGGCTTCATCAACAGCGAGAACGTGTTCAAGGTACAGGAGCCGGTGGGGCCCCCGGGAGTCCTGCACCTCGGTGTTGCCGCCGCGGGCTGTGCTGGGGCCCCTGCTCTGGGTGTCTGCGTGCGCTCGCCCCGCGCAGACTCCGGAGGGTGTCGGGCGCGCCCCCGCACGTGGGGAGGTGGCCTTGGTCGCTCACCCACCCCCAGGGTCACCCCGAGGGTCCTCATGTGGCCCTGCTCGCAGAGGTTCTCAGCATCTGGTGGCCGAGGACACAGGCTTCCGCTGCGCTCCCCCAGATCACATGGTCCCGCTGCTGGAGGGTGA
>NW_024412447.1:10390981-10434648 GCF_014898765.1 Herpailurus yagouaroundi | reverse complement strand
ACTCTCAATCCTTCTCCCGGCGGGTGGGGGTGACCGCTTCGCCCCGCCCCCCCCCCCCCCCCCCCCCGCCTTCCGCACCCACCCAGTCCAGGGACAAAGATTCCCGCTCTCCCACATTGGCAAAGGGTTTTCCTCCTGGGAATACTTTTGAAAATTGGCTAGTGCATCCTGACAACTCGGGGTCTGCGTGCTGGAGACCAGCTTCCCCCTTATTTGGGGGTAAAGGCTGGGTACAGCTCCCCATGTATTCAGACCTTAGCAAGTCTGGGGGTAAAAAGAGCCGCGTTGAAAGCCTGTTTAGCCCCTGGTGGCAAATGTGTTTTCGAGGACACTCTGGGAACTTGCTTAGTCTCCTCTAGATAGTTCAGGCCCCGGGTCATCTGGGAGCAGACCTTCGAGGGCTCAGGAAAGCACGATTTCTGAGGGAAGTTAACCGAGCTGGGAAGACAAATCCCAGGGCGGCGTGGGGCGTCAGAGCGGAGGGCAGAAGGCTTTTCATTGGAAGTTGTACATGTGGATCCTGAGCTGGAGGGTGGAGTGGGGTCTCCAGGCCAGTGGAGGCAGGGGCAGGGGGGCGGCCCCAGGCTCAGCTACACCCGCGCACCACCTGCAGGCTCTGAAGTGAGGGACTCTCTCCGGGGAATCCAGTTCCTATTCCAGGTAGGAGGTCGGCCCACGAGGGCTCCCGATTCTTTTTTTTTCAACGTTTTTTTTATTTATTTTTGGGACAGAGAGAGACAGAGCATGAACGGGGGAGGGGCAGAGAGAGAGTGAGACACAGAATCGGGAACAGGCTCCAGGCTCTGAGCCATCAGCCCAGAGCCTGACGCGGGGCTCGAACTCACGGACCGCGAGATCGTGACCTGGCTCAAGTCGGATGCTTAACCGACTGCGCCACCCAGGCGCCCCGAGAGCTCCTGATTCTTAAGTGGATTCTGAGCGGTTCCGGGCAGGCCCTCCCGGGACCTGGTGACCTAAGGTGTGTGGCTGATGGCTTCCAATAAGACAGAAGATTCCGTCAGCCCCTGTTCGCTCAGCTTGTGCCTGGGGAATCTGTAACCACGTGTCAGAAGCTCTTCCTCACTGGGGAGGGGAACACCATATTCTGTCTGGTGACTCATCTGGTGGTGAGAGGGACGTTTCCAAACCTGGTCGTGTTTGCCGGAGAATTCGAGGAGGAAAGCCAGCTGAGAGGTTGCTTACACCAGTGGCCCCCCAGTTGGTCTGTCGGGGCTCCTCCCCAGATGGGCCCCCTCAGCCCCTGACAGGCCTTCCTTTCTGGTTTGCTCAGGTCTGCGACGAGCCCCACCCCTTGCTGGTGAAGGAGATGATCCAGCACTGTGTGAACGCCAACATCGACGAAGCGTACAAGGTTGGCCTCGAGCCTGCGTCCCTGACACGGGGGGAGCCTCTCTGTGCTAGGGACTTCACAAGCGTCGTTCCACTGAATTCTTTTTTTTTTTTTTTTTTTTTGAGAGAGGGTGTGAGTGAGAGGCAGAGCGAAAAGCGGGGCTCACCTTAAGGGGGCCTTCTGCTCACCCAAAATGGGGCTTGAACCCACAAACCGGGAGATGATGACCTGAGCTGAAGGCAGATGCTTAACTGACTGAGCCACCCAGGTGCCCCCTCCACGTAATTCTTAGAATAAGGCTAGGAGTTGGGTACGCGTCAGAGGGGAAAACTGATTGCGGGAGACTGAATTTCTCGCTCTAAATCCCACCGCTGACAAGCACTCAACCTGCGATTCAGAATCACACACACTTGTACTATAATTACATCCCCCACGAGGGGACTTTGTTGACCCGAGACCAGCCCAACTCCTTACGTGTCAGTGACACCATCTGTCTGCTGAGGGAGACTTCATCCTCTGGCCCTGCCTGAAGAGTGTGGGGATGGCTCACTGGGACCCAGTGGCCCCTGGTCGTCCAGGAGAGGCAGGACCGGGGACTTCTAGACTCACTATGGAGTCCAGTCCCAAGTGCAGATTCCAGGGGGCATCTTCAGGGTGCCGGTGACCCTCAGGTCCACCAGGGCGGCAGTGGTACGATTTAAGTCCATTGACCCGATTCTGGGAGGTCCCCCACACCCGGCTGCCAGCAAACTAGGCCAGAGGTGGACTGGGTTTAGGGGCCAGACGCAACGCAAACCCAAGGGGAGACCTGGGCAGAGACCCCAACACACAGCCTTCATAAAGGCAGCCTTCAGATTTATGAACACTCAGCTTCCTTACCCCCTGCGTCCGTCCCAGGATGCCACCAAAGAAAACAACCGAGCCCGGACCCCGCAGTCTGGGTGGGCCGGGTGGGGTTGGAACTGAGGCCTGGGGTTGTGAGGGCAAGAGGTGGAGAGAACTCGGCCCCAGTGGGGGTTTGTTCGAGGCTCGGCTTGCAGGGGGAGCACCTCGTGACCTGCAGCTCCGGAGGGCACAGCAGACAGACGGTTCTGCCTCTTCCCCCAGGACTCGCTGGGATGATTCATACGGCTTTTTCGGGGCCTTGGATAAAAATACTACGTGGCTGTTGTAGCAGACCACGCAATGCTTTTTCAAACGTTTGTGATGTTGGGGCACCTGCCTGGCTCTGTCGATAGAGCGTGCGACTCTTAATCTTAGGGTGCTGAGTTCAGGCCCCACATGGGCATGGAGCCTACTGTAAATAAATAAACAATAAAACATTTGTGATATTCTCTCTGCTTGTTGGGAAACTCATGACCCCCCAGGCGATCTGGAGGGTCTGCCCACTGGCCGTTCCCCTGGATCACTGGGTTGCCCAAGATGATCCGTCCACTCCTTGCGGTGTGACGGACCCAAGACTGGTGTGGCTTCGACTTCTTGTCGTCCCCCCGCCCCAGTACCCTTGTCACTACCTCGTCTCTTCCTGTTTAGATTCTCGCTCACCTGTGGCATCTTGGCTATTCACCGGAAGACATCATTGGCAACATTTTTCGAGTGTGTAAAACCTTCCAGATGGCAGAATATTTGAAACTGGAGTTCATCAAGGTCAGTGAGAGTACAGCGATGCCCCCCTCTCTCCCAGGGAATGCGGGCCACGTCCTGGGCTCTTCGTTTTGCTCACGGGCCTGGCCCCTGGAAGGCACACGGCAAGTGTCTTGACCACAGCAGAGGCGGGCGGCTCATCGACCGGGGGCTGGGAGATGGTTGAAACCTGTCCCCACCGGTCAGCGACCTCGGGTTCCTTAGGGTGGCTCTTCATTAGCGATTGATTTGTTCATTTACCCTTAAGGTCGGGTTAATTGAGGTACAGTTTACATAGATTATAGTCAACCTCTTGGGTGCCTTCTGTTGACAAAAGTGCTGTCTCATAAATGCCATGGCTTTATGATTCCCCGCTCCCCAAATATATGTGCCCCTCTGTAGTCAGATCCTCCCCCAGCATCCAGAAGCCATTGATCTGCTTTCTGTTTGCAGGGACAGAATTTTCCAGAATGTCCTATAAATGGAATCAAGTAGAAGGGAGGCTTTTTTTTTTTTTTTTTTTTAAGGAAGAGAGTGAGCAGGGAGAGAGCAGACGGAGAGAGAGAGAGAGAGAGAGAGAGAGAGAGAGAGAGAGAGAGAGAATCCCAGGTAGGCTCCACACTCATTGCAGAGCCCAATGCGGGACTCAATCCCAAGACCCTGGATCGTGACCTGAGTCAGACACTCAACCGACTAAACCACCCATGCCCCTCCCCGCTTTACCTATATATCTTTTTTAAAAATCTTTTTGTTGTTTTGTTTTCGGGGGGCCTTTGAGTCTGGCTTCTTCTACTTCACTTAACGCATTTAGGATTTGTTCACACTGTCGCAGTGGGTCCTTCCTTTTACTGCCGAGTGTGTTCCACGATACAGATGAAGCACGCTTGCGTGTTCGCCAGTTGGAGGACGTTTGGGTGTCCGGGTTATGGGGACTCCACATAAGGCCACCGTAAACATTTGTGTGCGTGAATGTGTGTGAATGTGAACGTAAGTTTTTACTTCTCTGGGGTCACTTCCCAGGAGGTGAGGTTGCTGGCTGTAACGGGAAGGGTATGTTGAACTTTTCAAGAAACTGCCAAGCCGATTTCCGAAGCGGCTGTGGTATTTTGCATTTCTGCCAGCAGCGGGAGTGTTCCAGATGATCCGCGGCCTGGCCGGCACTTGGAATGTTTGGTTGATTTTTTTTTCGGTTGATTTTTTTTTAAAGCCATTCTAACAGATGCGTAGTAGTATCTGGTCGTAGCTTTATGTGCATTTCCCAGTAACCGAGGATGTCGAGCTCTCTTCCATGTGTTGATTTGCCTCCCACAATCCTTAGCAAAGCAAAGTTCAGCTGGGTTGTTTTCTTGTTCTTGAGCTTTGAGAGTTACTTATATATTCTGGCTGCAAGTCCTGTATCAGGTATGTGTTTTACAAATATTTTAATATTTTTTCCAAGCCTGGTTTTTTTTTTTTCTCTTTAAGAGTATCTTATAGGGGCGCCTGGGTGGCTCAGTCGGTTGGGCAACCAACGTCACTCAGGTCATGATCTCACAGATCGTGAGTTCGAGCCCCACGTCGGGCTCTGTGCTGACAGCTCAGAGCCTGGAGCCTGCTTCGGATTCTGTGTCTCCCTCTCTCTCTGCCCCTCCCCTGTTCACGTTCTATCTCTCTCCTTCAAGAGTAAATAAACACTTAAAAAATTTTTTTAGTTAAAAAAAAAAAAGTATCTTACAAGGAAATATCTCAACATCCTCTTAGAAAAAAATAAACTGAGCTTTAAACGTAACCTGTTATGACTTAGAGTTTATTTCCCAGCTGGAGTGTGAGTTCGTTGCATCGAGTTTAAGTAAACTATTAGTTCAAGTTAAAAATAAAACATAAAGTGCTCCCTCATGTATTAACCAGATTTACGTTTGCTTTGTTTTTCAGGAAATTGGATACACTCACATGAAAATTGCAGAAGGTGTGAACTCCCTTCTGCAGATGGCAGGGCTCCTGGCCAGGCTGTGTCAGAAGACAATGGCCCCGGTGGCCAGTTAGGGGACAAGAGTCCTCCTCATCCGTCCGTGAGACCCAGTTGTCAGCGCCTTCTGATCTGGACAAAATGCTGCCTTAGATCAGCATGGGGACGCACCTTCCTCTCACACAGTCGTAGCCTTCACCTTCATGCAGCTTCCACGATAGTTTGCGCTCAGCCTCAGACTCACAGATGTGGTGACAGGATGGAAAGGCCCCAGAGAACCTCCGGGGCATGGCACCCGATCTGGGCACGTGTGGCATTTCAGCTAATAAAAAAGCTGTCCAGGGGCACCTGGGTGACTCATTGGGTTGAGCGTCCGACTCTTGATCTCGGCTCAGTTCATGATCTCAAGGTTCATGAGATCAAGCCCCGTGTCGGGCTCTGTGCTGACGGCACAGGCTGCTTTGGATTCTCTCTCTTTCTCTGTCCCCCTCTCCTGCTCGTGCTCTCTCTCTCTCTCAAAATAAATAAGCATTAAAAAAATACAGTTTTATCAGCAGTAAGGTGGCACCACAAGGCCAGGAGGGAAACCGGCTTCCTGTCTCTGCCCCTAGCATCCTACAAGTAGAAAAGGTGATTTAGGAAGAGACCGACCAAGCTGATCTCAGTTCTTGCGGAAGCCTGCTGCGATTTACTACGGAGACAGACCTCTCAGAACAGCCTGGGACAGTGGGCCCTTCGGCAGGACGGGCAGCGATCACGGGACGGTGTTACTGGGTATCCTGTGTGTGCATGCTGCCGTAGAAATCCCCAGGGAATTTTATAATAATTTGCATGACTGTTCCCACCCCCCCCAAGGTACTATTTTTTTCAAACTGTAAAAAATCTCAATTGTACATAAGTGGAAAGAATGATGCAGTGAACTTCCCGTATCCACCACCCATCTTAAGTTTTACCAACATACGGCCATTCTGGTGTCCTCTTGTGTTCCCACCACCCTCCCCCATTCCGGTGGTTGAAGCAAATCCCTGATGTCGTGTTACAGGGGTTGGGGGTGACTCAGCTCCTGTGATTGGTGGTCTCGTGTGAAAGCTTCCATTGAGAACAGTTGTGTGTTGGGGTGCCTAGGTGGCTTGGTTGATTAAGCATCCGACTTAAACTTTTAACTTAAAAAAAAAATTTTTTTTAATGTTTATTTACTTTTGAGAGAGAGAGAGAGTGTGAGCCGGGGAGGGGCAGAGAGAGAGGGAGCCACAGATTCCGAAGCAGGCTCCAGGCTCCAAGCTGTCAGCACAGAGCCCGACACGGGGCTCGAACCCATGAACTGTGAGATCATGATCTGAGCCGAAGTCAGACGCTTAACTGACTGAGCCATCCCGGCGCCCCAAACTTTTAACTTTTTTAAATGTTTTACTTATTTTTGAGAGAGAGAGTGTGTGAGCAGGGGAGGGGCAGAGAGAGAGGGAGACACAGAATCCGAAGCAGGCTCCAGGCTCTGAGCTGTCAGCATAGAGCCCGACATGGGGCTCGAACCCATGAACTGTGAGATCATGACCTGAGCCGAACTTGGACGTAAATTTTTTTTTTTTTTTTTTTAAGAAAAAGAAAACAGCTGTGTGCCATGCTGGCTCCTGCCCTGTGGGCTCGAGGACAGAGGGTCCCAGCAGCTTGCCTCCTGTGTCCCCACTGCCGCAGAAACACAGATGGTGCTGGAACAGCTAGGCAAGCCCATGAGCCTTTCTTTAAATCCTCTCCCGGCCCAGGGTTGGCCACAGCGGCTCTAGAGCTCCCTTCCACTCTGCCATTCCTCCCGGGAAGGTTTGTCACCTGCCCGGGCCACAGCGTTGAATGGGACACTGAACTGATACAGGGAAGGCTCCCACGTAACTGGCTGTTTGGGTTAGGGCTCCAATTAGGGGAGAAAAAGAATTAAGGTCCTCAAAACCTGCAAGGTGAGGTTTTAGAAAAACATAGTTTCTCCATCTTATTTTTCATCTGGAGCTTCCATGGTCCCTGTGAGGTTTGGGGGGAGGCCCAGGGTCCAGAGGGTTCCCCACACCCAGTAACCATGGAGCCCGGAGCCCCCACCGCACCCCACCCCATCTGAGCCTGTGAGATCAGGACTCCTGGGTGGGGAGTAACAAGTGGCCAACCATTGTCATTTTTCCTTCTCGTTTCCCAACCTGTGGCACCAACTTACGGAAAGAGGACTGACCCTGTGACCAGGTCCCTGTCCCCAGCACACCCTCTCTCTCTCTCCATCCCCTGACCTTGGCCTGGGGCGGGGCAAGGCCCCTTTCGATGAAGCAAGAGGCTTGACTTTCATTCCCTTAGAAGGTTTTTGCGTGAAGCAGGGAAAGCGGACGTGAGAATTGCTACTTTTAAATGAAAACGGTCTATTGGGATGTTTCAGTTGAAGGAAGCATCTCGTTTCTCTGGCTGTGGCTTTTCTGACTCAGAAGGTCCCTTGGGGCCCCTGCCCCTCCCGTGAGACAGCTGTGTTTCTGCCCAATCAGCTCGGCGGCCGCGCAGCTCCACTCCTTTGGAAACGTGACGCGCTCTGTCCACAGCAGATGTCCCCACTGGCTGCGCGAAGTTCCCTGCAGCCTTACTTCTTCCAAGTGAACCGAGGCCCAAAGAAAGGAGCGCCGGGGCTCCCCTAACTCTGCTGAAATCACATGTAATGCTTCTAGGAGGCGAGACAGATCGGATCTCTGCCCGGAGATGTGGATTATTAAATATGGCTCCACCTATATAAATTAACTGTACAAGCTTATGGACCACGAGGAAGAGCCCAGCAGCCGGCATTGGTTAGCACTTTGGAACCTGAATCCAAAGCAAAAAGCACAGGAGTACCAGTGATGCACGATGTTCTAGACGTGGGGACAGGGATGCAGCTTGCCCTGAATCTTGACATCCGATCGCGGCAGGGGCTCTGGGCTCCCGTGGGAGCCGGGCGGGGGGGTAGGGGGTGATTCCACCTGTAACTGTCCTTTCCCCACCGGTCCCCCGCGGCCTGGTGGATGGTCCTCAGACGTGTCAGCGCGTCTCCCAGGAGCAACCGTGGGGGGTCTAGCGGTTGAGCAACTCAGAGAAGTGACCTTTGGGGAGGCGGTAAATAGTCCTCTGAGCTTGGTGGTCCCCTCGGCTCCTTGAACGAAGATGAAAAGGTTTGTTACAAGGAAAAGGGTTGCCTCGACAGCACTCTGTTCCCTCGGCAGCAGGGTGGCTGGGTCACGGTCAGGGTCGGGATGGGTGGAGATGGTCAGCGTTCAGCCCCCTTCCTGCCCTGCAGGCTGAGCCCACCCATCAAGCTGCCTTCCTTCCCTTGGAAATCCTGACTGTGCTTATCGATGCCGCCCGGCTGGGGTTAACCCGCACGGGGACGCCCTCTGCCCTGTGACCCGCACTCACCTTCGAGGCGCGTCCTCTCCCCTCCCACCCAGAAGGCACCTGCCAAGAGCGTCTGCTCTAACTCAGCCCTGCTTCCTCCTCGCCTGGCACAGCCCTTCCACTAATTCGAGTCCAGGGATCGTGTCACTCCAGCCTCCAGGCCACCGTGGGCGCCGGCCGTGGAGTTCGGCCCCCTGTGCCCGACGGGATGCTGGACGCAAAGGTTCCATCCAGCCGCAGCTGGACCCCAAGCCGGAACCCACTGTGTCGTTTCTGCCACCCTAACCTACCTCACAGCATCGTTTCTTTCAGCTCAGAAACCTGCACAGCGCTCTGGCTCCCGCCCCGCGTCTCTGCTTCTCTGCTCCCTCGCTCCCCACTCTGCAGTGGAACTTCCGGAAAGTTCTCCACTCCCTGTGTTGTGCCCTCAATTCCATTCTCTCCTCAGCATCCGGGGATCCTCTTTCCAGTCTCCCAGGCCGCCCCCTCTCCCATCCCAGAAAACCCAGGTGCAGGCCGCGTGGCTGGCCGCGCCGCCCCATCGTCAGACCCTCTGGGTGCACCGCTGCCCCCCTGCAAATCTTTCCCCCAGCGGGGCGAGGAGGGAGCCCCCACAGCTGCCCTGGCCTGCCCCAGTCCCATGCCTCTTCCTTTCCTCTCTCAGCCTACAGCCATCTGCGAAATCCCTCCCACCGGAGTGTAAGTCCTGAACGGTCAGGGATTTGAGTGGATTCTTTTTTTTTTTTTCCCTTCAGGTTTTATTTTTAAGTAGGGGCACCTGGGTGGCTCAGTCGGTTAAGCGTCCAACTCTTGATCTCGGCTCAGATCATGATCTCATGCTTTGTGAGTTCGAGCCCCATGTCAGGCTCTGCACGGACAGTGTGGAGACTGTTTGGGACTCTCTCTCTCTCTCCCACTCTCTCTGCCTCTCCTCTGCTCATGCCCCCTCACCCTAAGAATAAATAAATAAATTTTTTAAAAAGCTTTAAAAATTTTAAGTAATCTCTACACCCCCTGTAGGGCTCGAACTCACCACCCTGAGATCAAGAGTTGCACCCTCCACCGACTGAGCCAGCTGGGCACCCATGAGTGGATTTTATGACTGTGTCTGCGGCGCTTAAGGCCGACTTGCCCGCGGCAGGTGCTGGGAGGTATGGTTGGGGGAGGGGCAGTGGCTGAGCTCTCTGTGCCTTCGGGGCACCACGAGAGGGCACGTGTGAACATTCAGCCCCACGCTGGCTGACCAAGCGGGTGCTTCACACGGTCCAGCCACGACCGTCATGGGCACCCTCCTCTGTCTCCAGGTCCCACCCCTGTCCCTGTGTCCCTCACATGCCGTGTCCCAGTTGCACCGTTTTGCCAGCGAGGCAATAGTCCCAGAAGGTGAAGTCACTCGCTCAGGATTGCGGAGACCACCCAGGGCCCACCCCATCACCCCACAGCTCACCAGCACCCCCGGCCGGACCCCCCACAACAGCCTGAGGCCCTTGTGCCTGCCGTGGAGCTGTCCCCTCGCCGGGCCTGCCACGGGAGCCGGGGGCGGGGTGGGCACGGGCTGCTCAGGGGGCCCAGCACCTAGGGGCGCGGTCCCATCACCCGACAGAGCCCCCCCCATTTCAGCACCATGGGTGCCACCCCTCAACCCCCTCCGGGGCCCCCACGTGGCTCCCCCAGCCCTGTTTTTTTCCCCTTGGGATGGGGCCTCTCAGGCCTGTGAG
Organism: Herpailurus yagouaroundi; assembly: GCF_014898765.1. Classification (NCBI taxonomy): domain Eukaryota; kingdom Metazoa; phylum Chordata; class Mammalia; order Carnivora; family Felidae; genus Herpailurus; species Herpailurus yagouaroundi. The sequence goes on along the minus strand of NW_024412447.1, from coordinate 10,424,621 downwards.
GCCCACCGCCCTGGAAGAAGGGGCACCTACCTTCCAGGCCCTCGCTAGGCTTCTGTGGCTGCCACGCTCTCGTTCACGTAATCGGGCTCCTCGTCCGGGCTTCCTGCCAGCGACGGGGACGCCTCCCTCGGGCCTCGCTCTGCGGACCAGGGGGCAGACGGTTCGCACGTTCACACCCACACCCGTCCCCCCAGCCAGAGGCTCGGGCCCAGACCCCCAGAGGCTGCAAAACAGCCTGCGGGAAATGCCACACTGAACAGTGTGTCGGTCTCATCCCTGCGGTTCGCCGGAGATTGGCCCGTGGCGGGGGCTGCCGATGGGGTTCGAGGCGTCTGCGGCCACCGACGGGCCAGAGGCGTCGCTGCACAGTCAGCTGCACGGGCTGCAGGGGAGCCCTCCCGGCCTGGCCCTCCCGGGTCAGACCCCGACTCTCCCTCCCTCGCCCACGCCCACCCACCGGATCCTCCCAGGCCAGGCGCCCCCCCCCCCCGCCGCAAGCGTGCTGAAGCTGACCGCTCCGGAGCCCCTGCCCTCCAGACACGTACCCACCACCCTCCTGGACTCCCGCCACTGCCGGATGGAAGCTGAGTTCTGATAGTCCTCAGATCCTTCGTCCCCTGCAGGGAGACACCGAGAGAGGGGCTGGCCCAGGCCTCAGGCCGGCAGGGGCGCCTGGGTTCCTCCTGTGCCCCGTGCTGGGCAGCCCCTCGGGGGAGGAAGGGGTCCTGTCGGTGCATCTCACTAGGGCCGGACCCCCGGGGCCCCTCCAGGCCTCGAGCAGTGCTTTATCCAAAGGCACGAGAGCTGAGGTGAACCTTCGGGTTTCGAGGCAAGTGGTGCCTTTGAGCAACAGGGGCCTTGGATCTCAGCCGAGGAGGCTGGCCTCCCTGCCAGCTCCCGGGACTGGCAGCCTCACCTGACTCAGTGTCCTTCCGCTTGCAGATGAGCACGTTCTCGTACGAATTGGCATCATCATCGTCTGCTGGGGAGAGGAGACGGGGCTGTGGGTGCCAGTCGGCCCTGCCCAGCAGGCCGGGCTCTTCCTCCCTCCCTCCCTCCGTCCTGCCTTCCCTCTGTAGGTGACCCGTCCTGCCAAACCCTCAGCCTCTGCACCGACCTCCCCCCACCCCCGCCGGGAGGCTCCCGAACATTCTCCTGGACAAGCTTCTTCATTGACACTGGCCTGGCTTCGGCAGCCGCCACCCTGAGCTCCTTCATTGTCTTCTGAGGTCCCCCCCAAATGCACCGGGGAGGGGGGAGTAGGGCTCAGGCTGCAATCAGGCAGTTGGCTAGTTGGGAGGGAGGGAGGGAGGCCCGTTGCTACCGGGCAGCGAGGGGCAGGGATTGCTGCTGGAGGCCACGGAGAGGCGGGCTCCGGGCCTAGGCTCGTCCTGAAGCAGTACCTCTGGGCGGGGCGGGGCGACCCCAGGCCTATCAGAGCCTGGCACCCCCTCATGGCCCCCGTCAGGGGCAAGCTGAGCTCTAACTGCTGGCCCACTGCCTGCATCCATCTGAGGTGGGTGCAGGGGGCGGGGAGAAGACCCTCCTCTCTACCCACCACGGCCCCACTCCCCAGCATGGCCCAGGCAGGAGCCAAGATGCAGGAACTGGCCTCAAGCCCCAGACCCGAGCACCTCTCAGCAGGCACTGCCCTCCCTCACTCCTCAGTTTCTTCTTCTGTGAACCAAAGGTGTTAAGGGCCTAAGATTCTGGCATCTTCAGAGCCCGCAGGGCTCAGTGTCAGTCAGCCCGGCCGCCCTGCCCAGGGCCTTTCTCCGAGGTGCCACGTGTACCCATCAGTTGCTGCCCAGTCCCGAGGGGGGGCCTGCACGACACGGGGGCTCAGCCTCCCCCGCTACCTCTGCCCCCAGCTCCCCCTCTGGTCCCCTCACCTCTGCGGCCCACCACCCTGTCCCCTCTCTGCCTCCCACACATCCCTTCCCTACTGCGCTCCTGGGCTTTGGCCCCGAGCTCCCCAACTCCGCCACCCGTCCAGACCTAGGCCCAGCCTCCTCCTCCACGTTCTTCCCACCGCCTCTGGCCTGGGGAACGTGGCTTCTGAAGTTTCCCACCTCCCCTTTTTCCCCCTCCTCCGCCTCACCTTCCAAGGGCTTCTGGAACTGCCCCCAGTTGTAATAGTGCGTGGCAATGGGGTCTCTGGCAAGAAAACACGGACACAGGCTGGTTGCTAGGTAGGCGTGTGGTTGGGGTGGGAGCATCACGGGGGACAGTGAGGCCAGGGTTGTTCCAATATATTGTTCCCCTGGGGGCTCGTGGGGGCTGGGCCAGGCTCTCCCCTGGTCCCTCCGTCCCTGAGCCACCCAGCCTGGCTCCAGCCATCCCGACTCGTCCCCCTCTTCCCTGGGGAGCAGTGTGCCCATCTGTGAGATGAAGAGACATCCCTGAGGGCCCTTCCTCCCTGGGGTTTTTGGAACTTGTCTCTAGGCGATGTGGGATGAGCCCCCCCAGACAAACCCTCCCTAGAGCAGGGCCATGTCCCTGTCCCCACAAAGCCATAACCACCTGAGGGGCAGAGCCTGCCTGGGCCAGTGGGTTCCGGGGCAGGAAGTCTTCCTAAAGGGGGAAGCTCAAAGCAGGGGTGGGTGGGGGGCGGGGATGAGGGGCCAGGGCCCGCAGAAGACCACTCACATGAAGGCTCCATCAGATCCTCGTCTGCTTCCTGCAGGAAGAGGCGAGAATTAGGCCTGAGCCCCGGGCTGTGGGCCCCACCGCAGCCCCCACTTCCCCGGATACCACCCACCTTTGCTGAAGTTCTCCAGGTACCTAGAGGACGCAGAATCTGGAAGAAAGGCGGGCTCGTGGCTTCCTCCCGTCTCGGCCCCACTCCCACCCCCAAGGAAGGGCCTTCCAGACCCAGGTGTTTCGTACCTTCATAGCTTTGCACCTGCTCTCTGTCCCCTCCCCCCAGGCCTCCTGGCCCAACACCTCAGGGGACCCCCCCACTGCCCACGTGTCTCAGTCCCCCCTTCACCCTTGCCCCCACCCCTGTGTCTCAGTCCCTCCTCCCCCCCATGTCTCAGTCCCCCCTCACCCCTGCCCCCACCCTGTGTCTAAGGGCCACTCACCCTCGACGCTGGGGGAGAACCGCAGAAGCTTGTCCTTCCTGCAGGAAAGGGGGAAGGGAGGGGCTGAGGAGGGCTGGGTGGGGAGGAGGCCTTGGGGTTTGTGAACCACAGCCCCAGGGCCCCCTCGTGGAGCCCTCAGAATCCAGCTCGGGGGCTCCGAGGTTCAGGGAGGGAGCGAGGTCTTGGCCGGAGCTCAGCCAGGTGGGGACCGCAGGACCCTCCTTCCCATCACCTCCTATGGGGTTGTGACCCCTCTGGGCCTGGGGTCGGGGGCTTATGCCTACCTTGTTGGTGCCACGTCAGAGGCTGTGTCCAGCAGGGGCCCTGGCCAGGCCTGCCTGACCACTGCGAAGGACAAGGGGGTGTTGGCTGGACCCCCAGACCAGCCTGCCACTTACAGGCCCCTCACTCCACCAGATCAGGCCTGGCCACCACCTCAGAACGATGGGGACAGATATGGACACCCCCAACCCTGAGCCCAGTCCCTGGACCCTTCAGTTTGGGGACTCACAGGAATAGGTCCGGGCCACCGCAAAGTTCTGTGCATTCTCTTCCCTGGAAACACAAGGAGCTGTGCTGAGCCAGCGCATGGCCTCCCACAGCCCAAGGGACAGAGAGACAGGAGAGATGGACAGACAGGGGCGAGGAACGGAGAGGGGAGGGACAGACCAGGGTGAGAGTGATCCAGGGCTCCCTGATGCCCCATTCTCCGGACTGCTCCCCAACCCTGCCCGCCGGGTGTCCACCCTTCTCGCATGGCCCCAGGCTGGAGCCAGCTGTCTCCACGGCCTCCCCAGGAACCCCGGAGATGGTCAGGAGGGTCTGTGGGCGGGGGCTGGGGAGGCGGCCCCGAGCTTCTCCGGTGAGGGTCAGGTGGTTCTTCAGAGATCTCAACCGACGGTAACTTCAGTCCCTTTTGAGATGTTCCAACCCACCATTTGCTCCCAAATACCTGGTGAGGTAACTTCAAAGCGAGACACAGCGAGGTGTCCGGCCATCACCCCCGTGTCTTCTTTCTTTGAAACGGATCTCTGATTTTTACGGAGGCCCATCTAAAAGACTGTATTTCCCAGTCTCTCTCGTGCCTAAGCACGGCCCTGTGATTAAGCCCTAGTCAATGAGACGCAAGCCAAGGTTGTTGGGACCTCCAGGAAAACGTCTTTAAAGGAGGCACTGCCAACAGGGGTGCACCCTTTTTATCCTGGTGCTTCATTCTTACTACTACTGCCTGGAACACAGAGATGAGGGCTGGAGCTCTGGCTGCCATTTTGGACCATGAAGCTCCCTGGAGAGCAGAAGCCACCACTAAGGGTGGGAGGGCAGGTTGGCTAAACATTAAAGCCTTTGGGGCTTCTCCTCTGGACCAGAATGGGTATCTGGCCCAGGCTTCCAGGAGCTCCTGGAAGGCTGAGGGGTCAGGGTGACCTGATTTAGGAGGGCTGTCCTAACTCCACAGGAGAGAGTCAGGCGTGGCTTCCCACGGGAGCTGGGCCTGGAACACACAGCGGTCACTTCACGTAGGCTGGCAGGATGGAACCCAAGTGAAGTGGGTTCTCCTCCTGTCCAGGCCCAGTTTCCACTTCCCACCATGACAAAGTTTCACTTCTGGCTCTAGCTCAGTCAGGGGCCCCGAGTGGGCAGGCACTGAGAGAGGGAGACAGGAGATACGGAGGAGGCCTGCCTTGGGGCAGGGGTGTGGGAGGCACCAGTGGGGCCCAGGTCCCCCACCCCACCCTCACCCCCTGTGGAGCCTGTGGGCTGGAGATGCAGGGGAACAAGTGGTCAAAAAAGCCGGGAAAAGTCTAGTCCTGGGCCCAGGGCTGGGTGTGGATGGGGACACTCTATTTTCAAACTTCATTGTGGTTTTTCAGTTGCAAAAGGAAATGAGAAAGCGTGTGTGCGCAGTCGTAGGTAAGTTCCTTCCCTGGGCGGGCACACGGTGCCGCATGTGTGAGAAACACACGCATGAGCAAGAATGCGGGGGGCGTGTGGGTGTGAGTGGGCACGCCGGCCCGTGCACACGTGTGCACGCGGGTCTCAGCGCAGGGGGTCTCTCCCGGGTCTCAGCCCAGGCCCGCCGTCTGTCACTTTCCTGCTCAGTGTAAGGACACCAGTGGCCCCTGCCCTCCTGACCCGGGCTGTCCTTGGGCCACACCCCGGTCTGCAGCGACCGGCACCTCTGACCCTCCCAGCGCTCGCCTGTCCCCAAAGTGCCATCCGGCCTGGGGTCAATGACCCCGTTTCACCTCTCCCCCTAGCTCCCTGCTTCCGGCTCCTCTGTGGCTCCCCCGGGCCCTCAGGACAAAGGCCACAGCCTCCGCCCCCTCGCCCAGCTCACGTCTCTCAAGAGAGGCCTGTACCTGCCACCTCAGCCCCAGAAGACTGTGTCCACCCCGGTCCTCGGTGGGCAACGGCCCGCACTGTTCTCTCTCTGGAATGTTCCCTTTCGCCTTCTTTCTTTCTTCAGATCCTCCCCACCTCCCGCCCCCCACCCCCACCCCAGCAGGCCTCCTGATTCCCCCAGGACACGCCCACATCCTCCTGGAGCTCTGAGCTCTGTGAGCCTTTCTTCCAGGGGAGACCTGTACCCCGCTTTGCTCTGCGCCCGGTCTCGGTTCCCCACGTGGCCTAGGAGGGCAGGACTCTTGTGTCCGCCCCCAGCACCAGCACAGTGGCCTCCCCTCGGCTGGGGGCAAGGGGAGGACCTCTGGGCAGGCAGGCTGTCCCTCCTCCCAAGGCTGGACTGCTCGGGACCCATTGGAGGAAGGAGGCCGGAAGGGGTGAGGGAAGGGGGGCGGGGACACCCAAGGGGCTGCCCCTGTGGAGGCCCACAGCCAGGGCACCCCAAGTCACTGGGCTGGGGACACCTAAGCACTCACAGGCTCCTCTGCTCGTAGATCTTCTCAGACTTCTTCACCACTGCAAGAACAAGACCAGATCATCAAGCGTCCCAATGCCGGGGCGGGCACTGAGCTCTGAGATCCCCCCATCTTGTCTCCCCTGTGCCCTGGGCAGGCCCCAGATGGGACATGGGACACGGTCGGCCAATCGCCGCGGGCCACCTGTCACTGATACGGTGTCTGCTCTCTGGGAGAGCAGAGCATGAAGGTCCACGCTGCAGGCAGCACAGCACATCTCCATCCTTTTTCCAGAGCATTCCCCTGCCCCAGACCCCTTGACCCAGCACAACCAAAGCCCCACAGTGACCCAGACTCATGGTCTTCAGGGCTGGTTTAGGGTTTCATCCCTGCCTCGTCGAAGCCTGTCTTTCGGTCCACCCAGCACGGCCAGGTCTGGGTACGCCCTTGTCCCCCGCCGCACTGTTACCTGGGCGGGAGCAGCGCACGCACAGGCTGGCCACCGTCCCCAGAAGCAGCAGCAGGGCCACCCCCGGCCACAGCAGCTCGGCGTCCACGTTCATGTCCGCTCCTAGCCACTCGTCCTGCAGGGCTGCAACGTGGATCATCCCGTGACCGCCCCTCCAGGGTCCTGCCCAGCCCCACACCCTCGGATTTCCAGACCCCCTGTCCCGACAGCCCCACGGCTGAGCCCAGGCCCTGGGAGCACCGGCTCCCCTCCCTGCCCTAGCAACAGGTCAGGCTGGAACCAGCCCTGGAACCACCTTGCTCCCTCATCTGACCCCAAACCCGCAGTCCTGGTCCCAGGGCCATCACCGACACTTGGTTAAGTGCTGGAAGGTTCTGGGGACCAGACAGCACCATGTGCCCTTTGCTTAATCCACACAGCTGCCCTCCCAACATTTCACAAATATAAAAACTGAGGCCGGAGGGGCGCCTGGGTGACTCAGTCGGTTGAGCGTCTGACTTTGGCTCAGGTCATGATCTCATGGCTGGCGAGTTCGAGCCAGACGTCGGGCCCTGTGCTGACAGCTGGGAGATTGGAGTCTGCTTCGAATTCTGTGTGTCTCCCTCTCTCTCTACCTCTTCCCCACTCATGCTCTGTCTCTCTCTCTCTCTCTCAAAATGCATAAACATAAAGAAAGAAAAAGAGAGAGAGAGAGAGAGAAAGAAAGAAAAGAAAGAGGAAGAGGAAGGAAGGAAGGAAGGAAGAGGAAGGAAGGGAGGAAGGGAGGGAGGAAGGGAGGGAGGGAGGAAGGAAGGAAGAGAAGGAAGAAAGGAGAAACTGAGGCTGGAGATCCCAGCTGCAAAGTAAAAAGTCAGGACTCAAACTCCAGCCTCGGGGCCCTAAGTCTGGCTCTACCCTGTCGCCTCCTGTAAACCCAGCTTTGCTTCCTGAGCTCGGGACACGGCCCCTTCGGCACCGGAGCCCCGGCAGCCGCCACCCACCCTAGGGCGTTTCTCGGCCCCTATCAGGAGTGGGATCTCCTTTCCTTAAGCACCAGGGGGGTCCTGAGGGCATAAGGGGAAGAAGGGTGCGGGGGGGGGGGGGGGGGGGGGGGGGGGGGGGGGGGGCAGAGAGGCCTGGCGGGCTCCCGCTGCAGCTGGCGGCGGGAGGTGCCGGGAGCGTCGCGGGCTGGAAGGCAGACTCTGCAGGGTGAGGAGACTCTGAATCCCGCCTGGCCTCGGGCCACCGCTTGGTCAGTGGCTGGTCCCAGCCGCGGAGCCACGCTGGGACTGCCAGTCCTTGGCGAAGCCACGGGCGGCCACACACCGGGGCCCGGGGAGTGCCCCGCTGAGGGGGTTTCCGGGAAGAATCGTCGCGAGCGCGGAGACAGTCTCCTGGCAGTGGCCGGGGGACGCGGCTGAGGGGGTGACAGGGCGTCTCCGAGGGGGCCCACACCGGCTCCCTGCACATCCTGTGCACACCTGTTTTCCCCCTGCCTCAGCCACCCGGGGGGAGGGCTTCTCCCCACTTTACAGCCGGGGAAGGCGAGGCCGGGGGAGAAGCGGAGCCTCGTACCGCCCGGCTCCTGCCCTGGGCTCCCCGAGGCCTACACCGCGGCGGCCGGCGGTCCCTTTCGCCTCTCCGGGCTGCCTCCACCCTTGTGGCAAAAATGACCAGGAACCTCCACGCCACACGGAGCCTCCGTCGGGGCCGTCACAGAGAAGCCACCCCTCCTTCCCCAAACACCGAGTGAGTCAGTGGGAGCACGAGCGTCGCCAAATCTCAGGACGGGGCGGCCCCCGCCACCCCGCGACGTTGTCCGTGTTGAGCCCCGCCCTCTCAGAGCCAGGGCGCTGCCCTCCCGGCCTGCACAACCTCCTCCCCGCACCACCCCCCCCCCCCCCCCAACCTTGGGCCGCCCGCCCCAGGGCACTTCAGGCTGTGTGGGGTTGGGAGCACCTGGTCCTGGAGGGAGGACTCCAGCTTGTGCCTGTGTGTCTCCTGGCCTCGGTTTTCTCATCTACAAAATGGGGATCGACGCGGTGCCTTCCTCAACGCACTTTCGACAGATGATAAACAGTCTGGCTCACCGGCCGGGCTTCCGGAAGAGAAGCGTGCTAAGGGTCTTATTTCTGGCCGGCTGGTTTAGAGAACTCACTCGTGCTCTTGCGGCCTGGCGACGGAGGCCCAGGACCTGGCCTGCTGACCTCTGTGGCCGTCCCGGGGAAGGGGGACCCTCGATCGCAGGGCATCCTGGCCACCAGGGCGCCCTCTTGCTTCCTGGACCCGGCTGTCCGGGGACAAGCAGCACGGTCGGGGCCGGGGTGGGGGGGGGGGGGCATCCTGGCCCACCCCCGCCCCCCTGGCACTGGCTGAGGGAAGGAGGGGGAGCCCGAGAACACAGCGTGTGTCTGCCTCTGCTGTGGAATCCCAGCCTCACTGGCCTTCGGCGGCCCTTCTACAACAGGGGAAATAATGAGGCCCAGCATCGAGATGGTGCTCGGAGGTGCTAGTGTGGGAGTCTGGGGGACACAGCTGGATGACGACCACGACTCGCCACCATCAGGGTCCCCATGGAACGGGAAGGGGCAGCCACAGCCTTTTGGGGGCGGGGGGTGTTGCAGTGAATAGTGCGGGGTAACCCTACCAGAAAGAACCGTCCCGCCTGGTCCCCCAGACACACTGGCCCGAGCCTCCCCCTCCACCGCCCCACGGGGGCCATCGTGCCGGGACCCCGGGGCGGGCTGGGATCCGGCCCGGCCCCTCAGTTGTCACAGACGCGCCAAGTGTCACTTGGGAGATGCCAGCTCCCTTCATCCAAAGGAGGAGAGGGAGGCCCAGAGAGGCAGGCACTCTGTCCGAGTTCCCCCAGCGAGCCCGTCAGCAGAACCAGGACCCCCAGCTCAGGCAGGGCTGGCTCCAAAGGCCACGCTCCTGTACCCCTTTCTTACAATTCTATTTTTAAGAAGCATGAAATATTTTTTCAAAGAGAGGCCCCCAGACCGAGCAGATCCGCCCTCCGGCCGGGCTTTCCCACCCAGGCCCCACGAGCTGGTGGGCGCAGGATGAGGGTTGGGGGAGGAGGCTGAGCCCCCAGGAGAGGCAGGCCCAGAGGCCCCAGGAGGGCCCCAAGGGGCAGGCAGGGCTGGGTGGGGTGGGGAGGCGAGGCGGCCTGTGGCCACAGGCCGAGGTGCCGCGGGCCAAAATAGCACAAAGGGAAGTGCGCAGTTTTCAGATGAACAAGGTTTGCAACAGCCCTCGGTGGGAAAGCCCTCAGGGCCGGGCCTCAGTGTCCCAGCCTCCCGCCCCATCTCCCAGCCCTACCTCCAGCCGTTGATGGGGAAACTGAGGCCTACCAGGGCGGCAGGGCAGACTAGGGGGCAGGAGTGGAGCGAGAGATTCGGATCTGGGCCCTGGGAATGCTTTATCCGCTGGGCTCTGCTCTGGTGCCTGTTCCCTTTCCCATGTAATCTTGGCCTTTAGATAAGGCCGACCCAGGGACCTCTAACGGAGGCTCGTAATGCTCAGGAGGCCAGTGTGGGGGCCTGGGCAGCCCTTGTTCCGGGGCAGAGGTGGGGAATGGTGACGGCCAAGGTCAAGGGCGGGGGGGGGGGGGGGGATGGTGACAGAGCCGGGCACAAGCAGGTCCCCAGGGCCTACAGCCTCGCAGTCAGAGAGCCGAGAGCTGGAGCGCCAGGCTGGGGGCTGGGTGGGGGCGGTGGGAGGGCTGCTTCCATCTGGCCTGAGGCAGGCCCTGGGCACGCTTGCCTGTGGAGTCCCACCCGTCCTCCAATAGCCCGGTGGCAGGGATGTTACAGTCCCATTTTACGGACAAAGAAACCAGGGCTCGTGGGCCTGGCCCCTCACCGGTCTCTGGAAGCGATAGGACCCGCAGGGGCTTCCCAGGCCCTCATAGGCTGGGCTGGGGAAGGCGAGGGTGGGAAGGTGGCCAGAAACAGGCTGCCCCTGGGTGCCGCAGGGTCCCGGAGGGAGCACTTCCCAGCCAGGGGCGCCAGGGCAGGACCAGGGCCCAGCGGCTGGGCATCTCCCCACCCCACCCGGCGGGACCCCCCCCCCAGCACTCCCGCTGGGCCAGTGGGGCCATTCCTGCCCCCGTGGGGAGTTCAGTGGGAGCCAGCCTCCGGACCCCTGGCCCTGGGCCAGGCTCCAGGCACTCCTGGGCAAGACTTACCTGACAGCTGGGGGCTCCTCACTGCGGCCACTTCATCCTGAGCCCACACACCTGCCCGAGCTGACGCCAACGCCACAGACTCTGGCGGGCAGCAGGCAAGGCAGCGGGCTTCCTGTCAGCCCCTGAATCATCCCTCACACATCCGCTGCTCTGCCGGACAGGCTCTGCTGTTAACAGACGGAGACACAGAGACACTCGCAGAGACAGGGAGAGACGCCAAGGGACGAGGGGAGAGAGAGAGACACGGACGCAAGCAGGCGTGGAGAGAACACACACACACACACACACACACACACACACACACGTACGCACGCACTAAATACACACATGTAAACCCAAGTCACACAGAGAGGAAGAGACATACACAGAGGGACTGGAAGAAAGAAGGAAGTGGGGTGCACACACACACACACGCACACACACACACAGGCAACCAGAAAGTAGGAAGAGATGGAAAGACACACACACACACACACACACACACACACACACACACACACACTTCAAGAGGGAGCAGCACACAGAAAAAGGCACACAGGCAGGGAAAGGATGAGAAACAGACACACACAGGCATACACATGTACAGAGTGTCCTTTCTCCTCCAGAGACAGGCAGAGCCTGAGCTTGAGATTGACTGACAGACACAGAGACCCGCAGACTCTCAGAGACGCACAGAGGGAGGGAGAACGAGACAGGCACCCAGGGAGCGAGAGTCCCAGGGAATGAGACACGCTCTCACGCGCACACACCGTGCACGCTCCCGTGGGACGTGGGACAGAGGGACGCACGGCAGGTGCGCGCTGGGGCAGACAGAACAGCGCTGCAGCCCACCCGCCATAGGCGTCAGAAGCAGCAGGACAGGGAGGTGAGCCGGAGGACACAAGGGTGGAGATGATCCAGGAGCCACGGCTCACGGCCCCCCACCCCCGCCCTTATTCCCAGAGACCCAGAGACCCCTCCCGCGGCTGCTGCCCCCATGCCTATACCCCGTCCACTTCAGGGACTCCACACTGGCTCCTGGGGGACCCACAAATGCACAGGTTGCTTGGGTGCCTTCTGTTACTGGGCGTTGACTTGCCTAAGGCCATGGAACTGGTAGTGGCACCCCACTCGCAGGAGACCCCAGGGAAACCCACCAGGGTCCCAAGCCTCCATTAGTCTGGAATTTCAGAGCCCAGGCCCTCCGGTCCCGTGGGCCCCTTTTGGCCAGAGACTTGGTTTCTCTTTCGGCCCGTCCCGTCCAGGCCGGGGCCAGGGCTGCCCGCGGCTGCCACCCTGTGGAGAAGATAGGTAGTGCAGCGGCCAAGCCTTGATGTGGGAAATCCCTGGGGCCTCACGCCAGGAGCTTGTCCCCCATCCCAGTGCACGGTGGCACCGGGACTAAAGCCAAGTCCGTCTGACTCCCAGGCCCGTGCCTGTGCGGGCGCTGCCATACTCTATTCCCCGCTGGGCCATGCTTCATTTGGTTCCCACGGTAACTGGCCCCTTTGATGTCACTTTCCTTACACAGGCAGAGAAGGCTGGAAGCCCATGGAAGCTATGCTGGATTTGAGCCCAGATCCCCAATCTCCAGCCTGTTGTCTTCTCACCACCCACAAGTGCAGGGAGGCTGGTGGCTGTGTGCCAGCGGCCCTCCATGCTGGGACCACCTGCCCGAGCCCCACTCAGACAACTGGGACAAGCTGGTGTTGGTGTCCATCGATCCCTGGACTGTGCCTCTACCCAGGGGTCTCCAGCTGGCAGAGATGGACAGAACCTCACACATCCAATGGGAAGGAGGTATCGTCCTACATGCCTGGCTTCTGTCTCAGGCCTTAGCAATGGCAGAAGTGACCTCCAACTACTGGTAAGGTGTTAAGGTCAATCTGCGGTGGGACCTAGCTCAGACCCTCTCTGAGCCCATTTTTTTTTTTTTCTTTTTTAAAGTTTATTTTGTAAGAGGGGGAGAGCACAAGCAGGGAAAGGGGAGAGGGAGGGAGGAGGGAGGGAAGGAGGGAGGGGGGGGGAGAGAGAGAGAGAGAGAGAGAGAGAGAGAGAATCCCAAGCAGACTTCGAAAGACCAGTGCAGAGCTTGATGCGGTGCTCAAACTCTCTAACTGCAAGATCATGACCAACTGAGCCACCCAAGCGCCCCTGGGGTCACAGAGATACTAAAGGCTGATGGGAAGCTGTGGATTATCCACAGAAAAAGCACCTTGAGAAGTGTGCACGTTCTAGAAACCCCTGGAGCCAGGGGGTCTGCCACCCCCAAGCCTAAGGTACAAAAGAGCCTCCCTTCCACTCCTCCTCCCCAGCCTTCTGACACCCACTTTTGGCTGTGAACTCACTCCCCAAAGGCACCTATTCTCATTCTTCAACCTCCCCCAACCTAAGCGACTGCTTGTTTTGGCATCTACAGGTATTTCTGAGGGGCTTTGAATCTAACGAAAGTGCCATTGCAGTCTGTCCACACCCGGGCCTAGGTCCCGTCTCTCACATCGTTGTGATCCATCAACACGTGCCTACGGTTCATTCCATTATCCGAATGCAGCTTCTGCTGCCGTGTGATCTGTCTGGGGTACATACCTGGGAGGGGAAGGCTAATTCGATATTCAAGCTCATTCCCAAAGTGACCACCCGCTTACATGCTCACCTGTAACACGAGAGACCACAAACCCTCTAGGCAACTGGCTTGTCAGTTCATGACGTGCGCCACTTGAATGGGGTGCACGACGGTACTTTCTTTCTTCGCGGTCTTGACTTACAAGGAATGCCGGGATTGCTAGTGGGGCTGAGCACCGTTTTTTGGCCTTACTTCCTCTTTCACGAAATACCTGTTAACACCTTCCTTCTCTGTGGGGTTTTTCTCTGGACAATTTGCTGGAATTCTTTACGTGTGTATATATATACATATTTAAAATTTTTTTCTTTATTTACTGACCGAGAAAGAGAGGAAGCATGCTGGAGAGGGGCAGAGAGAATCCCAAGCAGGCCCCATACCGGCATTAGAGTCTGACACAGGGCTCGAACATACAAACCGTGAGATCACGACCTGATCTGAAACCGAGCGTCTGATGCTTCAACTGAGCCACCCAGGCGCCCCTGCAGGAATTCTTTACACACCCCTCACCTTTCGTTTTAGTCTTTAACATGTCTTTTCATTTTGTTTATATTTTGATAGAATACCTTGAAAAAATATCTAGGGGCGCCGGGGTGGCTCAGTTGGTTAAGCGGCCGCCTTCAGCTCAGGTCATGATGTTTGAGTTCAAGCCCCGCGCTGGGCTGATGGCTCAGAGCCTGGAGCCTGCTTCCGATTCTGTGTCTCCCTCTCTCTCTGACCCTCCCCCACTCACACTGTGTCTCTCAAAAATAAACATTAAAATAAAAAAAATATCTATTGAGCACACTCTTAGTTTCAAGAATATAATGCATGAGAAAGACCCTACAGATTCCAAGGCACCTTGGTGCTATTTACAGAATCTCTAGGCTACCTGAAAAGCTGCTCTGACTTCCCTCCCTCCTAATCCCGTTCAAAAAGAGAAGCTTCGAGGCCAGTAATAATGAATAATTTTATTAACGTTTACCTTGTCTCCGACAGTGAACAAAAGAACAGGTACAGGAAACAATTCTCTCTGGTCCCCAAACTGCATACCAAAGAGCCCGCCATCGTGAAACAGTTTTTGCTTTTATTTGTATATTTGGTATTTTACGCTTAGAGGGTGGTTACAGATGGGGGAAGAGATTAGTAGTAGGTTATAATTAAGTACAGTCTTCATCGTTTTGGTTCATGGTCATGACAACAAACTGCAAAAGGAAACCTCTCAGAGGGATGTTATAAGCCTGTTGACTTCCTGTGAGTATCAAACGTCTCACCGTTGTTCAAGATTGGCCAAGAAAGCGCAAAGGACAGACCAAAGCTCTTCATCCAAAACTTGAAAGGCAGATGCGGGGAGGCCCTGGCCGGATGCTCCCAAGGACGCACGAGGGGGTCCAGCCCAAGCAACTGGCCATCCGTTAGGTCTCCTTGCAGCTCTGCGGTTTCACGGCTGTTCGTCTGGCGAACCGGGTCTGGGGAGCGTGGGGCACACCAGGTGACGGCCACCTGTGACGCACGTTGGACTGCTATCCTGTATGGAGGATCCTTTAGAGATCCCAGGATGGGACACCCTGTCGGCTTCCCCTCCCGACTTCCCGGAAAGAAAACTGGCAAGAAGTCCACTGGGCAAGACCCACCCCATTCTCCACCAGACCGAGGTGCCAGGCGCGCACATGCGCGCGCGCGCGCGCACACACACACACACACACACACACACACACACACACACACACACGACACCGGGCCCCGGCAGGTCCCACTGCGGTTAACATTCAAAAAACAATCCTTGCACAGGCTAGTGGCCCCACATGACCTCAGGAGCCATGTGGAATCTGAGAAGAGGGTGGAGGGAAACAACAGAGTATTTAAGGTACTACTCATGAAAAGAAACGGGTGCGTGGCTGGCTCAGCGGGTAGAATATGTGACTCTTGATCCCAAGGTTGTAAGTTCGAGCCCCACAATAGGCAGTTTCTCTCTCTCTCTCTTTTAAGTAAACGAACAGGTGTAAGAATCCCTCGGGGCCACAGAGCAGTCTCACTGCACAGCAAAGGAATGCTGTTTCTAGTGAGTCTCAAGCAGGATCTGCTTTCCGGGTTACTGTTCACAGGCTCTTGCTCTCAACTAACTTCTCTACCAAGCAGCCTCCTTCAACGAGAAAACCAGGCCATTCCTTAGAATCCTGAGTCGAATGTGGATGCCAGGCAACAATTCCAGCATCTTCCTCCTCGACCCAAATGCACACCTCCTGACCTCGCCGCTTCTGCCTCCTGCTAAGACCTCTGAGTCAAGATGGGCAGCCCCAGCTTCTGGAAGTCTGCCGTGCAAACTTCTCTCCTGAGCCCTGGAGAAACAATCTGGCCTCTGACAAAATGGGCTCTGAGAGAAGAACATTCTTAGAAACCTGAGCCCCTTATTAAAAGGGCCCAACCTGGCACTCTGTTAAATTTTGTTTCTCTGAAGGCAGTTCAAGAATAAGTAGGGGGGAAAAATGCAGAGAGAGAAACCAGGGATCAACTGTCTGTCTACACTAAACCTATTTCCAGAACATTCATAGTTGGTATAAACTTTTATTTAGGTGCTTACTTGGGGAAAGATGTGCCTTCCTCTCTTAATTCAGTTACTGAGAGGAGACAGATACTAAAACGTTTTCGATAATACTTAGTATTACACAAATACTACAGAACAAGGAACAGGTCCTGTCAAGAGAAACGCCCACAAAGTCACAGTGACATCTCGAGGGAAGCAGGGAGAAAGCTCCAGGGAAACCTCTGGAGACCCAGATGACCCCCTTCGAGGGTCTGAGCGCTCCACAGGCCTTTTGACGATGGGATCCAAGGGACCTTTGGAAAGAAGCTTCATCGAGGGTGCCTGGGTGGCTCAGTAAAGCATCTGATCTCAGTTCAGGTCACGATCTCATGGTTCGTAAACTCAAGCCCCAGGTCGGGTGAGCCCCATTCCTTTCTCTCTCCCTCTCTCTCTGCTCCTTGCTCACTTGCACCCTTCTCTCTCTCTCTCAAACAACAACACTATAAGAAGCCTTATCGAGTGGGGTTTCAAGCCTGGCCACCAGTCCAACTCCACGTGGGGCACAGAGCGTCCAGTCGCAGGGACCTTACCCCTTAAAGAAAACACAGGCAAGTGCCGCGTCCTCTCCTCCAGTCTTGGCCGGGGAGCAGTCCAAGTGACAGCCACGCATCCAGGAACCAGAACAGTGTCCACCCGCCCTGCCCTCCCCCTGAAGGTTAGTCAAGGCTCACCTCACAGCAAGCAAATTCTGCACGTGCCCGGCCCTCCTCCACCCTCCCTGCTGGCCAGGTCTCCCCACCCCCCACTCGACACAGGGTCACAAAACCACACAGCAGCGGCTCCCAAAAATACAGGATCTGCTTGCCACCAAGTAGCACCCGCCACGGCCACAAAGAGCATCTAGAACTTCTGCTAAAAATAAGCAGTTATTATTTTTCTTAATGTTTATTTCAGAGACAGAGCGAGCACGTGCACGCACAAATGTGGGGGAGGGGGAGAGGGAGGGAGACGCAGGATCCGAAGCGGGCTTCATGCAGACAGTAGAGAGCCTGATGCGCGACTCGAACTCGCAAACCACAAGATCATGACCTGAGCTGAAGTCAGACGCTTAACCGACGGAGCTACCCAGGTGCCCCCCAAAATCAGCAGCTATTAAAAGCATGCACACATTGTACAAACACCTGATTTCTTCCATTTTCAGGAAGAAAGTCCCTTTACCCAATCAAAAACTAAGGCCACACTGCATGCAAGGCCTCTGTTCAGAAAATTGCCATTTTTAGGAAATGAGAGGAAAGGGGGGGGGGCGGTAGGAAAACCTGGGCGTCCTATTTCTAATCATCACTAGCTTTTAAACTGCTTTCGCTAACCCTGTAACTTCCAAGAGCAAGATGCTTCTCTCCTGTGGTCGCAGTACATTCTACCGGATTCGGACACCGCTTCCCCAATTTAATAAGGGTGTGAACTTCTCGTTAAGAGCAGCTAGAAAGAAGTCAAAAATAAAGGCGAGCATTAAATATTACGTAAGGTTTTCTTTTATTTAAAAGATCATTCACAAAATACCATATCCATAGATTTACTTTCTGTCATATAGCTGAATGTGTTAAGTGTTTGGAATTCCATTCTTACATTTAAAAGTCAACTGGGATTGATTGCCCAGAAGTTTAGATGAATTTGTTTTGTTCTTAATCTTTTCCACATTGAAGATGTAAGTAGGTCATCTGAAAGCATCAGGTTTGATTACAACCACATAATGCATGTCTTTCTTAAGTTAAGTATTGGTGTTACACAAATGGTTCTTATTTCGGAAGCAGAGGCGGCAGGTGAAGGAAGGAAAGGAGAGAGAGTTCTGTAGTTGCTGAGACCCCGGGACCGAGACCCAGTGAGAGAAGCCAAGGACGCCAGCTAGTGAACGACCTCTCACCTCCCCCCCACCCCCAAATGGCAGGTCTCTTCCCTGGGCTCTAGCTGCTGGCGGCCCCCAAACTGCTCCCAAAGGGACGGTCTGGGACTCGCTGCTGAAAAACCCAGGTTGCTCATACACACGGGCGTTTAGCTCAGAAGCTACAGCCCAGCCCCCCTGGCCCTGGGTACGTGCCAAACACAGCCTGTGGGGATAGGCAACTGTGCCCCAAAGAGGAGACCTGGGGACTTACAGCCACCTACCAGCTCTCTGAAGGCTCTTGACAGCCCTGCAGAGTAAAACCCTCAATTCATCAAGTCCAACAGTAAAGTGCCAGATTTTAGGCCCATTTTCATTATAAAAGTCAGGGAGGGCGGGAAGCGCAGTATCTCACTGCTACTTACGCGAGGAGCAGACACAGGTAAACACAAGGGAGAGACAGGGACACACACACGACGGGGTCTGAGGAGAGTCCGCGTCCGCACGGGGAGCACGGCCCAGGCGCGGCTCGGCCACCACTGCCCGTCGGTCCCCCCGGAGCGCCCTGCCCAGACGGGAGACCGGATGGAGGCTCGGCGCACCCAGCCACCCACGGGAGCCTCCACCTCCGCCGGGGAGGAGAGGACGAGCTTGCACGACGTGCTGACCCAGCCATCCTAGCGTGCGCACGGAGGTGCGCTCGGCCCCTGGCCCGTCCGCTGAGCTGCTCACCGACTCACGCCACCACCCTCTTCCCTTAGATTCCACCTTTGAAAGGAGAGCCTCCGGCTCGAATGATCCATTCGGGGAGGGAGTGACAGAGACAGGGCTGCTTATAAATAGGGACAGGGAGGAATCTGCAAGGATCAACAGATATTTTATCCTTGTTTTGAAAACAAGGTGCCTCAAATTCTCTCTGTTGACCACAGCTGAATAAAAACAAGATGCTACCCAATTTGTGACTTCTTTCTGTTTTTTGTTTTGTTTTGTCTTTTTCCTTCCCTTGGAAGCCACAGCAATACAGAACTCCACATGCAGGTCAGAAGAGAAGCACTGAGAAAAATGAAAGGACCAACCGGGTCTGGCCAGAGTGTCCAAAGTAAAACGAGAAAGCAGGGGGAGAAAAATGGAGCAGCACCTCCATCCTAAGAACGCCCACGGGTGGCTGCCTCTGTCCCTCGAGAGAGACTCAAGTACTGGAAGGAAACAAGGAGCAAGAAGGAAAAAGGACAGAAGGAAAATGGGGGAAGGACTGGCAGAGAAAGAAAGAAAGAAAAAAAAAAAAAGCACAAAACAGGCACTAGATAGGTTCAGCAAAGCCAAGAATGTACTAAAAACCACTTGTTAACTGCTGACATGCACTCACAAGCTCTGTGTTTCCGCTGTAAGAAAGGAGGACAAAGGTCAGGCGCAGGAATGGTGACTGCAGGACCGCTGGTCCAGGGGGCTAGCCAGGCTGTGGTCTTGCTGTGACTCCCCCACACCCCATTCCCTCCCAACCGCGAGCTCATTCTTGCTCCTTGTTAACGACTTCCTCTCTGGGCCTGGCTCCCCCGAAGATGGCAGAGTTGGGATTGGCTACTTGATTGAGGGGCGTGGCAACTGTTCGAGGCTTCAGCTGGAGCCGTGGCCTCTGTGCTCTTTCCTCTGCGGGAGAGAAACCAACGTGGTTTATGAGAAAAGGACCCCACATTCCCCGCCCGGGTGGAATGATCCGACTGAGGCCAGCCCCTACAGGCCAGCCCATTTTCTAACCATCAGGCCAGCCCTGAAGACCCATCCCATCCCCAGACGCTCTGACAAAGGCCAACTTGCTACTGAAGACTTAAGGGGCGGGCCACAGAAGCCACGTCCGTGGCACGAGAAGGCGTGTGTGTGGGGGGGATCAGCCAGCGCACCGGGGCAAGACAACCTCCACCCACAAAGCATCACCGTACCTTCTGTTGGTTCTCTGAAGTCCATATTAGACCCTCGAAGGGGAGGGCCATCTCTGAACCGACTCCCCATTGGGGGGCCTGTTCGCCGGTCACCTGGGCGACTCCCTCCCCTGCCTCCTAAGAAGTCATCCCTGAAGCCTGAAGGAGGAAGAGGACACCGGATTACTTTTTAAGCTACCGTCTCAAAAGCTGACTGTGCAGCTGGCGTGGACTGTTCAATTTGAATTCTTTAGTTTGTCCAACATCGGAAGTTTTTGCAAAAGAGTGCATGGGGTCCAAATGAGAATGTGCTGGGTAATCTCAATGCTAACAGACGTTACACTTCTTACGAAAGAAAAATAAAGCGAGCTGTTTAAACCTCAGCTTGCAGGAAAAGTGGCGGAAACCCCACCCCCTACCTAAGACTATAAAATAAGGCTCGTGACAAACAAAAATCCTCAAAGCCCATCTTATTGTGTCTTCTAATATAAAGCCTCTGATTATTAAAAAGATAAACCTGAAATGTGAAAGTTACAATTTAGAATGCGACACCCAAGAAAAGCCCAGACACGAAGACAGAATAAAAATACGAGGCCACCTCTGGGTGACGCGCCCCGCTTGTCTTGTCTCTGTTGTGTGGCGGGTGTGCAGCACTCTAAAAGCTCGGCACCCGTGTGGTCAACAAGGCAGTTACCCGGCACGGCTCACCCCCTTCGCAGAGCGGGGCTCGCAGAGGAGCAGAGCACCTCGCCCCCAACCTGCGCCACCTCCGGGGGCTGCGAGGGGGAGGAGAGGTTTCCTCCCCATCCCTGCGGGTATCTGCTGGAACCCTCAGCAAAGTAACTGTCACGACAACGGTCAGGAGTGTTCCGACTCTCATCTGTCTGTAGAGAAGACAGTTTTCTCCACAGGCTTTGAGAACCCTAAGTTTTCTTCAGTTCTGTATTTCATGGAAGGACTTTCATCTAGAGGGGGTTTAAGCTGACTAGCCTTTTAACAGTACCGCCTACTGAAGGGAGAGTGAGCTTCTGGTAAAAATTTAAGAAATAATATTGTAATTAAACAAACCAGTCCGCCCCCCCCCCCCCCCGCCCCCAAAGGTGACCACTTTTACTCGAAGGACGGTGCCACTGCTCAAAGCTCTGGAGGAACATCTATCTTCCAGAAGGATCCTGAGCCTGAGGAATATTCTATATATGGTCCATCCGCATCATCCGTAGATTTCGTATCTGCCCGTTTGTCGACTCACTAGCCTTTGTATGTAACCCTGAAATTAAATCTTTTGGCCCTTCTTCTCTTCCAGACATGCACAGAGCAGTGGAAATCTGAGTCGCCCGACATGCGTGTCTCTCGGCTGAGGTCCAACAAAGCAACACTCTGCCTTCTTGTTTCAGCTCAGACCATAAACAAGTGTCTTTTCAAACTATTCGGTGCCAGGTTTTTGCTCTTTTGGGCTTTTCTTTGGCAATTTCACTGTTTAAAGTGGCCCCGCACATAGAGCTGAAGAGTCGTCTAGCATTCCTAAGTGCAAGAAGGCAGTCCCGTGCCTCACGGGAGAAAACACGTTAGATAAGCTCCATTCGAGCAGAGTTCTGGTGCTGCTGGCCAGGAGCTCCTTGTTAAACAAATCAACAGTATAGGTGACATTAGGGGTCTTTAAACAGAAATACACGCAACAAGGTATGTACTGATCACTCGACAAAATATTGGGACCAGAAGCTCACAGGAATCGGACCCTGTCATTTCCCCTGGGAACAATGGTTCGGTGTCTGCTCATCTGGGGTTCTCAGTGATTCTAAACTTAACTCCCCTGAATATGAAGACTCAACTGTTTGCAAGGGTGGTATTTTTCTGTTCTTTAAGGGTGGCCAAGGAATTTGGAAAGCGATCAAGTTATCTGAAACCCAGCTCAGAAACTGAGTTGGACAGTACCAATTTTAACCAAACAAGTAATTAAAACAATCCCCCCCCAAAAGATTCAGACCAATAGGAGCACTGATTTGGGGAAAACATATTGGGATGTATACAGTCAGGTAGAAGGTTCTTTATAGAATCTTTTAAACCAGAGCTTACGCTGTTTATTCAACAAGCTTAACTGAGATTCAAACACCTGACTGACATCTCCCCCAATCAACTGTGAAGCGGACCTTTCCATGGGAGTACAGAAGCTACTCCCCTAGGAGAATAAATTTTGCGACCAGTGTAGCAGAAATCAGCTCACACCCGCACTGACAAGGCAGGTAAGCACGACTGCTACTTAGTCCGGATGCACCCAAGTAGGACAGAAGGGGAAAAACCCAAAACAACAGAAACAGCACGCATCCACAGCCAGTGACCACCTCATTTCAAAATATCTTACGACAGGAGCAGGCGAAGATTACGAGGGAAACGCAAGGTCTGACATTACCAAGTATCTTTTAATGAAGTTTGATGACAGATTTTTAGGAGGCACACCGTTCACAAGAACCTTCCAAGTTTTTTTTTTTTTTTTTTACTTTAACGTACTTGGCTACCTCTGGGGGTGGGACTCTGCTTTCTTCTATTTTTTGGTATTGCTCGAATCTTTTTACAACAGTGTATGTCATTTAAAAAACAGCATCATTTTGAAGAGCAAAAAAGATCTACGTTCACAAATAACGGACACAAGCATCACTCCGCCATGCGGGCACTTCTGGATTCAGACACCTCCAGACCCTGCAGTTTATGCTGAACCTGGTGGGTGGCGAGGGAGTCTCTCTGGCTGTGCTCTCTGCTTCAGAGAGTAAAAGTCCCAGCGAGGGCAACAGTTCCTTACGTAACTGCCACAATTCCAGAGCCTACACACTCAAGTGCTATTCCTACACTCCCAGTGAATCCAAAACCGGCCGGTCCCAGGCCGCCACTCATCAGGCCACTAACGGCTGCACTCAGATTGACTTTGAGAAGACATTTGCTGCGTGTTTCAATCAGAGACTAGCTTATACATAAAATTACAGGTTTACTGGATCATACTGTACTTTTATGAATAAGCTCATTTCTGATTGGCTACAGGATTTTTAGGATTAAGTAATTCAACAGATATAAGCGGTCACCTGTTTAGCCAAAGTAGCACTGGAAATGCACTCGTAAAAATTTTGGTCTTCAACAGCTTGTGCCAGTTCTTCCCATACTTACCAAACACTATATGCCGAATTTTGTTTGATGGGGGAGGGTGACAGGGTGGTTGGGTGGGGCACTGATGTTATCCTCACATACAGTGGAGAGTGCAGAGTTTATAGAAAACAGACTACTTCCTCATTTTTTACCTGTTACAACTGACGTTTGGATCACATATACAATTTATTTTTGTTAAAAAAACAAAAAAACAAAAAGAAAGTAAAGAGATGATCAACCCTTCAAAGCAGAGGCCCGACATGCAAACCGACCTCTTAAGGGGAGACAAGGAGGCACCTGGTGGTCTGCCTTGGTAAGTTAAGAAAAGGAACAGAGCAGATCGTGTCCACCAAGAAGAGATAGGAGTTCCATGCCCTTCAAAAAAACAAACTGGTCACCACGACTTTAACCATGGAAGAAGGAGCCACCAAGAACCACGGTTACCAGGCTTTCTGTAAGCTTCCAAAACCACCCCCCCCCACTTTGTAGAAGTAACAGTGCTTCTATTTACACAGAGCAGCCAAGGGGATTCCTTAGACAAAGGCCAGATGGGAACTATAGGCTGAGGCATCGTAACAAAAGGAGGTGAGTCGGTCTAACTCGCCCACAGTGTGGAACCTCTCAAGTCCTACACCGAACATTTAGGTTCTAACAGAGGCTTACTGCATGCCTGGGCATCTTTCAGGAAAGTTTCACTTGCGGAATGAACTAAAGGAGTAGTCCGGCCAGGTGGGCTACGTCCACAATAAACGTACAACAGCAGCAAGGCCATTGAAAAAGGTTAAGTGGTGATACTTTAAATACTGATACCGGAATTGAAGTCATCCCGGGAATCCCATCCACCTCTAGATTCTCGAGAGCCACCCATTCCTGAGGACACACAAAAAAGATAAAGGTGAGGTCGTACCATTACCCTGCTGCACACACATGGCAAAATTCTTTGGGAAGAATCACTCATGTGATGAGAAGTTCAAAAGAATTGTAAGAGTTTTTGTTGCCAATAGGAAAAAAAACAAAAAACAAAAAAACAAAACAAAAACAAAACCCAGGCTTGTGGAAGCACCATCCATTCTAAGATTTTTCCACGTTTTTAAAAGCTCACAAAAGCCTATCAGACCGGCAAGATAATTCTAGTAGCCTTCAACAGTTGTAACCAGTGGGCATACAGTAAGTGTTATGTTCAGTTTTAGAAGAACCAATCACCTCTGTCATCTGGTCCACCTTTCCTGAAGCCAAAGCCACCTTTATCCTGTTTTCTGCCTTCTGCAATGTCCACACGAAGCGACCGATCACCCAACAGCTGATAAGGGGAACACAGTGTAAGTATAGGCAAGAAAAACATCTCAGCTGCTGACACAACACAAAAAAACTGAAGATACTTACTGCACCATCATATGTCAAGGCTTCCTTAAGGGAATCCACCTCATCAAATTCTACATAGCAGAAACCTGTAAGAGAAACAAATCCCAATTTCCGCAAGGAATTCTGGGTTAAGACACAGTGGGATCCCCGTCTCTCCCATTTCCCCACTTTTGTTGCATCTAAGTGACAGCAGGCTAGCAGAGCCTAAAAGAGAGATTTTACTTTTCGGCAAACAAAATACTTGACTGGTATTCCTCCCTCTCAATTATACTCTACCAGAAAGTGCCCACCAGGCATTGAAATGGCAGCTGTTTTTATAATGCTTTCTTTTTAGAAGTTTTAACCATGACATTAGAGCCTTTCCTGGGCCACTGAAGAGCTGACTTCTGAATGACTTTAGCTTCTCCCTCAACCTCCAACAGTTTCCACGCCCCTTCCTCCTCGCAGCCTGGAGTCTCAGTCTGCACTCGGCACACCCCTTGCCCCACTTTGCTCACACTGCACCCTGTACTACACCACACCTTCCCACCGCACCCCGAGTGTCCCCGTCCCGTGTGATTACACCTCACCTTCAAGGCCCACCAGACTACAAATGCTCTGAAGGCTTGGGTCCAAACTCTTCCTGTTCACCATTTCCCCACCAACTACTTACAACAAGAAGGTACCGCTTGGCTGGAAGAGTCCCCCTGCCAGCCCCCCTAAATGGATTCACAATGGTCTAGAGTACTTGTGGAAACCGCCTCCTGTGCTCAAAGAGGTCACAAGAGCCCGGTCACCCATCTCACACCTCAGAGCTGCGGAGGGATGACCCTCCGTCTGATGTAGAAACTAAAACCTGCTGCTACTGACTCAGCCTGAAGGCTGGCCTTGACCACCCGTTCCTCCCCTCCCCCAGAAGCCCGAATTCCTAGCGCATCTAGGAGGCACACTGGGTGGGCCTGACTTTCACAGGCTGAACAGGTACATTTACTTCTGTTGTTAGAGCACTTGTTATTAACAAGGCTTCCGGTTCTAAAGCCAAGAACACTTCCAAAACGGCAAAAGCGCCACCTGTACACAGAACTGCTCGGATGAGCAAAACCTCTGCTTCTCGCACAGCTAGTACTTCTCCTTGGATGTTCTTCTGGATAAATAACGTGAACCGCATGCCCTTGTACCTCGCGCCATGCCCTAAACAGAGAGCATGTTTCCCTTCAGGGACTCCGGAGAGCTAGATGATGATGCTCACGTGACTCTTCCTGCTTCCTGCTTCCCGGCTCACGTGCCTTGAAGAGACTAATCTACAGACACAAACTTTACCCAAAATTTGAGCCAACCCTCTCCCAGACACGCTCCCAAATCACAAAGATACAGTGATGATATTTGTGAGGTTCTCTTCTGAATTCTGTACAAATACTTTAGATCACAGGAAAACGACAAAGAAGAAAGCCATGCATCGGTGAAGGGGAGATGCACCGGCAAAGTCCTCTGTTCTGTCTGTTCATCTCTCTCCCGGGGAACTCCTTTACTGGCAGACAGGACTGCCAGTCAGGCAAACAGCACATTTACTCGGGCATATATTGCACATTTCTACAAATAAGATCACGTGTAACACATTTTCCCCCAAGTAGAACCGAAAGCCTCATGGGTTAAAGGGCTATGCGGGTTTCGGCTACTTGGATAAACACTTCCACAATTAAAGCCCTCTGGTTCCCCACCATTTTGGTTCAGACCCTCCCTCTACGAGAATATACAGTACGGACTCCCCCAAACTCACCTTTAAATTTGTCTGTGTCTTTGTCTCTGACTAGCCGTACACTCCGTATGCTGAGATCCTTGAAGATAGCGTCTATGTCACCCTGAACTGTATTAAAAGGTAGGTTTCCTACATATGCTGTGTAGGGGGGCTCTGTGGGCAGCTCCTTCTGGCTACGGGAACCATGGCCACCGGCACTGCCGCGGGACCTGGAGGGGAAACAGACAGGATTCAAGTCTACTTGTCCCAGGGCGGGGACAAGGGTAATGTCTTCCGCTCAGCCATACCAGTCATGTGAATGACTCCACTTGATTGTACAACAGCATCTTGAAATTATCGAGAGTATCCCAAAATACCACTTATGGAAAGGGTACCTATCGTTTGGTGACAGAAACGTTATTTCCTACTTACTTAGACTCAGTATCTGCGAAATGCTCATGTCCTAAAACCTTAGCAAACACCCTCCCTCACACCTGGCAGCTAACACACGCAGAGATGGACCGTCAAGACTTATCACACTGTGTTCACAGGAAGATTTCCAAAGCTGCTCCAAGTTTAACCCATTCGTAACACACCTGCTCCCTGCTGCTGTCAGATTATGGATAACACAAGCTGGGGAAGGGCAGAGAGAAAGGCGGACAGAGGATCCGAAGCAGGCTCTGCGATGGCAGCAAGAGCTCGATGTGGGGCTGAACTCAGGAACCGTGAGATCATGACCCGAGCCAAAGACAGACGCTCAAGCAACGAGACACCCCAGGTGCCCCTTAAAACTCCTCTCTTAAAGGAGTTGCCTCACAACACAGATCTGCTCAAAGCCATCCTTTTCGCAGGGGAAGCATCAATACAAGTCACGGAAAGTAACTTGGTTTTTGCTAGGGATAACATGAAAGAAATCCGCCATCTTTCTTGAGATAAGTATCATCCTTTATGACATTTTCTTAGCAGAAGAACAAAATCACGATGTAATTCTTAGATGGCTAGAATTAAGCTTAGTAACTCAAAATTCTGCTACTTCCCAATAGGAAATTCTACATTTTGTTTTCAAGTGAACTGCATCCCACCTGCTCTCACTCCCCCCACCCCACCAAGGTGAGTAAATGACTTGTTTTTGCGCTTCAATACCCTTCACAACGCCACTTTTTTGGTTTTTTTTTAAAGTTTATTTATTTTTGAGAGAGAGAGAGAGAGAGAGAGAGCAAGAAAGAGGAAACGAACCAGGGAGGGGCAGAGGATCCAAAGGAGGCTCTGCACTAACAGCAGAGAGCCCGATGTGAGGCTTGAACTCATGAACCCCAAGATCATGACCTGAGCCGAAGTCAGATGCTTAACCGACTGAGCCACCCAGGTGCCCCTGCAATACCACTGTTATTATCTCAATAACCCGAAGCCCTAAAATACTTTCAACGAGATATTCTGAGACTGAATACCGACTATATAAGATACAATAGATGCAAACTTTTGAAAAACTATCAAAGCACACGATGAATTACAATTAATAACTTGAAAATCATCTATTACTAAACGTCAGGTGGAAACAGTCCTTTGCCCTCAAGCAGCTCAAGGTGAGCGGCACGTGTAAGACACAAACAACTACATTGGCACACACTGCCTGCATGTTTGTGTGTATATGTACGTATATACAGAAGGTGAGAAGCCACAACAATTTTTTAAAACCTTAAGGTGAAGGGGAGAATGGAGAGCTGGTAAATTCAGCAGGTGTATGTCTGATGACTCGGGAAAATGGAGGAAGGAAGGCTTGCTCAAAGGACACATGGAACATTTACAGAACTTATGCAGGGCCCAGAAGGTGGAGTCAGGGCTCTTGAGTTCAGGCAGCCAGGTGAGCCTGGATAAGGACCAAGGGAAGGAGGGTAGGTACTGTTAATCAGATGGCAGGGGCATGAAGAAGAAAGCCGCAGGATAAGAAGCAGTTTCTGGCTTTGGGGAAGATGGCAGAATCCTGTTTCAAGCAAGCAGTATTTTAAGAGCTAGACATGTGGAAACAACCAACCCAGCCCATTAACCTGCTTATTTCACCAGAGCCTCACAAAACTGCCGGCGGCTTACTATTCCAGATTTTCCCAAGAATCACCACAGTCACCCTGCATACTACCCTATGTGACATAGTTCTATGGGACTTCAGCATGTCTTACAGGACAGGGCAGCTGGACTGCCTGTAATTTGCCTTCAAATTTACTGTCTCCGACGGTTACAAAGCGAGAAGAGTGGAAGTCTCCAGTGTGCCAGCAACTTGAGACCACGGCGAGGGGACAAACCCCAGAGAGTGCATATGCATGTAATAAAAGGATACGTCCAGTCAGCAACCCACCGAATAAAAAAAAACCCCAAATGTCGGCAAATTCTGAGCGAAAACTCCCATGATACCTTTTGACAGTAACTGAAGTTTACAAGAGACTATTGTCTAAAGCTGTGTTACTCAAAAGCACTTTCTAAAACAGGTTAAAAACAACACAGACAGAGAAGACTCATTTGACACCTTTCTCAGCTTGGTGTAGAACCTCTTCCAAATGACCTCTGTCTCTCTCAGTTTCCTCGTCTGTGACTTCATAAGTGTCTCAAATCTTTTTTACAAAGTTTAAAACCGACCATAAAACAACTCATAAATCCTGATTGCTTTATAAAAGTTTAGTAACAATC
The DNA here is from genome assembly GCF_014898765.1 of Herpailurus yagouaroundi. Taxonomy (NCBI): domain Eukaryota; kingdom Metazoa; phylum Chordata; class Mammalia; order Carnivora; family Felidae; genus Herpailurus; species Herpailurus yagouaroundi. The sequence goes on along the minus strand of NW_024412447.1, from coordinate 10,396,253 downwards.
CAAAGCATTACGGGAAGACTAAGCACGCTCCAGGCTACACTGCTGTGCAGAAGCGGGTGGACAGGCTGCCGTGGATACAGAACAGATGAGCCAAACAAAGAGCAGGCCGGCCCCCCATTCAGAACAGACACCTGAAGGTCTGCGCTGCAATCCCCCAGGCTGTATTGCACCCCCTCCACTCAGCATCGATCCTTCCGGCTCATTACTGCTTCTGCTATCCCTTAGGGACAGTCCACTGCTTTTTAAAATAACATATTCACGTTTTAAAGTTTGAGACAGAGAGCAGGGGAGAGGCGGAGAGAATCACAAGCAGGGTCCACACTGCCAGTGCAGAGCCTGAGGTGGGGGCTTGAACTCACAAACCGTGAGATCATGACCTGAGCCAAAATCTAGAGTCAGATACTTAACCAAGTGAACCACCCGGGCGCCCCAACATATGCAAGTTTCAAAGTAATAAATTACAACCTCGGTTAACTTGGGAAATCCAAATTTCAACTCCAAGCATGAACAAAATCCTTTACAGAAAAATCACTTTTCTTTACTCAAATCATGTCTATGAGGTACAGAGGGCACAAACCTAAGACCCAGTCCCTGCCCTCAAGGAGCCGATAATCCAACTGACAGGGTCCCGGCATCTAGAAAGGAGAAATCAAAGACTGCAGGCAATCTGGGAGACAGCCACAGGGAGCAGGGTCCGCAGGGGTGAACAACAGGAACCGGGACCCTTGCGTTCCCACAGCACACAGGGAAACGCTGACCTAACAAGCTGGTTTGCCGTGAAGAAGCCTGTGGGAGGCAAGGAGCCTGGAGGGAGGGTTGACTGTAAGAAACAGATAAGACAATAGAGTATTAGGGCTGGGATCAGAAGTAGATTCAAGAGAAAAGTGCTCCAGGCTTACTTTCCAAGTATGAGGGATAAGAAAAAAGGAGGGATGCACGCGAAGCTCTTTTCTAGGAAAGGGTTTTATGAAGACTTCCCAGAGGCCATCAGAAGCCACACCATAATTTAATCACTGTTGCTGTTCCTCTTGAAAAATCAAGAGGGAAGCCAAGATACCCAAGTACAGAGTATTAACCTCTCTGGGGTATTTGCAACATTACATGTTCTCCTATTAAGTCTAGGTTAGGGACACAGTATCCTTAGGGCTGATCAACAACTCTGGTCTTTTAGATCTCTCACATTCCACCCAGAAATACATACTAGCATATATTACACTGTTTCACGCATGACACCATGCTGGATCCTGTATAAATATCCCCAAAAAGATCGCCTTTGTAAGATTAAAATACAAGGAAACAACAAAGTCCACTGAACATGCTTTAAAAAAAAAAAAAAAAAAGTCATGGTTATGATGTGCAACCCATTTGGTTTCTAGAAAATAACCAAAAAAAGGTTGAGCTCTCAAAAGCCAGGCCCTCATTTCAGTTTTATCTTACCTACTACTAACATCTTACATTACCAAAATACACTAATTAAAATCACTGAACCAATATCGACACTTTACTAAAGCTCAGTTTATTCAGATTTCCTTAGTTTCTACCTCAGGTCCTTTTTCTGTTCCAGGAGCCCATCCAGCGCCCTATTACATTTTAGTTGTAACTGAGGTTTTTAAAAACTAGCCCCAGACAACTTGGATTAAAAGCATTTCATTTCCAAGTAGATCTCCCTCTCCTAAATGTATGCAGTCTCCAAGGCCTTCAATCAGCATTCACAATTAAACCCCTTCATCTTGATAACTGGCATTACTGAAGGATGGGCAAGAGAGCCTGTGGATGTTTCTGATCAACCCTGGGATCAATGATGAACTCTTCAATGAACCCTTTCTCAAAGAGCTCTTTTCTGCTGTGAATGGTTATCTTCATAATTCAATCCCATCTGCAGGATTAAAAAACCCTTGCAGGGAAACGCAAAGTAGTTCTAAGGCAGGAACTCTGTCTCCAGAACTATTACGGTCTCTGGTACTCAGCAGGGGTGGAAGGAATGAAGACACAGGCCTAGCAACGCCCCCAGGATCCCAATTAACTTCTTCCACTACCATGAATATTCTTTCTTTAAAAAATTTACTTATTTATTTTGAGAGAGGGAGGGGTGGGGTGGGGGAGAGACAGGTCAGTGGGGAGGGGGCAGAGAAAGGCGGAGAGAGAGGGAGTCCCAGGCGGGCTCTGTGCTGTCAGTATGGAGTCCTACTCAGGCAGGGCTCGAACTCATCAACTGTGAGATCATGACCTGAACTGAAATCAAGAGTCGCTTAACTGACTGAGCCACCCGGGCGCCCCTGGGTATTCTTATTTGGGAAAAAAAATTAAAATATAAGAGAGGATTACATGTATTTAGATGACATCTCTAATTAGGTACTTAAATGTTTTTCAAAAAAATTTCTGGCTACGACCAACAGCAAGAGAAACATCTTTACGCTGTGACTAAAAACGTGCACACATATATACCTGCCTGCATAGTAGCTATACAAGTAACAAAAAGCTTCTCAACAGTACAAACTCACAGTATAACATACACTATTCTCTATTTCATCTTTAAAAATGCTTGTCAGGACCTCTAAGTTGATCTCATCATCTACCAACAGGAAAGAACAGGCAGTCTGAAAGCCTTGTTCCAGAAAAGGGAGCACAAGGGGGACTTCTGGTTTACAGTCTTTCTGAAAATGTTTCTTACTAGGAAAAAGGCATTTATCCCAATGTACTAAAATTTTGGACTCCCACACATTAATGAAAGCAAATAAACGGATTATTAATATAGTAGCTTCATATGGTGCAAAACATTATTCAATCCAAAGTTCCAGATTTTTCAGAGGAAATAAAATAAAAATCTCAAGCTGTTTATCGGTCCTCAGAGAATACTGCCACAAAAAACATCTGTCTTGAAGCTATGATGTAAACCATTTCTATGGATTAGTTTTGAACTTTATAGGCCAAGAGTTCTTTTCCCTATTTATTTTATTTTTTTTATTTTAGAGAAGAGAGAGAGCACGCGTGCAGGGCAGAGGGAGACAGAATCCCAAAACCTGGGACCGTGACTTGAGCTGAAAATCAAGATTAGGATGCTCGGGGCGCCGGGGTGGCTCAGTCTGTTGAGCGTCTGACTTGGTTTCTGCCCAGGTTGTGATCTTACAGCTCGTGGGTTTGAGCTCCATGTGCAGGTCCACACTGACAGAGCAGAGCCCGCTTGGGATTCTCTCTCTGTCCCTGCACAGCTCACATGTTCTCTCTCTCAAAACGAATAAACTTAAAAAAAAAAAAAAAAAAAAAAAAAAAAGTAAGACGCTCAACCTACTGCCACCCAGGTGGCCCAGGAGAGCCTTTTCTAATTTAGGGTGATTATTTGAGATTTGACATTCTACATACTATCAGCTCCAATTCATTTTATTATTTTTTTAACTTTTTTCTTAACATTTATTTATTTTTGAGAGACAGAGCAAGACAGAGCACAAGTGGTGGAGGGGCAGAGAGAGGGAGACACAGAATCCAAAACAAGCTCCAGGCTCCGAGCTGTCAGCACAGAGCCCGATGCGGGGCTCGAACTCACCAACCGCGAGATGGTGACCTGAGCCGAAGTCGGACGCTTAGCCAACTGAGCCATCCAGGTGCCCCAGATCCACTTCACTTTAAAGAAAACTTCACATTTTCGTGTGATGTTCAATTTTATGATCTACAAATAGCTTATGTTTCAGTTATTTAGAGAACAATAAAATGCCAGATAGACCACCAGATAAAAGCTAGAATTCAAAGGCATACAAAACTAACAGTTCTTCTCCATTTACTATCCGAAAAACTGTGAATATCACACTAACACCACATATTAATTGTACCTTAATAAAATTAAAAATACTTGAAAAATCATAAAAATCTGTTACTTGTACTAAAAGACAGATATGTACTAAGATGCATACCTATTAACATTTATTAATAAGTGTTTCTGCTAATATCAAATTTATTTTAACCTCTAGTTGCCCTACACATGATAGTTACAATTAGGCAAAGGAGGGGGAGGGAGAGAGAGAGAAAGGGACAGAGAGAGGGAATGTTAAGCAGGCTCTATACTCAGCACGGAGCCCACTGTAGGGCTCAATCCTGGGACCATGACCTGAGCTGAAATCAAGAGCTGGGACACTCAATCGAGCACCCAGGTGCCCCATCAGGAGATTTGGTGGGCACAATGACCAAATGCCATGGGCAAACTTTGGTCCTGATTCAAACAAATCAGTTGTACATCAAAATTTACGAGCTAATTGGAGAAATCAAAATACTTATGGGGGGAGGGGGGGCGCCTGGGTGGCTCAGTGGGTTGAGCATCAGACTTCAGCTCAGGTCATGATCTCAGTTCATGAGTTCGAGCCCCGCATCTCCATGCTGGGCTCCGTGCTGACAGCTCAGAACCCCCACCCCCCCCCCCCCCCCCCCGCCCAATTGGATTCTGTGTCTCCCTCTCTGCCCCTCCCTGGTTCACACTCTGTCTCTCAAAGTAAATAAACATTAAAAAAACAAAACAAAAAAACTTCCTGGGAAGTTTCAGATGTGGTAGTATCATGATTATATTTTTAAAAGTCTGTGCCTTTGAAACTCATACTGAAGTACTTCTAGATGAAATGAGACATCTAAGATGTGCTTTAAAATAATCCAGGCGGGGCGCCTGGGTGGCTCAGTCAGCTCAGGTCATGATCTCACAGTTCCTGAGTTCGAGCCCCGTGTTGGGCTCTGTGCTGACAGCTCAGATCCTGGAGCCTGCTTCAGATTCTGTGTCTCCCCCTCTCTCTCAAAAACAAAAAACAAAAGACAAACAAACAAACAAAAAAAACAAAAAACAAAAAAAAAACTTTCTTAAGAAAGGTAAATAAAATAAAATAATCCAAAAGCTTGTGAGGAAAGTGAAGGGAAGAGGTACAGATGAAATAAAAGGTGTCACTTTAAAGAGTGGGTAACAGGTACATGAGGTGGATTAGTATTGAATTCTGCCTTTATTTGTACTTTAGATTTTTTGTAATCAAATCTTTTGCAGATTCAAATAGGCCAACTATATGAAGTAATCTTTGAGACAACTGCACAAAACCGAACACGAACTGGGTAACAGAAAAACTGGTTAAAAAGAAACCCCTCATCAGTTAGCAACATGCATGTACTCAAGTTTTAAAAGTATTTTCAGACAGAGAGACAGGAAGGCTGACTGGCTTTAAAATATTCTATCCCAGGACGCCTGGATGGCTCAGTAGGTTGAAGGTCTGACTCCTGATCTTGGCTCAGGTCATGGTGGGGGGGGGGG
>NW_024412447.1:10385853-10390881 GCF_014898765.1 Herpailurus yagouaroundi | reverse complement strand
CCCCCCCCCCCCCCCCCGTTGTGGATCGAGTCTGTGTAGGGCTCCGTGCTGGCTGTGGAGCCTGCTTAAGATTCTCTCTGCCCACCTCCCACTCTGCCCCTCTCCCCTCAATCGCATCACGCTCTCTCCCCAAAAAATAAAAAAATTCTATCCCCTCCCCACAATGGGGGAGACTGATGAAAACAGCAAAAAGGTTTATAAAGCTAAATGAATGGAAATGAAGAGTTGCTCAATGGGCAGTTTCTGAGTATCACTGTGAACACCAGTGCCACTTAGAAATGGTCAAAGTGGTAAATTTTATGGATACATTTTACCACACACACACACACACACACACACCCTGAAACAAATGAAACCAGGGAATGGTTACATGGGTTTGATACACTGGTTTCCACTTCTGTTCACATGTGAAAGTGTTCAGGTTTATTTTTCTAAGTTTATTCATTTTGAGAGAGACAGAGCCCGAGGGTGGGCGCGGGGGATGTGGGCAGAGAGGCAGAATCCCAAGCAGGCTCTGTGCCATTAGCACAGAGCCCAACGTGGGGCTCAAAGTCCTGAAACCATGCAGGACAGAAATCAAGACCGCGACACTCAACCAACTGAGCCACCCAGGCACCCCTGAAAAAGTTTAGATTGGTGTTTAAGTGTTACATAAAATGAGCAACTGGTAAATTCTGGCCTAATTTAAACCACACTGACCTTCCTCCATGAACAGAAAATTAAGCTCAAGGAGCAATCCTTTAATATTCTCGGGTGGCCTCTGTGAACACTAACATGTACTTCCTGTGGTCCTAACTGTGCCTTCCAGGACCACACCCTTCATTTAACAGTCCCCCAGCGCCTTACTAGCTGCTACTTGAGACCTGCACTGATCTTGCAACTGACCCCACAGTAAATCAAGGCTGGGGCACCAAACTACACTATTACTCATGCTTCATCATGGAGTATTTGCAGAGAAAGGAGCCTACGAGCTTCAAAACACAATGTCCGTGATAAGGCAGTAAAAGTGATTAATTTTACTAAATCTTGACCCACTTTTTAATACCCTATGTTTTGAAATGGGGGCAAAGCATTTTTGTGGCTTATAGAAATGTGATGGTTTTCTCCAGGAAAAGCATTCATGCAAGTTGCTGAGCTAGCTACGCTTTTCATGGAACACCATTTTTCCCTGAAGAATTATCAAACTATGACTATTCGTTTTCTTGAAAATGAAGTGAGCCTGTCCTTTAAGGAAAATGAACAGTATCTGTTGCCAGTGATAAAATGCGGGCTTTTCAAGCAAAAAATAAAGTTTGAGAAAACTCGTATTCATCAACATAAATTTGAAAGTCTCACAATCTCTGAAATTTTTCTCATAAGATCAACTGTGGCATAAATAAACATCATTTGGTACTGTATAATAAAATGTACTAACACTGGGAAGATCTGCATAACTCAATGAACTGATCTTTTCCAGATAACCAATGCCTCATGTTACAAGATCATGAGCAGGTAAAAAAATCCCTTTGAAATATAAAATGATCAATAGACTTAAAAGAATAGTATGAAAAGTTTACTAGATAAAGTTTCAGATTCCACACTGCAACTAACTTTTGCAGAAACTACCACTTGTCCAGTTTTGGTATAGGAGCAGAAAAAAAAATACCCACAATTATCTGAAAGGGCTATTAAAATATTACCTTTTCCAGCTGCTTACCTGTGTAAGGCTGGATTTTCTTCATGTATGTCAACCAAAGCATCCTATCTCAAGAGTGAATACAGAGGCAGGTATGTAGGAGAAACCAATTATCTTCTATTAAACCAAACACTCAAAGGGCTCCAAAAACGCAGCTGATTAATTACAGAAGAATAGTGTGCAGAACAGGGGAGAGATAGTCTCCATCTACCCTACACTGAATACAAGACTTAACTGGAGGTGCCACGTTTTCAACGTAGTATCTTTTCAACGTAGTATCAACATACTGGAGCACATCCAGAGGGCCCCATCAAGAACACTTTTTTTTTTAAGTTTATTTATTTATAAAAAGATGCACAGGAAGGAGAGAGGGGGGGGGGGAGGGGGAGAGAGAGAGAGAGAGAGGGAGAGAGAGAGAGAGAGAGAGAGAGAGAGAGAGAGAATATGAATATCCCAAGCAGGCTCTGACCGTCTGCAAAGAGCCTGATGCCAGGCTCAAACTCACTAACCACAAGATCTTGACCTGAGCTAAAATCAACAGTCAGACCCTCAACGGACTGAGCCACCCAGGCGGCCCCCCCCCCCCCCCTTTTAGAAATCACAACATGGGGAAAATGTCAAAGAACCAAGGACATTCAATTAAAAAACACAATGTAGGTATTATAGCTTAAGTTCTATCAAAATCAAGCAATTACACTTATTTCGTGTGCAGGTCTAACCAGATGTACAAATGAAAGGCAGGGACATGGCATGCTGTCCTGTCCAACCCTCTCTTCTACTTCTAGGGGAAGCTGGAAACTGGAAGATGGGAGTCTAATCTAGGACTGATACTGCCCCAACACTGTGTTTACATGTTTCAAGTTTCTGGGAAGACTACTTGACTTAGTGGGACATCCTCCCAGAACACTAAAGGTTAACTTCAAATAGAAATATACATTTTAACAATATACCAAGTCAGTCTTTAGAAATCTCAGAAGCATTTGCAATAAATATTTCAAATATAAATTTTGTAACAAACCAATAATCTAAAAGAAAAAATTAGTTACCACTCATTTACAATATAGCACTCTTCATAAAATGCTTTATGCCTATAGAATAGATTTCTCTTGGCTTTAGAAAAGAGCCAGGAAAGTAAAAACTCACTCGTTAATTCAACAGAACTTTTCCCACTCTTACTGATGCAAGGGAAATATGATTAAGTGTACCAGACACTGTGCTGCTTATTTTTGGACAGCTCACTTAATATTCCCAATAAATAGCTCTACAGAGGAGTTTTTATCTTACATGGAGGAAACTGAGGCTCAGAGAGCTAAAGAACTTGTTCCAGAGCACACAGCTAACACATGGCTCAAGGCTCAGATGACCCTTAAGTCCGGTCTGCCTGATTCCAAAGCTGGGGCTTTTCCTCAAACTGTGTTAGAGACTGTTGGTGAAACCAAGTCAAGCATCTGTGGTAACGATTTTCATAGAAGATAATGATTTGGAATCCAGCATTTGGGAGGCTGGGGAGTGGAGAGGAGGACGATAACCCCAGGCCACCTGGCATTTGGTAGGCAAACAGGATTTTAAGATAACCTTTTTTAATACTTCTACGGATCCTACCATGACCAGTGCAAATAGCTACCACTGTTTATGCCCTGCTTTCTTTCCTCTTATTAGTCTTAAAACATGCTTAGAGGGGCACTTGGTTGGCTCCCTGTCCAAATGACATCTATTGATGTCAGCTCGGTTTGTGAACCCAGGGTAGTGGGAACAAGCCCCTGGGTCGGGTCAGGCTCCATGCGTGGAGTCTGGTTTGGATTCTCTGATTCTCTCTCTCTCTCTCTCTCTCCTTCTGTCCCCCTCCCCGCTGCTTGCACACTCGGTCTTAAAAAAAAAAAAAAATTAGAATTCCAGTCCCCCCTAACTGGAACTTGATAAAGAATACTTAGTGGAATTCAAGAAACAAAACAGATGAACATAGGGGAGGGGAAGGAAAAATAAGATAAAAACAGAGAGGAAGGCAAACCGTAAGAGACTCTTAAATGCAGAGAACAAACTGAGGGTTGCTGGAGAGGTGCTGGGTGGGGGGAGGATGGGTTAAGTGGGTGATGGGCACTAAGGAGGGCTCTTGTTGGGATGAGCACTGGGTGTTGTATGTAAGGGATGAATCACTAAATTCTACTCCTGAAACCGTAATTATACTATATGTTAACTAACTTGGATTTAAATAAAAATTTAAAAATAGAGAAATAAAAATCTAGATTAAAAAAAAGAAGAATACTTAAAGGTGTAGTTTTAGTAGGTTCCATTTTCAGCAATCTTGATTCTTGCTACCTCCAAGTTCCAATCTAATTCCCAGAATTGATGGTTTTAGGCTGGAGCACGCAAAAGCACGTTATAGTTAGAAATGTAAAAGCCTATTACTCTCCACTTTATTGCCAATGGCCAATAAAATTAAAACCCAGGAAAGAAAATTTAGCAACCTACAGAACAAAATACACTCAAGACCTAGTACAATCAACTCTTGGTAATTTGGAATTGTGATTTGCTTTGCTTTTGGGGGCAGCAATGCAGTTCCAGGCTCTGTCACTGGCCGCCGGGGACATTCTCAATGGGTTGAGGAAATAACCGCTTAACACCGCTTCCTGACAACAGCACTGGATATTACATACAACACAGAAGACAATTACAGGGAATGTATAATTATTAAAACCAAGCTTTTAGGTTATGACTGCATTTCACACCTGCTATTCCTTTCACCTGTGACCCAAGTGGTTTACAGTTGAGACCTCTTACTCGCTAAGGTGCTTTAGACCAAAGGGAAGGGTCCCTTGGTACAAAAGCACCAAACAAAGCAATGCAAAACTGGCTTTCCCGGAGTGACAATCTTCTACAATGCCTAAGCACTGTACGTGAACATAAGCAAACAGCACTGAGACATCGATGTGAAACATGGTTCAAGTAACAGTACAAATTATCACGGAAGGTTACCCATGAGCCTCTACCATCTTGCTGAATTTCTGAGGAACCAGAAACTGGTGAACTCCAGAGCTGATGAAATTAAAGTAACATTGACTCTGGAATAGGAAAGCTTTGGCCCAGACCTCACTGCTACATGTCTGGTCCTTTGTAAAGTTTCTGGACTCACTCCGGACCCTGTCTAAACGAGCACATAAATTCATCAATGCGTTTTTAGGACTGCTTTTAGGAACTGAGTGGCATTTCCCGTGTACTTAAATGCGACATCCACTAAAAGTCTGACTCAAACACCTCAAGTCACCAGAGCAGCTAGCAAATCTGTCGAAAGGCGGGGGGGGGGGGGGGGGGAGAAAAAAAGAACAAAAAAAAAACCCAAAAAAAAAAAAACAAAA
>NW_024412447.1:10384007-10385753 GCF_014898765.1 Herpailurus yagouaroundi | reverse complement strand
CCCCCCCCCCCCCCCCCCCCCCCCCCCCCCCCCCCCCCCCCCCCCAAAAAAACCCACAAAAAAACCCCCCAATAACCAAACACCAAATCCCAGATTCAGGATAATATGACTAACTTATTCTAGTCCCGAACCAACGAAAACTCCTTGGATCTGCCTTAAATCAAACCACTCTGTGTAAGAGTTTTCCTGGGCACTTTTAATGTTTCTTGAAACTAAAGAAAAAAAAATCCCAGTTATTAAATTTCAAGATGACTTTAAAAGCAAATTTGATGTCTACGAACCTACCCCAAAGGCAACAGTTTCACATGTCATCCAACATCCATTTCTTTTTTATTAGCAAATAAAATATTCTTTGAAAGAACAGGTGGTTCCACCTTCCCCAACTTCCATATTCTAGTGTCATGAGTAATATTAGGTACACTCCCTAACCAAAACAAGCCTTTGTTTGAGCCAGTCCCAAACCAAGGTATTAAAAGATCATTCTTCACCAAACAATGATACTTTTGGGATTGTAACCCAGGAGACTGGACAGCTCAGTAGGTACTATTGTGGTGTTATCCTGGGAAAGTAATCCTTTCTGTAAAAGTACACAAAGGCCAAGTGTGTCCTTGACAAATAGCAAGATGTTTATAGTCTTCTAAATTCTGCATGAGGGAACAAAAAAAAAAAAAAAAAAAAAAAAAAGAAAGAAAAAAGAAAAAATCCAGCGCGGATTCCCGAAATTAAATACGCTAAGTTTCTTATTCACTAGTGAAGTATTTCTCTTTCAAAGAGGGTGTCTCAATTGTATACAGTCTGTAAACGACCAGAGTGAGAACGAGGCTAACTGCGATTCCTTCTCCAGGTCAGAAGGAGAAACTAGGGAGAAATAAAATTTTCTGCCAGCAAGCACGTAGCACCTGCCAATAAGACACTGACCCAGGACACAGAAAAATTAAAAATGCTATTATGTTATTTTCTTTTGCTTGGTCTCCCCCTCCAATCGGACCACTCCCGGGCTCTAGCCGCCAAATCCCTGCCTCACACATCAGGGAAGGGAATCCCCCCTCTCGCCCTCCCGACCTTACCCAGTCGGCTGGCCTCCTGGCGAAGCGGGCCAGAGCGCCTGCAGCGCAAGCAGAGAACAGCAGGCCGGGACCTGGACAGAGACCCGAGCGGGGCAGGCTACGGCCCCCACCCCGCGCTGCAGCAGAGCCCCGCGCTGGCCCTGCCGTACTGGGGGATGGGGCTGGAAGCGGGAGCTCGTCCTCCAAGGCACTCAGTGCCGCTGCGGCCTGGCCTTGCGGCCAAGGCACTGGAAAGACGACACGTCGGCGGCGGCGGCGGGAGACACAGGGACGAATCTGCGCCGTGAGCAAGACGTGGGGGAAACTAACTGCCGCCGCCCCCCTCCCCGAGCGCGCCATTTCTAGGCCCCGGCCCTCCAGGCTCCTCTCCCAGGCCTCCGCGGGCCGAGCCGGGCCCCCTACCGCCCGCCGCCCCGGGGCCCCTGACTCCGCCCGCCCCCCGCGCCCGGCGGGGGCCCGCGCCCGCCAGCCTCACCCTCTGCCGCCGCCGAAGCTGCTGTAGGCCCGATCGTCGTAGGTATCGAAGTCCGCCATTTGCCGTCTCCGCTCCGAGAGGAACCAGGGTGAGCGAGGAAGGACCCCGCAATATAACTCCCCCCGCCCCGCCGCCGGGGCTGTCCGCCGCGCCGCCTGATCGCAAATCGCACGCACGCACGCGCGCGCGCGCGCACGTACGCCG
>NW_024412447.1:10321567-10383607 GCF_014898765.1 Herpailurus yagouaroundi | reverse complement strand
GGCCCGGCGCGCTCTGCGGCCCACGTGGTGCGGCGGCGCGTTGGCGGGGCGCCCGGCCTTGCGCCCCCGCCCATTGTGTGCTGGCCCCCGGGCTTCACCGCAGCCGGCGGCTGTCCCCCGCCCCGCCCAGCCCGTGCGCGCAGGCCAGGCCCTCCCTTCGGGAAGCTGGGGTGGCTTGCTCCGCGCGCTCAGACGCCCTCTCCGCGGGCTGGTCCGGGACCCTGCGCCCGGCCGGCTGGACTGCCTGCTGTCGCTTAGCCTTTTCGTACTCCAGACCTGGCAGCCCCCCCCCGCCCCCCCCTCGGAGGCCTGCCCCACTTGGCCCTACTCCGACACCCTCTTCTCGGCCAAGGGGTCGCCCGTCCACACCAAAGTAAGGGCCACCTCCTCCAGGGAGGATCCCGCCCCCCCGTCCCGAGCTGGGCACTGGCTGAGAATGCACTGGAACGAAGGGCCCTGAAGGGGTGAGATTGGGGGTCAGGATCCGAGCGTGCGAGGCGATGGGAGTGCAGCTAGGAATCCTGACTTCTGGGGTCTGTCTACTCGGGGCTTCGGTATTGGCGGAGGGCAGGGGTGTTGAGATTAGAGTGTAGGTTGCTGAACTAGCAAGAGTCGGCGCATCTCGCTTTTGCAGAGGTCATTGCGCCGGGAAAGAATTCAACCCGGACTTGAATTTCATCTAGCTCAAGCAAAGCTTGGATATGTAATGAGAATTAATGACAGTGGTAGTTTCTCAGACACAATTTAAAAGAACCTCAGAATTTTTGCAATGTATGCCCAGTACTTTTATATTTAAGCAATTTTTGCTACTTTATCCCAGTGCTGAGATTGACAGAGCAGCTATGAAGTCATTTTCTGTTTTCGTCTCTTCTTATTTACAAGTGATAAAACCACTCTACTATGGGATAGACCCCAAGTAACTTGGGCTCCACCTCTTACTAGCTGTGTAACTTCGAGCAAGTTACTTAACCTCTTTAGTGTCTCAATTTTATCATCTGTAAAAGGGGAGGATATCACCTATCTCTTTAATGTTGTAAAGATTAGATGAAGAAATGTTGGTAAAATTCTTGGTTCACAATAATCTGTTTTGAGCACCTGTCTCCTATGTGTCTAGCATCATTATGGCTAATTTGGTTTCTTCTCTCCTTGCCCATTTTGAACTTGGACCCTCCCTCCACCTCTCTGCCCCATAACTCCATCACTCTAAAAACATAAGTGCCCTTGACTAAATGAAAACCTTATTGTTTATTCTTATTTATTTTCTTCCAGCTTTTTGAGACCTTAATATTTATTCTTGAATGGCCTTACATTTTTTATTACAAAGGCTCCCAGTCCAAAGTCGCTTCAAGGTGAGATCCTGGGGGACAGGAACCCGTATTAAGAGTCATCTGTCATATCCCACAAGGCCCTACATGAGGGAGAAGGGTGTAATTTATCATTAATGAAGTAAAAAGAGGGAAGACTTCCAGAAAGGCCGATGGCTGGGGCTCTTCCAGTATGAGGACCATCCATGGATCATCCCTGATTCCAGACTTGATCCTCCTTACTCTACCCAGCCAGCATCCAGGGCCAGTCTTGGGCCATGCTCCGACTAGCAAAAACCCTTTCCCTTCTTTTGGGTTCTCCTGCACAAAGCCTGCCTTCCACCCAGGATCCAGAGATTGAAACCAATCCTAGAAAGTTCCATGCCCTTGGCGAACGCCTCCCTGGCAAAGTTAGATGCCCAGCCTCTCCTGAGGTTGCCCTCATGAGCTTTGATCCTGATTTGCTCCCTAACTCCTTCAACAGAGTGCATATCCCAGTCTTTACCAGTCCCCGTGGGTCCTGGGGGTGGAAGTCCCCCGAAGGCCCAACAGTTTCTCTGGGAACCTTTAATGTGGTGGGGCCTGTGCATTGCATTTCAAACTGCTTGTGTTTAATCCTGGCCAAGCCACTTACTACTAGCTGTGTGACCTCAAGTGAATTGTGTCAACTGTCAGGTCTCTGTAAAACAGGAATAATAGTCGTTGCGATAGTTTGCAGCATTCAGCTATTTTTTTGTAACTTTTTTTTAATAACGTTTTAAATTTATTTTTGAGAGACAGAGCACAAGTGGGGAAGGGGCAGAAAAAGAGGGAGACACAGAATCCGAAGCAGGCTCCAGGCTCTGAGCTGCCAGCACAGAGCCTGACGCGGGGCTTGCACCCTCGAACTGCAAATCATGACCTGAGCAAAAGTCAGATGCTCAAGCGACTGAGCCACCTGGGCACCCCAGTACTCAGCTATTTTTAAGTTCTGAAATGTTGGTGTTTTGTTGGTGTGATATGGTTAACCTATGTAGGATGATCTGAATATGAGTAATTTTTAGGTTGAGATTAAGGTCAGTGATTTAAATAGTCAATTTCTGTGAAAAGGCATACCGATACTCTACAAATCTGTACAGTCCGCTCCTGTGTCAATCTCAGTGAGCATCTGTGTTGAGCTACTGCAAAGCTTCTGTTACAAGCATGTTACTGTAGGTCAGAGACTTTCCATACAAATGAATAGGAGTATGAGAAAAATTGAAATTGACTCATGGAATTCTCCCATCTATATATGATGAAAGTAAAGAAGAAAACAGAGTACTGAATATGCTTTGTTTATAACCAAAACTGTAGCTCGCTAGCACTAAAAACATGCAGACTTTCCCTGTCTCTCTACCCCTTTCTTGCTCCTACTCTGTGCTCTGTCTCTCTCTCTCTAAAATAAATAAACATTAAAAAAATTAAATGGGTGGCTGGGTGGCTCAGCCTGTTAAGTATCTGACTTCAGCTTGGGTCATGATCTCCCGGTTCTGAGAGTTTGAGCCCCGCATCAGGCTCTGTGCTGACAGCTCAGAGCCTGGAACCTGCTTCAGATTCTGTGTCTCCCTCTCCCCTGCTTGTGCTCGCTGTCTGTCTGTCTGTCTGTCTGTCTGTCTGTCTGTCTCTCTCTCTCTCAAAAATAAATAAACATTAAAAAAGGGGGGGCACCTGGGTGGCTTGGTCGATTGAGCGTCCGACTTCGGCTCAGGTCATGATCTCACGATCCGGGAGTTTGAGCTCCGCGTCGGGCTCTGTGCTGACAGCTCAGAGCCTAGAGCCTGCTTCGGATTCTGTGTCTCCCTCTCTCTCTGGCTTTCCCCTGCTCGCACTCTGTGCTGTGTCTTTCTCTAAAATAAACAAACATTTTAAAAAATGTACAAAATAATAAAAATGTGCAGACTTTGCAAAATATCCCAAAAAACTGTTCAGAAAGATCTCAGATACATTAGAGAAGAGGTGGGAATGTTTGGGTAAGAAGGATGCTTCACCTCTGTCTCCTTGGTCTGGTCTGTTTGCCATGGAGCAGTCGTGGTGTTTTCCTCAAAAACCAAAATCAAGGCATGCCGTGGTCTCTGCTCAGACCCTCCGTCCTCCAGAGTAGGAACCAGAGCCTTTCACTGTGGCCTACTCACCTTCCGGCCCCTCCCTGCCTCTCCCATGGGTCTCAGCCCAGCCAAGGTGGCTGCGTGGCTCTGTATGTCTGATGCCCCAGCCTTCGGGCCTTTCCACCCGCTGTCCCCCTGATACCCACAGGACGCCCACCTTCGCCTCCTTTAGGCTTCTGCTCAGAGAAGCCCTCCCTAACAGCTCTATTTGAAATAGCAGCAGCCCCCCTTCCCCGCCCCCCCACTTTTTTCCCCCTCTGGCTCTTCTCTCACCTGAGTTATTATCTTACTGTTTTCTTATTGAAGGTCTGCCTATCCTGAGAGCACAAAGGGAGTTTGTTTTGCTTGCTGATAAAGTCTTTTTTTTTTTAAGTTTATTTATTTATTTTGAGAAATACTGCACAAGTGGGGGAGGGGCAGAGAGACGGGGAGAGAGAACCCCAAGCAGGCCTCACACTGTCAGCGCAGAACCTGACACGGGGCTCTATCTCATGACTGCGAGATCATGACCTGATCGGAAATCAAGAGTTGGACGCTCAACCAACTGAGCCACCGGGGTGCCCCTTCAGGCTGTAAATTTTGCCCTAAGTATTCCTGTAGGCATATCCTCTCTGTTTTATCGTATGGTGTTTTCGTATCTTCTTTGACCAGTCAATACTTAGAAAGGTATTTTCAAGTTTGGAATGCATGGGGATTTGCTTATGTTCCGTCTTGCTGATTTCCCACTGTATTCTATTGTGGTCAGAGAATATGCTATGCACGATAGTGATTTTTGGTATTTATTAAGACTTGTTTGTTGACTTAGCATGTGGTCTTTTTTTTGAAAATAGTCCGTGTGTATTCTCTGTCTCATATGGAGTTTTATGAGGGTAGTTTATTTTTATTTATTTATTTATTTTTAGATTTTTTATTTTTCTAAGTCATCTCTACACCAGACCCACAACCCCAAGATCAAGAGTCACACACTCTTCTGACAGAACCAGCCAGGCGCCCCTGTGAGGGTGGTTTAAATCTTCCATGTCCACACTAATTCTTCCCTGCTTGCTCTAGCTCTCAACTGGTGGGAGAGGTATTTTAATGTATTTCACCGTGATTGTGGATTTGTCAACGTGTGTTTGTAATTCTGTGAATGTTTGCCTTTTGTATTTGGAGACTGTTATTATGTGCCTACAGGTTTAAATTCTTTTGTCTTGGTTAACTGATCCTTTTGAACATT
The DNA here is from genome assembly GCF_014898765.1 of Herpailurus yagouaroundi. Lineage (NCBI taxonomy): Eukaryota > Metazoa > Chordata > Mammalia > Carnivora > Felidae > Herpailurus > Herpailurus yagouaroundi. The sequence continues at coordinate 10,378,964 of NW_024412447.1, read as the reverse complement.
ATGTAGTGAGCCTCTGTGCCTACCAGTGTTTTGTTTTCTTCTGTTTGCGCCTTAAAGTCTGCTTGAATTGGTCCGTAGTCATCTTCTTTTGCCTCACGTTTTAATTAATTAATTTATTTATTTGAGAGAGAGAGAGAGAGAGAGAGAAACTGGGCAGGGGAGAGAGAGGGGCAGAGGGAGAGAAGAATCTTAAGTAGGCTCTATACTCAGTATGGAGCCTGACACAAGCCTCAATCCCATGACCCTGGGATTATGACCTGAGCCAAAATCAAGAGCTGGCCGCTTAACCGACCGAGCCACCCAGGCACCTTGCCTCACATGTTTTTCCCTCATCTCCTGACATTTAGTCTTTTTGAATCTTTATGTTTTTAGGTGAGCCTCTTGTAAATAACATGGTCAAATATTATGAATAGTGTATAATCATATAACCCTTTAATTGGCAACTTAGTCTATTTTCATTTATTGTGATTACAGACGTATTTGAATTATTTATGTCATCACATGGAAATTGGTTAGTATCTTTTATTCCTTCCCCCAACATTTCTTATAATAATAATTCTATTTCAAAATTTTAGAAGTTGTCGATTTCTGGCATGCATCTTTGATTCAACAAAGCCAAAAATTAGTCCCAAACGAAACAAGGACCTTGGAACCCTTCTTATTTTTTTTATTTTTTAAAGTTAGCTCTGTGCCCAGTGTGGTGCTCAAACTCACAACCCTGAGATCAAGAGTCACATGCTCTACTTCCTGAACCAGCCGGGCGCCCCTCTGCCATCAGTCTTATTATGGTCAGATAATCAGCCCTCGTAGTGCCACTGGTAGCTTTAAACTTCTTTTTTCCTTTTTGCTTTTGTTATGCATGTTCACCGTGATGGTTTTGAAATGAAGACTTACTCTTTTTTTTTTTAATGCTTATTATTATTATTATTATTATTTTTTTTTTTTTGAGAGAGAGAGACAGAGACAGAGCACAAGCAGGGGAGGGGCAGAAAGAGAGGGAGACACAGAATCCGAAACAGGCTCCAGGCTCTAAGCTATCAGCACAGAGCCCGACGTGGGGCTCGAACCCACAAACTGTGAGATCGTGACTTGAGCCGCTCAGGTGAAATCATGACGCTCAACTGACTGAGCCACCCAGGTGCCCCGAAGACTTACCCTTTCTAAACACGGGTAGGGTTTATGCTTCTTGGGTCTTTAAACTTGTATCTTTTGTCAGTTCTGAAAATTGAGCAATCATTCTGTCTTTAAATATTGTCCTTTCCCCATTCTTTCTCTCTCTTTATTGGATCCTACTAGACCTATGTTGACGTTTGTTATTCTCTCTTCTATGCCTTCTAACTTCTCCTTTGTATTTCCTCTCATTTTGGTTTTCTGTGCATTCTGGGCATAGAGAATCTGTTCCTCAGACATGTCTCCCAGCTTACTCGTTTTGATTTCAGCTACTTTAACCTGTTATACAGCTCATTTCCTTTTTAAAATTTTGTTTCATGGAGCGCATGTTTCATTTTTAGAAGTTCTACTTGAGGGGCGCCTGGGTGGCTCAGTCCGTTGAGCGTCCGACTTCGGTCCAGGTCATGATCTCACGGTTTGTGGGTTCGAGCCCCGCGTCGGGCTCTGTGCTGACAGCTCAGAGCCTAGAGCCTGCTTTGAATTCTGTGTCTCGCTCTCTCTCTGCCCCTTCCTACTCATACTCTGTCTCTCTCTGTCTCCCAAAAATAAACATTGCAAAAAAAATTTTTTTTAAATAATAAAAGTTCTACTTGATTCTTCTACACACCTGCCTCCCCACCATGAATGATGTCTTATTCTTTAGAGTTCTGATTCCGAGCATTTTTCCCTTCAATCATTTGTTAAATCATTTTAATTGAATTATAACATACATCTGGAGAAATGTACTAATCATAGATGCATACCTCACCAAATTTCCAAAAGTGAACCAAGCCTTGGAACCAGCACTAGGGTCAGAACTCAGAACATTCTAGAATCCACTGAAGTCTCCCTCGTGCTCACACCCAGTCTCTCCTTCCCTCCAAAGGCCGACACTTTTTATATTCATTTTTTTTTTCCTACAGGGAAAAACGCAATCGTAGTCAGCCACTGCCACAAACTATGCAGTCAAGTTTCCCACATTTGGGGAAATCACAGAGGTCAGCACGTCCAGAGTGCAATGGATAAGCCTAACCCTGGGAAAACGACCTTCGTGATCATGGTATCTCCCCTGCCAGGTAAGTATATATATTCTCTCTCTCTCTTTTTTTTTTTAATTTAATCTCTACACCCAACGTGGGGCTCGAGCTCACGACCCTGAGATCAAGAGTTACATGCTCTTTTGCCTGAGCCAGCCAGCCTATATTCGTTTTTAAAACTCATTTGATGCTTTCAGATCGTTGTCACCTTCTGCTTATTGTGCTCTCTGAGTTTCAATCCGAATTGCGCCCCACCCCGCCCGCCCCGCCCCGAGATTTTGACATTTCTCACCGTAAGCTTATCCTCACAGTGGCTGGTTCTTAATTATCCTTTCCTCCAGTAGAATCCATCACAGCCTGGGTAAAATGGAGTATGGCTTCAGAGCTTTTCCCCTTGGCTTATTCCCCAGGAGTATCACCAGACCAGGCTCGGTATTTATGTCAGCGTTTGGCTTGAGAGTTTCTGGACTGTCCCAGCCCGGTAAACCACGTGATGCTGGGCTGGGAGTTTGGGATTCTCTGGCTGAAACAGACAAGCTTGCTTGTCACCCACCTCCCTGTAGATGGACACATTTTCTCAGGTTCCCCCTTTCACTTTTCAGAGTTCTCAGGTCCACCTCTAGCCCTGGGTGTGCCCCAAGGATGGCTCCTGTCCCCACAAGGGCGCTGAGCATGAGCCCCTGCTGCTCACCCTTTCTTTACCCAGGGACAGAAGCCGGGTGAGCTCATTAGCTGTCATCTGCGGGGGACAGTGCCCTCTTGTTTCTGGCATCTGACGACTTCTCTTTCTTCTGTGCGAACTCAGCCATGCATTTGAGATCATTTCTGCTCTATATCATTGACCATTTTCAGGTGTTTGTGAGGAGAGAAATTTCAGATTATTATAGTATGCAAAATCAGAAACACTTGAAGAGGTCAGTGAGCTGTTGAGCACTTGAAAGGTAGCTAGTGCGGCTGTGTGGAACAGATTTTTAATTTTCATTTAATTTTATGTTTTTATTTTTTGAATTAAAAACAAATTTACATCCAAGTTAGTTAGCATGTAGTGCAATAATGATTTCGGGAGTAGATTCCAGTGATTCATCCCCTATGTGTAACGCCCAGTGCTCATCCCAACAAGTGTCCTCCCTAATGGCCCTTGCGCGTTCAGCCCATCTCCCGACCCCAAACCCTTGCAGCGACCCTCAGTTTGTTCTCCATATTTAAGAGTCTCTTAGGTTTTGTCCCCTCCCTGTTTTTACATTATTTTTGCTTCCCTTCCCTTATGCTCATCTGTTTTGTATCTTAAACCCCACAAATGTATGAAGTCATAGGATATTTGTCTTTCTCTGACTAATTTCGCTTAGCATAATACCCTCCAGTTCTATCCACATAGTTGCAAATGGCAAGATTTCATTCTTTTTGATCCCTGAGTAATACTCCATCGTATATATAGACCACATCTTTATCCATTCATCCATCGATGGAAATTTGGGCTCTTTCCATACTTTGGCTATTGTCGATAGCACTGCTATAAACATTGGGGTGCATGTGCCCCTTCAAAAAAGCACACCTGTATCTCAATTGCTCGGTCATAGGGTAGTTCTATTTTTAATTTTTTGAGGAACCTCCACACTGTTTTCCAGAGTGGCTGCACCAGTTGGCATTCCCACCAGCAGTGCGAAGGGGTTCCTCTTTCTCTGCATTCTTGCCAGCATCTGTCATTGTCTGAGTGGTTAATTTTAGCCATTCTGACTGGTGTGCGGTAGTTTATTATGTTTTTTACGTATTTGAGAGAGAGAGAGGGAGTGTGGGAGGGGCATAGAGAGAGGGAGAGAGAATCCTAAGTAGGCTCCAGGTTGACAGCACAGAGCCCACTTGGGGCTCGGTCCCATGAACTGTGATATCATGACCTGAGCTGAAATCAAGGCTCGGATGCTCAACTGACCGAGACACCCAGACGCCCCTAATTTTCATTTAATTTTAATTAATTGGCACTGAAATTTAAATAGCCACAGGTAGCTTGTGACTCCCACATTGGACAGTCTGGCCTTAGAAAGGAAGGATGAACTCATTAAAGCCCCATGAGCTTGGCAGGCTCGGGTCAGACTCACCCCAGGGTGTGGACCACGGGCATTCCACAGCCCCGTCCACGGCTCTGAGCACCTTGATGGAGGTCAAGTGGGAAGCTTGTGGGTTGGCCTAGATTCCATTCTGTGGATGTGGACCCACAAGTGCTGGATGAATGGGCCAGTCTGCCTGGAGGACAGGCCCTAGGGGGTGCCCCGGGGTTCTGTATTAGGCCCCACCTATTTATCTGTTGAGGGCGTGGCACAGAGTTGAGAAGGATTAGGAACACCTTGAGTGACAGTCACGACCAGGACCCTTGTGGTCTCTTCTGCCCCTTAAAACCATGGCTTGCTGTCTTCGCCCCCGACCCCTATTCTGTCCTCAGCCCTTTCCTGACCCTCAGACTCTCCCTGGAGGGCCCCTCCCCTGGCAGGACTGCCCACCCCGGGGCCTCCGTTACAGCCTCACACATCTGGTGATTCCCCCGACGCCCAGCTTCTATACTCCCCACTCTTGACGTGCTTACTCTTCTGATACAAAAGTGTACATACATATGTGTCCACGTTCACATAGAGAAAACGTTTATGAAAGTAAACTTTATGTGCACAGTGGGCAAGATTCAAAATCCATCCATGAGTATACAGTGAGGTTTGTCTCCCCCACGCCCTGGATTCCAAGCCACCAAATTCCCCTTCCCCAGGGCAACGGCTGTCCTTCAACACTGGGAACACCTTTCCTCAAGAGCCTTAGGGATTTCTGTGTGACCTGCCAAACAGCAAGTGCCTGGAGGGCAGGGCTAATCTTGTCCGTTCTCTGCAGGCTCTGTGGGCACAGGAAGGCTGTGATGCTTGGGTCAACCACAGCCATCTGAGGGCGAGGCTCCTGAGTAGTAACAGGGAGTATAATGGAGCCTTAGTGGGGATCTGTGAACCTCCGGCAGCATTGTGGGCCACAGTGCTACCTTGAAACTCCCCCCAGTAGCTTCCCAGGGGCACCAGGCTGGACACAGAGCTCATTCCTGGGACTGCTTCAGATTCTGTGTCTCCCTCTCTCTTTGCACCCCTCCCCCCCGCACTCTGTCTCTCTCAAAAATAAATAAACGTTAAAAAAATTAAAATGTTTTTATTTTGGAGAGAGAGAGAGAGAGAGAGAGAGCCCACGCAGGGGAGGGTCCAAGAGAGGGAGACAGAGAATCTCAAGCAGGCTCCATGCTGTCAGCGCAGAGCCTGACGCGGGGCTCCAACTCACGCTGCGATCATGACCTGAGCCAAAATCAAGAGTCAGACACTAAACCAACTCGGCCACCCAGGCGCCCCTCTAAATTTGTTTTTCTAGCAACGAGCTGAGACCAGAGGGAAGGGAGGGTTTGAAGGGTGCTGAGGGATGGGGTCCTGAAGGGTACAAGATGAGGGTTGAGTCCATCTTGGGGGGTAAAGAGGATCAGAGAGCTCGAAAAAAATAGGGAGAGGGACAAGATTATGGGAAGGAGCAAGTCAGGCAAGTGGTGACGGAAGAGGTTGAGCTGGAACCCCTCCCTGGGAGACCTCAGGGGCGTTTGGTGGGGGAGACACTGAACTTCCTGAGTCCCCGAGGCCTGGGATCTGATTGACTATTTGTATTGTAAAATCCAGGGAGCTTGGCGACCCTGGGGCCACAGGCATCATCACCACACTTGGTTGGAGGTTGGTTGGAGGTTGGTTGGAGGTCACCATCGGGTGCTGACCAGCCCCAGCCTGTCCCGGACACTGAGTGCTCCTACACTGCCAGGCACTCCCAAGTCCTTGCTTACCTCTGTGCCTTTGCATGTGCCGTTCCCTCTTCCCAGAATGTCCTTCCCTCTCGGTCCCCACTGCTCCCACATGCCCACCAGACAACCACCCACTCCTTTTCTATGCTCACTGTGAATGCCGCCGCCTCCAGGGAGCCTCTCACAGCACGGATTCCTCAGCACAGTCTATTGGCGTGTCTGCCTTCCCCCACTGTGCCATGGGTCCTCCAGTCCCAGGGCCACGTGGGGTTCGCTTCTACCCCGTCCACCTACCTCCTGCAGGCAAATGGGTATGCAGCTCATGCTTGCTGAATAAATGAATTTTTTTTTAAAGCTAGTAGCATTACTTCTAGGTAAGTGAGACTTGGCTTTAAACTGTGCTGGTGTGGGGGCGCCTGGGTGGCTCAGTCGGTTGGATGTCCGACTTCTGCTCAGGTCATGATCCTCACGGTCTGTGAGTTCGAGCCCCGTGTCGGGTTCTGTGCTGACAGCTCGGAGCCTGGAGCCTGCTTCCGATTCTGTGTCTCCTTCTCTCTCTGACCCTCCCCTGTTCGCGCTCTGTCTCTCCTTCAAAAATAAATAAACATTAAAACAAAGTTTTTAAATAAAAATAAAAATAGACTGTGCTGATGTGGAATTTGTACTCGCCTGTGAAAGTTGTTCTGAGACGCGGTGAGCTCCGCACCCCCGGAAGCAAATGTCACCCACCTTTAAAGGCAACGTAACAGACATCCACTGGTGTTACCCTGTCAGAATCGCGGTGTCTCTTGCACTGTCCCATTTGCCACTGTAAGCGAGAAAGGACACAGGATCCAGGCTTGGACAAGCATGGTACCCAGCCTCCTGGGGACAGCAATCAATCCAGGCGGCTTGCACGTGACCCAGCAGGTCAATCAGTACCCTTCCTCGCCATTGATGCCTGAATGCAGGGAGGCAAAGCTTCCCTTCCTGGGGTTGCTAAGCTGGAGCTCCTTTGTGAGCCACTGAATTTGATTTTTGTTTTGCCTTATTTTTCTTAAGCCAGTTTGAGTTGGTTTCCATCGCTGGAAACCACATAAGTTTGACTCAATAAAGGCCAAGTCAAGTAAAGTGCATGCTTCTGACTGGTCGGGGTTGGGGGGGGGTGCGTATCAGCTCTGAGCAGTATAGTTTTAGAGGTAGAGAAATAAAATGCCACCCGTTCCCAGTGCGCTGAGAAGTCTGGAGACCACGTCCTGTGTGTAAAATGAGGAAGACCTGGGGATTTTTAGCCAGGAGAAGGGAAAACTCTGGAGGCTGCAGAGAGGCATGCTGGGAGGACTGGGTTGGGCAATAGCTGAAAGGTACAAGACAAGGAGTGACTGGACAGTGACAAAAGCTGTCTGAAAATAGAGGCACTGCTGTGTGAGGTAGTGAGATCCCTATCACTGGTGGTATTCCAACAGAGACAGAGAAGGAACCAAGAGTACTGATGAGGCAGTTTTTACCTTGGTTATAACAACGGTCCACAATAGGGAAGTACACTCTTCCCAGCTGGGGGAAAACGGGGATGCTTTTTTTCCTTCTTTTTTTTTTTTTTCTTCAGTCACTCAATGACTTAGGGAGTGCAGTTGACATATAGTGCATCTTATTCTTTTTTTTTTTTTTTTAATTATTTAAAGTTTATTTATTTTGAGAGAGGCAGAGAGAATCCCAAGCAGCCTCCCGATATGGAGCTCGAACTCACAAACCATGAGATCATGACCTGAGCCAAAACCAAGAGTCAGATGCTTAACTGACTGAGCCACCCAGGCGTCCCTAGGGAATTTGATTCTTTGGACTGGCTCAAATACTAAGGGAGACTCTATTGAGAACCACTGGGAGAAAAGATTAGATTAGCAGAGTAGTTTTAGATTGTATTTTAGTGATGGAACAAACCTTCTACAGAACCCTAAGACACAGCAATTCCACCTCTAGTATTTTTTTTTTTTAATGTTTGCTTAGTTTTGAGCGAGAGAAAGAGAGAGAGTGTGCAAGGGAGGGACAGAGAGAATCCCAAGCAGGCTCTGCGCTGTCAGCACAGAGCCCAACGTGGGGCTCAAACTCATGAACTGTGAGATCATGACCTGAGCCAGAATCAAAGGTCTGACGCTTAACCGACTGAGCCCCCAGACCCCCCCCCACCTCTAATATTTAACATTCAGATACATTCATTAGGGTTCATCATGGGGCGCCTGGGTGGCTCAGTCGGTTAAGCGTCTGACTTCAGCTCAGGTCATGATCTCGCGGTCTGTGGGTTCGAGCCCCGCATCGGGCTCTGTGCTGACAGCTCAGAGCCTGGAGCCTGTTTCAGATTCTGTGTCTCCCTCTTCCTCTGACCCTCCCTGTTCATGTTCTCTCTCTCTCTGTCTCAAAAATAAATAAATGTTAAAAAAATAAAAAATAAGAAAATAATAAATTAGGGTTCATCCACACGCTGGTGTACTGTGCAGCCCTAAAATCGAATGGGGGATCCACCCTGAGCTAAGATTAATCAGAAATGCTTAATAGACTTTTGTTCATCGAAACACCTATACAAAGATCTTCCTTGACTTACTACAGGATTACCTCCTGATCAACCCATTGTATGTTTTCCACTTAAAGTGGAAAACGCATGTAATATATCTAACCTACATCGTAGCTTAGCCTAGCAGACTTTAAACGTGACCAGAACACTTACATTCGCCCATACTTGGACAAAAATCATCTAACACAAAGCCTGTTTTATAATAACGCATTGACTCCTGTGACATCCTGAATGCTGTTCAGACAGTGAGAAGCAGAATGCCTCCCTGGACACAGGAGGGTTGACTGTACATCGGTCATTCACCCTCATGATTGTGTGGCTGATGGGAAGCTGCCACCTCCCAGTGTCACGAGAGAGGACCATCCTACACATCGCTAGACCGGGAAAAGATCCAAATTCTAAATTCCAAGTACCGCATCTACTGAATGCACACTGCTCTCACACCATCATAAAATTGAAAAACCCCAAGTCGGGCCTGTCTGTAGAACGTTCAAGGCAGCACTGTTAGTTATAATGAAGCCTTGGAACCTGCCCGGATGCCCATCCACAGTAGAACGGATAAATAAATGGTCGCGTATTCATTCAATGGAGTAGCTCACAGAAGAGAGGAGGAATCAGTTGCAACTGTACAACATGGGTGAATTTCACAGACGTAACAGAGGGGAAAAGAAACTAGACACAGAAGACAAAATACCCTGAGCCCTGTCTATAGAAGTACAAAAGCAGGCAAAACTGTAATGTTAGAGGTCAGGATGGTAGTTACATGGAGGGCAGCACAATGCTTTTCCCTTATGATATGAACATGTATATGTATGTATGTATATTTTACTTAAAAACAGTTGCAGAAATGGGATGAGAAAAGCATCTCATCTATGGGAATGATGTCATCTCTGAGATTATGGGATGGAAAGAAGCAAGGGACCAGAGGAGTGTGTGTCCATGAAAAAGTGTGTGCTGGGGGGTACCTGGGCATCTTAGTTGAGCATCTGACTCTTGGTTTTGGCTCAGGTCATGATCTCCTGGTTCATGAGTTCAAGCCCCCCATGGGGCTCTGTGCTGACAGGGTGGAGCCTGCTAGGGATTCTCTTTCTCTCTCTCTCTCTCTCTCTCTCTCTCTCTGCCCCTCCCATGCTCTCTCTCTCTCTCTCAAAATAAATAAACATTAAAAAAAAGGGGGGCCACCTCAGTGGCTCAGTCAGTTAAGCATCTGACTCTTGACTTCAGCTCAGGTCATGATCTCAAGGTTCGTGGGTTTGAGCCCCGCATTGGGCTCTGTGCTGACAGAGTGGAGCCTGCTTGGGATTCTCCCTCTCTCTCTGCCCCTCCCCTGGTCTCTAAATAAGTAAACAAACAAACTAAGAAAAAATTTTTTAAATTAAGTCAGGTTGAGAAGGATTGGTGGCGGCCATGTTTCAGAGCAACAGAGAATAAAGAGACCCAACAGGAAGTAGCCATAGGGTACTTGGTTACTAATGTGGCCAACACAACACAACAGCTGTAAAATACTCTTCTGAGATTATTGAGGAAACTTAACTGTGAACTAGGTATGAGATCATACTGGGAGTGATTGTTCATTTTCTTGAGTCTGATAATGGGATTGTGGTTTTGGAGAGGACGCGGTTTTAGGTGATGCACGTTGAAGTATTCAATGTGTTCAGGAAGTGAAATGTTACGATGCTTGGGAATCAGTTTTGAAAGGTTTCAGCAAATCCGGCCAACCAGCCGTATACACACGTGGGCAAATGTTAACAATCTTTGAATATAGATGGTGGGCATAAGGGGCTCATGAACCCATTATTTCAACTTTTCTTAATATTTGAAGTTTATCGTAATAAAACGTTTGGGGGAAGTCTCAAAGATGGCCCACTGGGGCACAGTTTTATACTCCTTGGACTCACTTTGTGTACAGCCGTTTGTGAACTAAGGAGAACCAAAAGCCCAGCTGAAGTGCAGAAAGGCCCTGGGAAGGCAGGGGTGCTCGGGATTTCTGGGGTCCGTGTAGGTTTGCAGAGCACTGGGGTGAGGCTGGAGAGGCGGCCTGAGTGGCATGAGGAAGGGCCTTGAGTGCCAGGTTAAGGAAGCTGATTTTGTCTAGGACTTGAGCAAGCCACCAAATGGCGTGAACAATGCTGGCATATCAGCTGGGAGCAGTGAGGGTGGTGATGAACTGGAAAGAGGAGCCTTAGCGTCAAGTGCCGAGGGGCAGGGCAGCCTGGTGGGGGTCTCTGATCATCAGGGGAGACGGGAGTCCCCTCTGAAGGGAACAGCTGCCCCCTGGAAACAGAAGAGAACTTCTCAAGAGCATCCATGGGCGCCTGGGTGGCTCAGTCAGTTGAGTGACCGACTTCGGGTCAGGTCATGATCTCGCGGTTTGTGAGTTCGAGCCCCGCATCGGGCCCTGGGCTGACAGCTCGGAGCCTGGAGCTGCTTCGGATTCTGTGTCTCCCTCTCTCTCTGCCCCTCCCCCGCTCATGCTCGCTCACTCGCTCTCTCTCAAAAATAAATAAGCATTTTAAAAAATTTAAAGAAGAGCATCCAAAATCCTTTCTTTGCATGAGAAATCTGGTTTAGAGCGTTGACCCATTTAAAAACAGAAGCAAAACAGAACACTGTCGGAAGCAGACAAAGCAAGACTGAGGCCCTGATCGGGTTCAGGGGCCACCATCCTCGGGTGAGTGGGGAGGTGTGACAACCCAGAGGGCGGTGGGGAGGCCTGACTGTAGAGGTGCCCAGGGGCGGACTCCATCCAGGAGACTTGGTGACTAACCAGATTCAGAAGGGGGAGGGCGGAGTCCAAAGCGCCTCCCAGGTATCCAGCGTGGGCAGCTGGTGAGTGAGGAAGACCCTCTGGAGGCAGAATCACAGAAGGAGGGCAGGATGCTGGGGAAGGGGAGTCCGTGTCTGGGCTGGAGACTTGCACACAGGGAGCTGAGGTCCCCGGGGTGGACAGCTCTGTTGGAGGAGGAGCCCTCCAGGGAGAGTCTGAGAGTCTGGGGACAGATGGGGGAGGCAGGAGGGGCAGAAGAGACCACAGGGGTCCTGGTCGTGACTGTCACTCAAGGAGTTCCTAATCCTTCTCAGCTCTGTGCCACGCCCTCAACAGATAAATAGGTGGGGCCTAATACAGAACCCCGGGGCACCCCCTAGGGCCTGTCCTCCAGGCAGACTGGCCCATTTTCATCCAGCACTTGTGGGTCCACATCCACAAAATGGAATCTAGGCCAACCCACAAGCTTCCCACTTGACCTCCATCAAGGTGCTCAGAGCCGTGGACGGGGCTGTGGAATGCCCGTGGTCCACACCCTGGGGTGAGTCTGCCCAGGCTATGGGGCCAGAGGGAGCAACTCCTTCCTGTTTTAGGGGAAGAGAAAATGACTTTTTATTGAGCAATTACAAGTCAGGGAGGAGCAGAGAGAGAGGGAGAGAGAATCCCAAGCAGGCTCCGTACTGTCAGGGCAGTGCAGAGCCCGATGTGGGGCTTGAACTCGTGAACTGTGAGATCATGACCTGAGCTGAAGTTGGATGCTTAATCGACTGAGCCACCCAGGCGCCCTTGTGGTGTTTTTAGATTACACAGGAATGATCCCCACCTCCACCCCGTTTCTGGCCCCAGCTCCACTCGGATTTTGCCATACTCCCTAGCAAGCTGTATCAGAATTTTGGCAGGACAAGAGGGGCTATGAAAGCTTGTTCTGAAAAACTGCTCCATATGTCTCTGATTTGGCAGGCTAAGATAACTGGAAAACCCTGCTCGTGAAATTCTCTGAAATGTTCCATAAAATTTTAAAATTTTATTTTAGATGCACAGCTGAGCCCCCATGGAAGAGAAATCCCAGGAGTCTAGGAACAAAGAGGGGACTAAATAGGGTAGATGACAGCCAGTGAGTTTGATGAGGGAGCATAACCGCAGGCTGAGAGCAAAGTACAAGCTACCCCCCCCCCCCCCCCCCCCCTTTCAAGGTGGTTCATGTAGGATATTCCTTGGACACTCCCTGGCTACCCCAAAACAGGAAAGGACAAAAAACAAATGGTTAAACTGATAAGAGTCTCCACCAGTTTACAAGAAAAAGGCAATCCCATCAATAGCCTAAAGTCCAGGAACTCCCTACTTATTGTCTTAAGAGGGAACGAAAACCTTAGCTGACAATAGCTAAGCCTGCAGTAATCTGTGAGTCTTTAGCCTATGAAAATCTCTTTGGAAACTTCCCTTTTGACTTTACCCTCCCCAGCCCCGTAGTATATAAGGAGCCCTTCTTCACAACCCAGTGCAGCTCTTTCTGCCCACAGGCCCTGTACCATGCTTTAATTTTTTCATTTTATTTTACTAATATATTTTTGAGAAAAAGAGAAAGACAGAGTGCAAGCTGGGGAGGGGTAGAGAGAGAGGGAGACACAGAATCCGAAACAGGCTCCAGGCTCTGAGCTGTCAGCACAGATCCCAACGTGGGGCTCGACCTCACGAACCGTGAGATCATGACCTGAGCCGAAGTCGGACGCTTAACCAACTGAGCCACCCAGGCGCCCCCCAGCTCCGTGCTTTAATAAAGTCACCTTTTTGCACCAAAGACGTCTTCAAGAGTTCTTTCTTGGCCGGCAGCTCCGAACCCCGCCATCACCCCAAAACCTCATCCAGTTGATAATGTGTCTTCCCTTAGGTATCAGTGAAGGTTGGTAGCCAGGAATGACAGGAGATGAGGCCCTGGATTAGGGTTGCCAGAAAAAAATAATATAGGATGCCCATTTATGTATGTATATATGTATGTATGTGTGTATGTATGTATATGAACAGACAGATATATGCATTTGTTTATATACATAAACAAATTTTTTGGCTAAATATGGCAGCCTGGACCCACCTAAAATGGAAGTTTTACCCAAGAGTCCTGTAAAGTTGACCCTTGAAAAGCCACTGTCCATTAAAGGGCCAACTAGAGGTAATGTGTCTACCGGAGGGTGATAAGCAAATTTGTCTGCCTCAGCCTGAGAATTCAAAGCCCCTGACCTAGTTTCACACTTGCGTGGGATTCCAGATCACTCCACAGGAATGGCTCAGTAATTTCTTACTCAGTAATTTCTTGCAAGCCAAGAAATCAACGGAAACAAAGATGCTCCTGAAGAAGAAGAAGAAAAAAGTGAGAATGGGGGTAGGGAGGAGCCCTAAAGGTATGCCCCCAGACTATAAGCGGTTCTTAAAACAAAAAGCAAACATAAATGATGAGTTTACAGTTAAGAAATGTCAGAGCCCTTGAGGAGATACATATTCCACAAGTAAGACTCAAAGGAGGCATCTTGGTGGCTCAGTTGGTTGAGTGTCTGACTCTTGATTTCGACTCAGGTGATGAGCTCCCAGTTCATAAGCTGAGTCCGGCAACGGGCTCTGTGCTGACAACGCAGAGCCTGCTTGGGATTCTCTCTCTCCTTCTCTTTCCTGCCCCTGCTCTCCCCACCCCCCAAAATAAATAAATAAAAACTTAAAAAATAAGACTCAAAGGCACAGCAATTAGGATAACTGGAGCACTCCATCTTGAGATTATACAATAAAATGAAAGGGAGCATAAAATTCAATATATTGATTATGATTAAAGATGTAAAATAAGAAATCCAAACTATAAGAAAATAAACACCCTAAAACTCCGTGGAGGGGTGTCTGGCTGGCTCAGTTGATGGGCACATGACTCTTGGTCTCTGGGTTGTGAGCTCTAGACCCACGTTGGGTATAGAGATTGCTTAAAAATAAAATCTTTATTAAGAAAAATCCTTTGTATATGACAAAGAACCAAGTAGAATTTCTAAAAATGAAAAATGTAGTCATTAAAACAAAGATCATAATAAAGCCCTCAAAACATGGATTGAACAGCAGACTGAACACCGTAGAAGAGAGGATCAGAGAACTGTAATACGAGATTTCAACAAGTACAGAGAGCTGAAATGATGAAAGAAATATGAAAAAGAAGTTAGGAGGGGCGCCTGGGTGGCTCAGTCAGTTAAGCGTCCGACTTCGGCTCAGGTCATGATTTCACGGTTCATGGGGTTGAGCCCCACATTGGGCTCTGTGCTGATAGCTGGGAGCCTGGAGCCTGCTTTGGATTCTGTGTCTCCCTCTCTCTCTGACCCTCCCCCATTCATGCTCTGTCTCTCTCTGACTCAAGACTAAATAAACATTAAAAAAAATTTTTTTTAATTAAAAAGAAAAAGAAGTTAGAAGACACAGACAATAGAACCAGAATATTCAACATCTATCTAATAGAGTTTCCAGAAAGAGTATAGTTCAGAGAGATGAGGTAGAGGTAATAGCTCAAGATAGAATGGCTAAGGGTTTGCTGGAATTGTTGAGCCATGATTCTCAAGAAATGAGGACCACTGTGAATCCTAAACAATGAAAAATAGGTCCATGTAGATTCCCACAGTAATAAAATTCAGAAAAAGGTATAAAAAAGCATTTTGTCTCTCCCAGATCCTTTCAGGAAGAATTGCTAATGATGTACTTCAGGAAGAAGAAACTTGTACTCATACAAAGGAGTGAGGAATGAGGGCAAGTGACGGAAGCAAGATCTTGGCAAAGGTCTTGGCTCAAAAAAGCAATGGTAAGAAGAGGTAAAATTATCAAAAACAACCATTTCAGTACTCTGGAAGTTAACCAAAGGCAGACAGCAAATTGAAAGGCAATTCAACAAAACACTTGAGAGCCTCAGTAATAACAATGGCGTCTGTGACATTTTATTACCAGGTGACTCCCGTTTCCCTTCCCCCACCCCCAAAGGCCAGGACATGGTAGCCATGAGAATTGGCCGCCTTACTGCTGCTGGAGGGGCTGACCTGATTTTGGAGCTCTGCAAAAAAAAAATTCATAATTGAGAGGTGATGTTGAAAATAATATCAATTAGTGGCAAAGCACTGGGGGAAGGCCAGTGTCATGGCCACCTAAGGCTTCAATGCCATTTGGGACAAGCAAGCGACCAGCCAAAATTTTAAGAAGATCTGGGGCACAAGATAGCCATGGGGGACTTTGGGAAGCACCAGCGTATTCCTGGGGATCTAGAAGCACACACACACTAAGAGCTGCGTGTACATGTAGGAGAGGACTCAACCCTGGATCCCTGGCTGACCATGAGGGCCTATGAGGCAGAAAGTAAAATCCAAGTCAGACTTGTAGCCTGCCTGACTTTTGTGTTCCCCAGCCCACACTCTAAGGTCCGGTTGGCAAAGGGCAGAAAGAAGGCGCTCCTTCAAGGTATTTAAGGAAAACTTCTGACCAACTAATGACTGGCCACTAAGCTGTGCTGAGCCAGGAGTGACCCCTAGGAAGGCTGGTTTAAAACAAAAATAAGAACCAAAACAAGCAAGCAAACTGAACAGAGGCTTCGGTTGTCCCACACTGCGGGGAAGGCAAAACATACAGAACTAGTCCAGGCAAGTCACCAAATGACCAACCAGACCACAATAATGACGAAATCTACAATCAGCACCTCTGGGAGCTCAGAAGCCTGAAATACATTATCTAAAATGTCCCATCTTCGACAGAAAATTACAAGACAGATCTCATTTAATCCTCCCCACAGAGGAGTTTCTAGCTCACATTCGGGGAAAACAAGGCTCAGAGAGATAAAGTCACTTGCTCTAGATCATACAGCAAATACACGGCAGAGCTGACACACTAACTCTGTGTGAGTGATGTGCAGAGAAACAGGAGAATAGCCCAAACACAGGGAGAAAAGCAGTAACTAGGAACGTGAGTTGGAGGGGGGCCCAGATGCTGGACTTAGTACTGACAAAGCAATGACAAATATGTTCAAAGAACTAAAGGAACACATAAAGGATGAAAGGAAAGTATGATAGTCACTCATCAAGTAGAAAATATCAAAAGAGAGATACTGATTTTGGATGTTCTGTTGAGAACAGCAGTGAGAAAAAATTTCTGTTGTTTTAAGCCATCGAGTTTTTGGCCATTTGTTACAGCAGCCACCAGAAGCTAATACAGACAGACACTAAATGTAAAAACCGTATGCTGTGGCTATTGGGAGTGCGTTAAAAATACATAGCCATAGGAGGTAAGATGGTGAGCTCGCAGTGAGCGTATGTCAGGGATGAAAATAGGTACGCCTGGAAGCAGATTTTAAAAACAGTTTCTCCAGGTCGTCTTCTTTCACACCACCGGATAAGCATCTTGAGTCACCATGGTACTAGTGGCAGCAAAACGGGTGATATCAGACAGAACTATCCGGAAACATTCTATTTCCAATTCAAAACGGAGCTTTATATTGTATTTGTCATAAATCTACGTATTTGCCTCTTCCAGACGACTATGATTGCAAAGTAGAGCTTGCTTTGACATCTGATGGCAGGACGACACTATGCCCTTCTGTGGACGTTCCGTATGAACAAACAAAACCTATCCCACGGCCAGATCCTGTGCATAATAATGAAGAAACACATGATCAAGTGCTGAAAACCAGACTAGAGGAAAAAAATGAACCCTTTGAGCAAGGGCCTATGATAGAACAACTTAGCAAAATGTTCTTTACTACTAAGCACCGTTGGTATCCTCGTGGACAGTATCATAGACGTCGTAGGAAGCTGGATCCTCCCAAAGACAGATGATATTGAGGTTTTCAGGAATCAAAGAGATATTATCTTGTGTCTTATTTGCCATTTGAGAAAATGCAATTGAGTATATTCACTGTTAGATAGCAAAACAATAATAAAATGTCTTTTTATATATTAAAAAATATATATAACCATAAATATATGTATTTGAGAATAAGATATATATTTTTTTCTTAATGTTTATTTATTTTGAGAGAGAGAGTGTGTGCATGTGCAGGGCAGGGGCAGAGAGAGAGAGAGACAGAGAGAGACAGGGGGGGGCGAGAATCCCAAGCAGCGTCCTTGCTGCCAGTGCAGAGCCCGATGTGGGGCTCAAACCCACGAACCATGAGACCATGACCTGAACCAAAATCAAGATTTGGACACTTAACCAGCTGAGCCACCAGGCGCCCCGAGAATAAGATATATTTAAATAAGAAACAGTGAACTAATAACCTCAGAGACTTAGTAAAAGAAAACCAGAGTGAATACAGAGAAAATAGAAGGGCAGAAATTAAAGAAGCACCAAACAGATAAGCAGTAAGGGAGATATGTCAAAGCAAACAAACAAACAAACAAACAAACAAACACCTGTGGCAAAATTACCAGAAAAATACGAGGCACAAGTTAACACCTTTAGAAATGATAAAGGGGACAGAGAGCAGAGATTTAAACTATCCGTCCTTTTCTAACAATAATTAGAAATCTTAGGGGTGCCTGGGTGGCTCAGTTGGTTAGCATCTGACCTTGGCTTAGGTCATAATCTCACGGGTCATGGGTTCGAGCCCTGCATTGAGCTCTGGGCTGACAGCTCAGAGCCTGGAGCCTGCTTCAGAGTCTGTGTGTCTCTCTCTGCCCCTCCCTCACTCCCACTCTGTCTCTGTCTCTGTCTCTGTCTCTCAAAATAAATAAAACATAAAAAAAAAAGAAATCTTAGGCCAAAATGGTGAGTTTCCTAGAAAAATGCAAATTAGGGGCGCATGGATGGCTCAGTTGGTTAAGCATTAGCCTCTTGGATTCAGCTCAGGTGATGATCTCATGGTTCATGAGTTTGAGCCCCTCGTCTGGCTCTGCGCTGACAGTGTGGAGCCTGCTCAGGAGTCACTCTCCCTCTTTCTCTGTCCCTCCCCTGCTGAAGCCCTCTTTCTCTCTCTTTCAAAATAAGTAAACTTTAAAAACACATTAAAAATGCAAATCATCAAAAGGGACTCAAGGTGACATGGAAAATCATCAAAGAAATTGGTATTTTATTAAAAAAAATTGTAGGGGCCCCTGACTGGCTCAGTCAGTGGAGCACGTGACTCTTGATCTCGGTGTTGCGAGTTTGCGCCCCATGTTGGGTGTAGGGATTACTTAAATAAATTTTCAAAAAATCAAAATAATTTTTAAGGGGCTTTATTGAGATAATTCACATATGATATAATTCACCCATTTAATGTATGTCATCCAATGATTTTTAATATGTTAACAGGTTGTACAGCCATTAGCAGGATCTAATTTTAGATCGTTTTCATGCCCTCCCATCGAAAAAATTCCTTACCCGTTAGCATTCTCCCTCCCTCTTGTGCCTCCCTCCCTCCTTTCTTTGTCTAATCTGCACATTTCATGTAATTGGAGTCACGTAACATATGGCCTTTTGTGACTGTGTTCTCTCAGTATGTTCTCGAGGCGAGTACATGTTGTAGCGAACGTGAGTACTTTATTCCTTTTCATCGTCGAATAATATTCCACTTGTCTGGGTATACCCCCTGTTTATCTCTTCACCGGTTGATGGATATTGGGGTTATTTCCACTTTGGGGCTATTATGAATAATACTGCTGTGAACATTGGTGTCCAAGATTTTGTGTAGACATCTTTTCAGTTCACTCTGAGAAACTGCCAGCTCTTTTCCAAGCTGGCTGTACCATGTAACCTTCCAACCAGCAGCGTATGAAGGGTCCGTTTTTCTCTACAACCTCCCCAGTGCTTCTTAGTGCCTGTCCTTTAAATGATAGTCATCCTAGCATGGGTACGAAGTGGTATTCCATCGCGGTTTTTGGTTTAAGTTTACTCATTTATTTTTAGTCATCTCTACACCCAACATGGGGCTTGAACTCACGACCTCAAGCTTAAGAGTCACATGCTTTTCTGACTGAGCCAGCCAGGCACCTCATGTGCTTTGTGATTCTTCATTCAATATCTACCTTTGATGATAAACGTCCAGATTTTCCATTAATTATGTGTAATATCTGACTGGGTGAACACAGCAACAGCAAATGACAGTATCATACATTTCTCTTTATCCTACTGTCGACTGCCACCATCTTGGCATCCAACATATTCTTCACCTAGCAGTCGAAGTGGGTTTTTTAAAAAACATTAATTTATTTATTTTGAGAGAGAGAGAGAGCATGTGTGCACATGTGTGAGTGGGGGAGAAGCAGACAGAGGAGAGACAGAGAATCCCACGCAGGATCTGTGCTGTCAGCACAGAGCCCGACACGGGGCTCGGTCTTACGAACCGAGCTGTGAGATCATGACCTGAGCCGAAATCAAGAGTCGGATGCTCAACCGACTGAGCCACCCAGGCGCCCTTTGATGGGAGACTTTAAAGAGAGGGATTGTTTCTATTTAACGGTCTTTTTCTTGAATGGCATTTTAAATCTTCCTGAAATGCAACACTCATAACAGCTTTATGGATGACTTCTGCTAAACGTTCAAGGAATTGCACCAATGCATAATACATACTCTTTTGGAAATAGAGAAAAAGAAAAAGGAACAGTACACACAGATTCTATGAGGTTAGTATGAGCTCAATGCAAAACAAAGCGAGGACTGACTGCAGGATAAAGGTAGAGGGCCATCTTCTTCCGAATTATGCGTGTAGGTATCATCAAAACCTCTCAGCCAACAGAATCCAACTGGATGCATAAAAATGAATACATGAGAGGGGCGCCTAGGTGGCTCAGTCGGTTAAGTGTCCAACTTCAACCTAGGTCAAGATCTCACGGCTCGTGGGTTCGAGCCCCGCGTTGGGCTCTGTGCTGACGGCTCGGAGCCTGGAGCCTGATTCAGATTCTGTGTCTCCCTTTCTCTCTGCTCCTCCCCTGCTCGTACTCTGTCTCTCTCTGTCTCAAAAAATAAACATTGAAAAAAACCAAAATTTAAAATTAGAGACAAGAAAAGCGTGCTTACTTTTGCCATGTGTGTTCAACATTCTATAGGCAGTACAAGCCAGCACAGAAAAGCAGGAAAAATAAGCCAGTGGTATTTGAACTGGAATAGGTTACATTGGTTCAAAAAAAAAAAAAAAAAAAAAAGAGAACTATGTATATCATCTACATTGAGGGCTTCCCTGTTTATGGAAGACTTACCAACACTTGAAAAATTCACTTTAATTTGTGTTTGGCAAGTTTGAGCTTCTTTTTTTTTTTAATGTTTTTTTTTTTTTTCTAAGTGTTTATTTATCTTTGAGACAGAGACAGAGCACAAGCTGGGGAGGGGCAGAGAGAAGGAGACACAGAATCCAAAGCGGGCCCCAGGCCCCAAGCTGTCAGCACAGAGCCTGATGCGGGGCTCAAACTCGTGAACCGCGAGATCATGACCTGAGCCGAAGTCGGATGCTTAACTGACTCAGCCACCCAGGCGCCCCGGCATGTTTGAGCTTCTTAAAGTAAAATTTTAGAACTTTTCGTGAGTGGTTTGGGACCAACCTCAGCAGGAAGCAGAGCCCATTTTATATATACATAATTGCTCTGCTACGTTGACTCAGCCGCTTACAAGATGGAACACACTCTAAAAGAAGGAAATTACATAATTTTAAAAACCATATTAATTTGTGTAAGACAACTGGCTCTGCCATACACTCTGATGCAAAGGTAGTAACTTGGTTTCGTACTTAAATGGTATTTTTGCAGTCGAAATGACCATTGGAGTGACACATGAATCCACCGATTGCAACATCGTTTCATTGTATTCTAAAGTGCTGTGTTGATTTGCCAAAATTTTGTAATTTGGAGAAGGAATTGATTGCCTGCTTTAAATTTTCTTTTTTTTTTTTAATATTTATCTATTTTTTAGAGAGCTTATTTATTTTTTTTGAGTGTGAGTGGGGGTGGGGTGGAGAGAGAGGGAGACACAGAATCCGAAGCAGGCTCCAGGCTCTGAGCTGTCAGCACAGAGCCTGACGTGGGGCTCGAACTCACGGACGGCAAGATCACAACCTGAGCTGAAGTCTGACGCTTAACAGACTGAGCCACCCAGGCGCCCCAAGAATTGCCTTCTTTAGATATGTATTTCCATAAGTCTTTCTGATTTAGAGTGTCGTATTACAGGCTGATTATGTTCATAGAAAACTCTTACAGGGCGCCTGGGTGGCTCAGTCGGTTGAGCATCTAACTCTTGGTTTTGGCTCAGGTCATGATCTCATGGTTTTGTGAGTCTGAGCCCTGATCTGGCCTCTGCACTGACAGTGTGGGGCCTGCTTGGGATTCTCTCTTTCCCTCTCTCTCTCTGCCTCTCCCCTGCACTCTCTTTCTCCCTGAAAAGTAATAAATAAACTTTAAAAAAGAAAACTATTACTTACATTTTGCAGCGCCCCAGACTTAAACAGAGGAACAGTTGTTGCCATCTTTTAGCATTTTAGATTTGCCTAACTTCTAAAATCACCATGTGTCAAAAATCACACTTCCGTAATTGCTAAAGCATGATATGTCAGATTATTTTAATGTAGTCACGTTTTGAAGTAATTGTGACCACAAAACATTCTTTTTAAAAGGAGACTTGTGTGTTTGACTTCCAAATCAATTCCAGCATAAATCCCAGGTACTTAATGCTTTTTTAAAAATGTTTATTTATTTTGAGAGAGAGACAGAGAGTGAGCAGGGGAGGGGCAGAGAGAGAGGGAGACACAGAATCCAAAGCAGGCTCCAGGCTCCGAGCCGTCAGCGCAGAGCCTGATGCGGGGCTCGAATCCACAAACTGTGAGATCATGACCTGAGCTGAAGTCAGTTGCTTAACCCACTGAGCCACCCAGGCACCCCTCCTCTTATTTTGTTTTTTTGATGTTTTTACATTTATTTTTGAGACAGAGACAGAGCATGAGCAGGGGAGGGGCAGAGAGAGAGGGAGACACAGAATCCGATTCAGGCTCCAGGCTCCGAGCTGTCGGCACAGAGCCCGATGTGAAGCTCGAACCCACAAACCGACTAACCGTGAGATCATGACCTGAGCCGAAGTTGGACACTCAACCGACCGAGCCACCCAGGCGCCTCGGGAAATGCTTATTTCTGATTACCGAAGGCCAGGTGCCATGTGGAAAACAACACAGTTGGTGAATTTTCTTTCACAGTTCAGCGCATGCAATGACTAAGTATTTCTGATACGATTGTTGCATAGACAGCATTTTGCTGAAAAGCCATTAGCTTTTGCCTCTATTTTATACTGCTAACGTAAGCGACCAACTTGTCAGGTTTTTTACGAAAGTGAAAGTTAATATTTGCATGCAAACCACATAGTATCCGAAACTCTGTTTTCCATTTAAAAGATTGTCTACAAACCCCATGTGGTCACCTCAAGAGATGCAGAAAAAACATTTGACAAAACTCAATAACCGCTTTTATGATAAAAATCCCCAAACACACTCAGAATGGAGGAAAACTCTCTCAGCCTGAGAAAAGGCACAGCTCAATATCACACATGATGGTGAAAGGCTAGGACAAGACAAAGACGTCTGTTCTCACCACTTGCATTCAACGCTGTATTGAAAGGTCTGGGCAGGGCAATTGTGGAGGAAACACAAATAAAGTCATCCAGACTGGAATGGAATGGTTAAAACTACCTCTATTTGCAGATGACACGATAAGGTGTCCAGAAAACCTCAAGAGGGATGCCTGGGTGGCTCAGGTGGTTAGGCATCCAACTCTTGATTTCAGCTCCGTCATGAACTCACGGTTCGTGGGCTGGAGATGTGCGTCGGGCTCTGTGCTGATGGCACAGAGCCTGCCTCAGATCCTCTGTCTCCCTCCCTCTCCAACCATCCCCTGCTTGTGCACACGTACTCTCTCAAAAATAAACATTACAAAAAAGAAAAGATCGTCTCACAGTTCTCTGAGGCTCTGCCCATGTTTTTAAAAGTATGTTGTCCTTGTGTTTTTCAAATCGGATAACTTCTATTGATGTATCTTCAAGTTCACGGATTTTCTCCGATCGTCTCCATCCTGCTATTAAGCCCATCTGGTGGATTTTTTATTTCAGATATTCTAGAATTTCCATTTGCTTCTTTTTCATAGTATCCATGTCTCTGCTAAGATTTCCCATTTTTTAATTTATTGTGAAAATATCTTCCTTTACTTTTTTTTGCATAATTATAATAGCTACTTTGAAATAAAATATTATAGGGCTAATGTCCACATTTGGGTCAACATGGGAAGGCCTTGGAGGATTTTCTTTTCTCTTGAGATTGGTCATGTTTTCTTGTTTGTTGTATGCTGAAGATTTTAGATTTTAGATTAAATTTGTGACTATTATGTTGGAGAGATTTCCTGTGTTGATTTTTTTTTTTAAGTTTGCTTGTTTATTTATTTAGAGAGAAGGAGAGAGAGCAGGGGAGGGGGAGAGAGAGAATCCTAAGCCTGACTTGGGGCTCAAACCCACGAACCATGAGATCATGACCTGAGCCGAAACCAAGAGTTGGATGCTTAACTGACTGAACCACCCAGGTTCCCCTGATTTTTTTTTTTTTTTAAACCAGGCAGTTAATTTGGTGCACTCAAATTCAAACTCTTATCTTTTGCGCAGCAACTGAAATATCAGTTGAGTTCTTTTGTCTGCTTCGAATCTGCCCTGGTAGGCATGGTGTAGGGATCAGCCAGAGATTTGGGGAGACTGGGACTCCCCTGGATCTATTCGTTTCACAGTTCTCCCTTACTTTCCATCAGCTGTGTTTGACCCAAATACTGTCCTCAGGTTCTTCAAGCCAGAAAGATTAATTTTAGATTGGACAGAGCCCTTACGATATGACACTGTCTTGACCTCAGACTGAAAGCTCTAAGAATAGAAGACACACTGTGCCAGTCCCTTCTTCCAATTTTTAACTCCTCTTCAGAATCTGCCTTGGTTCACCCTCCAGTGCCTTCCTGCTATTTGCAAATATTTGTCTAGAGTTTTCAGTTGTTACCTGTGGGAATGTCAGGTTTGTTGAGTGCTTACTCGGCTATACTGGATGTGAACCAGCGTTTCCAACTTTGATGATGAAGAACCTTAACCGATAGATTAAAAAAACTTCATGAAGCCCAAACTGGATAAATGCCAAGAGAATCACATCTAAGCCAACCAGAGTCAGGCTGCTGAAATCCAAAGGGAAAGAGCAAATCTAAAAAAGACCAAGGAAAAAGAATGCGCAAGAGCACGGGAATAATGGCTAACACCTGATCACAATGGGTGGATGACAGAAGACAAGAGAAGGACAATGTGCAAAGGCTGAAAATACAACCTGTCTGCCTGGAATTCTATGCCCCGTGGAAACAGTTTTCAAAAATGAGGGTAAACTACAAGTCTTTGGATAAAAGTAGAGAAAATTTGATCACGTTAATAATGATATTAAATGTAAGAGGGTAAAATGTTATTAATGGCAGAGTTTGAAAGACTGAATGACAAAAGAAAACCAACTCATATGCCTTTTGCAAGAGATGCAGGTTGAAAGTTCAAACAGGTAAAAAGATATATCATGTAACCACTAAGTAAAGAGATACACCATGTAGCCACTGCCATAAGAAAGGTGGAAATGGCTACATTAAAACAGAGACAAAGGGCGTTTCCTGATGATAAAACGGTCCATTCATTAAGAAGACACAGTTATTCTTGTGGCTGGTAGGTGGCTCAGTCGGTTAAGTGTCCAATTTCGGCTCGGGTCATGGTCTCATGCTTCGTGGGTTTGAGCCCCACGTTGGGCTCTGTGCTGAGAGCTCGGAGCCTGCTTTGCATTCTGTGTGTGTGTCTCTCCTGCTCATGCTCTCTCTCTCTCAAAAATAAAATAGAACATTAAAAAAAGAAAAGACGACACAGCTATCCAAAATCTGTAAACACCCAATACAAGAGCGTCAAAATATAAGAAGCAGGGAAAGGGTAGCTTTTCAACAAATGGATGAAGGACTCTAATTCCAGAATATATAAAGAACTCTTACAACTCAATAATATGAAGAATGTAACCAATAGGAAATGGCAAACATTTTTATTTGTTTATTTTTAAATTTATTTTTGAGAGACAAAAAGGAAGAGAGCGGGTTGGGGAGGGACAGAGAGAGGGAGACAGAAGATCTGAATTGGGCTCTGTGCTGCTGGCAGAGAGCCCGTTGCAGGCTCAAACTCAAAAAATGAAAGATCATGACCTGAGCCAAAGTCGGACGACTAACCAACCGAACCACGCAGGTGCCCTAAAAATGGCAAACATTTTGAACAGGTACTTGGCCAAATGAAATATACAGGTGGCAGATACACAAATAAGATGCTCAACATAATTGGTCACTAGAGACATGCGTATTAAGTTCACTATGAGATGCCGATGGCTAAAAGCAGAGAGACTGATGATATGCAGACTGCCCTTAAAGATGCGGAGAAAGGAGAACCCCCAGCCATGGCTGGAGGAAACTAACAAGGGTACAGTCACCTTGTCAGTTTCTTTCTCTCTTTCTCTCTTAGAGAGAGAGAGGGGGCATAAGTGAGCAAGGGACAGAGAGAGAGAGAGAGAGAGAGAGAGAATCCCAGGAGGGGCAGAGGGAGAAAGAGAGAAGCGGAGCTCGTGTTCACCCAGCGTGGGGCTCGAACTCACGAACCATGAGATCATGACCTGAGCCAAAGTCAGATGCTTAATGCCTGAGCCATCCAGGCACCCCTGGCAGTAGGCAGTTCTTATAAAGTGAAGCATAAACATACCAGGACCCAGCAATTGCACTCTTGGGTATTTATTCAATAAAAATGAAAACATATGTCCTTATAATGGCTCGTGTATGGAAACCCAAACCCAGGAACAGCCAACTTGTCCATTAGCAGAACTCAGAAACAAATAGTAGTACATTCAAACAATAGGATACAAATAATGCAGTGCAGAGAATAAAATACAAGTATACTCAACAGCATGGATACACCTGGAAAGAATTAGGTTGAACAAAAGAGGCCAGACATTAAAAAGTACATGCTGTCTGATTTCATTTACTTGAAGTTCAAGACCTGGAAAATGTGCTCTAGGGTGATAAAAATCATAGCAATGGTTGCCTCTTGGGTGGTAATGGTGGGGATTGATAGGGAAAGCCCCAAGGGGACTTTCTGGAGATAGGGAAATGTTCTCTACCTTGATTGGCAGGGGAGCTACATGGGTGCGTGCATTTATTATTCTTCCAATTGTGCACTTAAGATTTGTGCATTTTGCTGTGAATAAATTTTACCTAAAAATTATCTTGGCAGTTTGCTTTCTGTATTTTATATTTTAGGCTTATTTGGTCTGTTTTTTGCCCCCTCACTAATTAATGGAGTCCTGGACAGGAGGCTTGGAAAAGCTGCTGATAAAGAAAAATCTTAGCTATAAAATTTTATCGCTTAGTGTCCCTAAGCTGCAGAAATGCAGATATGGAATGTTGTAAAGCCGTTTCTGATGAAGTAAGTTGAGAGCATCACAAAAATATCATTTCTGTACTCCAGCCCGACGTGAGAGTGTGCAGATGTATAATCCTTTTCTAGAAGTGCAATTTGTTCAAATGAGTTTTTTAAGACACCCGGGCTTCAGGGTTTTTTACTGTGAGCTTTAACCAGTAATCCCCCGAAGTCTGCATTCTTGTTATCTTATTTGATAACTTGTTGTCCTTGTAATGTTTAATTTGTTGTGTACTCTTTTCATGTATATAGAAGATATAAATAATTAAGTTTCTTTTTGTTAAGTCAGGAAAGAATCGTTGACGCTTTGTTTTCCTTTTCCTACCTACAAAAATTTAATAAAACTCCAAATTGATTGGATTTCTTATTCAAACAGAGGGTTGTGAAGTCTGAGTCTCATTTAAATTTATAATGCTAAGAACTGGGCGTACAAAGGGTTGATGGACTTGTTCGATGGAGAGGTCAAGAGGTTAACATAAACAGAGAGTAAATGTTGAATGATGGATGATGTAATTATTGAATGAATAATTCAGCTGTTCATCCTGAGGGTAAGATGGCAGCCGGGAGTCCTAGATCTTGTAAGTTCGATTACACATGGTTTTATCCGTGAACCTATCCAGCAACTATTTCAGCCCTACTCCTGGTACCAAGTACTGTAGCAATCAGGGACTTATAATGGATAAGGATAATGGAAACCAAAACTGATAATTTACCAGGGCCCAAAGCTCTAAGCGGTATCTCCATGAAATGCAGCTGGTGTTCAGAACCCTAAGGAAACCCGACGTGCCATTGGGTGGTGCCCAAACTGCTGAGAAGGTGGTGTCCTGCTGCCGATGCTTGGACTACTCGAGAGAGAGCTTTGGGCAGCTGGGACTATGCATGTTGCAGGTAGCTAGGGGCAGAAGCCAAGTGCTTGCTGCTACTTGAGAAAATACAACCGGTGGCAAACTGGAAGGAAGGCCTTTCTCCCCTTTGTGTATTTTACAAAGTCCCTTTAGTGCTTCCTCCCGTGGTCAGAAGTTAGAAGGAAATCGCGGGCAAGAGAAAGAGACCTTCAAAGGTGGGATTGTGAAATTGATTTGGTTAGGTTTTCGACCTTGAACCCATGAGTTATGATTTGGTTAGGTTTTCGACCTTGGACTCATGAGTTAGTTAACCCAACTAGGTAACCCAATGTGGTGTGGAAACAAATGGCCAGGGAAAACTGTTAGGATGGTGAGGTGGGCTGGCTATCCTCACTACCCTGCAGAGTTACAGGAAGAGAAGGATTAGCTTGGGGCTTTAAATTCTCAGCCCAAGTCATGCTCAAAGAACCAGACAGATTTGTCAGTTAATTAATTAATTAAAATATTTACTGATTTTGGGGGGAGAACGCAAGCAGGGGAGGGGCAGAAAGAGGGGGACAGAGGATCCAAAGTAGGCTCCACACCAACAGCAGCGAGCCAGATGCGGAGCTTGAACCCATGAGCTGTGAGATCGTGACCTGAGCCGAAGTCATGACCTGAGCTCAACCGACTGAGCCACCCAGGTGCCCCCAGATGGGTTTTATGGTGGCTGTATCAGCTGTTGCTACGTCACAAATTATTCTAGAATTTAGTGGCTTAAAATAATCAACATTTATCTCATAGTTTCTTAGGGCCTGGAATTCAGAAGTGACTCATCTGTGCTGACTCAGGGTGTCTCCTAAGCTTGCAGTCGTGAGACTGGCTGGGGCCACGGTCGGTCGGCTGAGGGCTTGACTAGGCTGGAGGGTCTATTCAAAGGCACTACCTGACATGGCTGGAAAGTGGGTGTTATGTTGACTTCTTTCAGTTCTAGCTGTTTTTGCTTCATGTATTTCAAAACAATGGTTTTAGATGCATACACATTTTAGATAGTTATGCCCTCTTGGTTAGGTGGCTCTTTTATCATTATTTAATTTGCTCTTTATCCTTAATCATTTTCAGTTCTGAAGACTACTTTGATATTAATTGAATTGAATCTAAATATAGCCAAGCCAGCTTTAAAAAAAAAAAAAAATCGGGGCGCCAGGGTGGCTCAGTTAACTGTCCAACTCTTGATCTTGGCTTAGCTCATGATCTCACGGTTCATGGTTTCGAGCCCCAAGTCAGGCTCTGCCCTGACAGCAGGGAGCCGGTGTGGAGTTCTCTCCCTTCCCTCTGCCCCTCCCCGACTCGTTCTCTCTCTCTCTCAAAATAAACTTAAACAAAATTTAAAAAAATCAGTGTTTTGTGGTATATGTCGTTCCATCCTTTTAATCGACTGTATCATTAAATTTCGTTTCTTTCCTGTAAATATAAATGGCATATAAATTATTTTATTTTTTTAAAGTTTATGTATTTATTGGGGAGGGGCAGAGAGGGGGGTGGAAAGAGAATCCCAAGCAGGCTCCATGCTGTCGGCACAGAGCCCAACATGGGGCTCGATCTCATGAACCATGAGATCATGACCTGAGCTGGTGTCGAGAGTTGGACACTTAACCAACTGAGCCACCCAGGCGCCCCTCCATGGATTGACTTTTAAACTCCTGGACCACTTTTACATTCCTGGGATAAACCCTACTTGGTCATAGTACATTACTTTTATATATTCCTGGATTGTATTTGCTAATACTTTGTTGAAGATTCTTGCTTTTACATAATATATTTTTTAATGTTTATTTATTTTTCAGAGAGATAGAGTGAGAGCAGGGGAGGGGCAGAGAGAGAGGGAGACAGAATCCGAAGCAGGCTCCAGGCTCTGAACTGTCAACACAGAGCTCAACGTGAACCCATGAACCATGAGATCATGACCTGAGCTGAAGTCGGACACTCACCTGACTGAGCCACCCAGGCACCCCTACTTTCTTACTCTTTTTAAAAAATATTTTTAAACTGAGCTTTATGCCCCATGTGGGGCCTTAATTCATGACCCTGAGATCAAGAGTCACATGCTCTACCGACTGAGCCAGCCAGGTGCCCTTACATATTTTCTTTGCTGTGTGTCCTTCAACTAACTTTTCCTTCCCACACCATTTTCCTTATTTGATGTCAACATATTGATCTTGATGGTGAACTTCACTATTTAAGTCTTTCAGTTACAGGGAATACTCAAGTGGCATTCTGCCTGGAATTAACACAGGTCGATGGATACGGTGTCTCTAGCATGTTGTTGTCCCTCCCCTTTCGGAAGAGAATGACGCATCTGTGTACAAAGCATCCGTGCTCCTTGTTGGGGTCGAAGCACAAAATTGTGAGACTCATATGGAGATCGAGTGTGGTAGGAAGGTGTGTATGGGTGATGGGTAGCCAAAGGGGTGGACTGTGCTGGTTACTGTATCTCAGCCCCAAGCCCACTCCACTTTCTGTTCTGTGATGCTGTTGCTGGATTACCGAGAACTACATTTCCCAGGTTTCCTTGCCAGCAGGTTTTGCTGTTCTAGCTCATGTGCTTACCTCCACGGTACTGCAAGGGCGAGCCGAGGGAGACCCGGAAGTGAGACATAGGAAGGGACTTGCTTGTGCTCTCCAGCACTCGTCAGCAGCAGTGGGTTTTAGCTCCAGCACATATCAGCTTTGTACCCACCTTCTTAGAAGTTCCAGCATCGACTGCTTAGAATCCAACCCTTTGTCCCAACACATATCAAAAAATCCAAACACTGGTTCCTAGGGCTCCTCCCTCCTAGGGAGGTCCTAGCCCCCTTCCAAGATTACCCTTAATTTTCCCTTCTGGTACAGGTATTCGTGGCCTCAGGTAGTTCCCTCTCACACTGATTTAGGGTTGACCTGTGTGACCAATGGAACATGGTAGAAGTAATGCTGTGACTTCTGAGATTAGGTCATAGAAGGCAGTGGAGCTCCCGGTTTGCTCTCTTGGGAAGCTCACTCTAGAGGATGCCACAGGGACACTCAAGGAGCACTGTGGAGGGGCCCTGAGAGGGACTGAGGCCTCTGGTCATCAGCCAGCATCAACTTGCAGCTCTGTGAGTGAGCCCCATACAAGGTCCTTGGGAGTCCAGCCCTGGTCACACCCTCAAAGGACTGCAGCCCCAGACGGTATGTGACCACAACCTCAGGAGAGACCCCAGACCAAAACCACTCACCCAAGCTGCTCCCAGTTCTTACAGAGAAGTTGTCAGCCACGAGTGATTACTGTTCTTCTAGGCCACTGAGTTTAAGCGCTGCTTTGCTATGCCAACACCCGATCACTAAAGTAACCCCTCTTGCCCTAAGTGCCCCTGCCAGGGGGTGGTAGCTGCTTTCCAAAGTTCACCATCTCTGGGTCATCACAGTATCTACTTTTTGCCCTTCCGCTGTCTTTCGACCACTATATAAGCAGTTCCCTGGATGGGGGTGCCTGGGTGGCTCAGTTGGTTAAGTGTCCGACTCTTGATTTCGGCTCAGGTCATGATCTCATGATTCCTGAGATCGAGCCCCTGCTTGGGATTCTCTCTGCCCCTCCCCGGCTTGTGCACGTGCTCTCTCTCAAAAATAAATATTAAAAAAAAAAAAAAAAGCAAAATAATTCCCAGGATTAAGTGCCCTCTATTTGAAAAGCTAGTGTGGTTTTCCTGATGGGATCCCTTAAGGTTTAGAAAGAAGAAAACATTAAATGAAAGCAATACATTCCATAGTATCTCATCCGGCCAGGCCTCCACTGCTGCCCTGTGCCTGTCCCTCCTGCTCGTCCCCTCCTGCCTGTCCCCACGTGCCCCTGTCCCTCCCTGCCTGTCCCCACGTGCCCCTGTCCCTCCTGCCCGTCCCCACCTGCTCCTGTCCCTCCTGCCCGTCCCCACCTGCCCCTCTCATCTTCCCACCAGACTCCTAGTCACGAAATTCTGTTCTTGTCCTATTTCCTCGGAGCCCCAGACACACATGGCAACTTGGAACCCGGATGGGGAGTATGGAATTTATTTTATTGTTCTGGGTCTGGGTTTTGTTCCTTAGACATCACGATTCCTGGACGGCGGGGACGTGTCCCACCCCCTGGACTCGCGGTCCCATGGGCCTGTTCGGATTGTTTTCCAGTTTCAAAGTGCACTGAGAAGGCTTCACAGTTTTAATACTTCCTAGATGCTCAACTGAGGCAAAGTGACAAAATGGCCCCCCCACCCCCGCCCGCCAGAAAAATAAAACCCCAAGCCCCCCGGCAGCAGCTGCTGCAGCCGTATGAAAAATAATACAAACTCTTCTTAAAAAATAGATTACACAGGAAGAACCCAGAGGACTGAGGGCCGTGGGGAGGGCAGGGAGCCTGGGGAGAAGCCCGGAGGGGCACGGAGGTGAACTGCAGGGGTCGGGCTGCTGGTGGACGCCTGCCTCGTCCGCTCTGCCCAGCGTCCCTCTGCGGCTCCTCCCAGCAGCTCTGACCCAGGGACCCAACTACTCCCCTTCTCCCTCAGTGGGCCCGCCCTTCACCCTGAGGCCTGGTACCTGCTTCTCACTAAAGTGGCTTCAATAAAGAAATGAAAAGATCCAGAGTAAGAGAGGCCTGCTGCTTAGCCCCCAGGGAATTCCACCCTGCAGGAGCTGACCTCTCCCTGTTTTGGGGTTCGGGCAATTATCGATACCTGCTGCTACCGAGACACCCCACCCCCCGGGAGGTGAAGGACCCCAGGAGCTTGGCCTCTCCCTCGTTCTGCGCCCTCCCACGTCCCCAGCCGTTACCGGGCCCGGTCTGAGGCCGTCTGCCAGCCCAGCCTCGGAGTAGCTGCGGACAGGTGGGGTGTGCAGAGCGGCCGGGGGCGATGGGGTGCGGGATGGGTCCTCCGGCTCATGCAAAGAGAAGCGAGAGGGGGCAGCCCCACCAACACAGAGGTAAGGCAGGGTGAGGTGACGGTGTGTGTGCAGCCAGGCCAGCGCCGGGGCCGGGGGCAGAGACGGGGCAAAGGGGCCACGGCCCGCAGGGTAGGAGAAGGCAAGTCAGGGCCCGGCGCCGGGGAGGAGCCTGCCTGCCTGCTGCCCAGCTGAGGGCTCCACAGCCGGCTGCCGCCCGCAGAGGAGTCTGGTGCTGGGTGGATTCTCTGCAGGTGGGGACGGGGGCAGCTGGGTGGGCCGGGGTCAGTCGGGGACCTCGGGGTGAGCAGGCAGTCCACTCTCGCCACGCCGGTAGGTCTCCCAGAAGCCCCGGTCCAGCTGCTCCAGCTGCGGGCCCAGTGGCAGGTGGCCGGCCAAGTGCATGCGGAGGGTCTCCAGCCATTGTTCCAGCTTCAAGAAGGAGGGTCTGGGGTGACAGGTGGGCGGGATAGTGGGTTCTGTGCTGCCGGGTGGCAGGGGGGGCGGCCCCACCCCTAAGGATTGCTCCGGGCTGAGCCCCCGGCCCCACTTACCTCTTCTCAGGGTCCAGATCACAGCAGCGCACGGTAATGGGGAAGAAGCTCGGCGGGCAGTTTGGGGGGCAATAGCGGTCCAGGAAGCCTCGCACGTTGAGGCCAAAGTCCATGGTGCGGGGTAGGTAGTCAGGGTCAGCGTTCACCCGCCCAATGATCTGTCCAGCACAAGGCCCAGCGGTTACCCGCGGTGGGGGTGGGGGGCCGCTGGGACTGACGCCAACCAGGTGGGTTTGAGGGCAGGTCACACTTGGTCTGGGGCCAGCCTGACCACTGCACCGCCCCCCCCCCCTCCCGCCCCCACCCCAAGCTTGCAGGTTCCCAGGAGCCCCAAGCCCGAGGCCAACTGCCACCCACCCCCACCTACCTCGCACAGGACGATTCCAAAGGAAAACACATCCACCTTTTCATCGTAGCTGCGGCCTGGATGGAGAGATCGGCTGTCAGCAGGTGAGGCTGGGTTGGGGGCCAGCAGGGTGGGACCAGGAGAAAGTAGCGAGCAACTGGACTGCCGTGGAACCAGGGCTTAGGTCCCTGTGTTCCCGCCCCCGCCAGGTCTGAGCAGACCTCTGCGAGGTGAGGATGAGAGCCCTGCCTGGGGGGGTTCCAGGCCCAGCTCGGCCACCCACCAGCTGTGTGACTCTGGACAAGTCATGGACCACACGGTGACTCCCAAAACTACCCATGTCAAACCCCTGGAACCTGTGACCATTACTTCACTGGAAAAAAGGTCTTTGCAAATATGGTCATTAAAAGGATCTTGAGATGAGATAATCCTGGATCATCTGGGGGCGGCCTCTAGGTACCGTCGCAAACATCCTAAGAGAGACTGAGGAGGACGACACACAGGGAGAGGCGGCCGTGGCCACGAGCCCAGGAATGCCAGGGCAGCCACCAGAAGCCAGAAGCCGCAAGGAGTGGGTGCTCCCCGGAAATCCCTGGAGGGAGCGGGGCTCTCCTGGATTGCAGACTTCTGGCTTCCAGAACTACAAGGGAATAAATGTCTGTTGTTTTAAACCACCCGGTTTGTGGTAATTTGTTAACAGCACTCCCTGGAGCTGATACAGACTCTCTGGGCCTCAGTTTCCTCAGCTGTGTGTGTGTGTGTGGGGGGTGATACATCTAACCTCGTGATGTTAAAAACAGCCAGTACATGGGGCGCCTGGGTGGCGCAGTCGGTTAAGCGTCCGACTTCAGCCAGGTCACGATCTCGCGGTCCGTGAGTTCGAGCCCCGCGTCAGGCTCTGGGCTGATGGCTCAGAGCCTGGAGCCTGTTTCCGATTCTGTGTCTCCCTCTCTCTCTGCCCCTCCCCCGTTCATGCTCTGTCTCTCTCTGTCCCAAAAATAAATAAACGTTGAAAAAAAAAATAAAAAAATAAAAAAATAAAAACAGCCAGTACAGCCCTCATGTGTCAGATGCGGCAGGCCCTCACAGTAAACCCTTAAAGGTAGGGATTTAGCCCCCTTCTGCAGGTTAAGTTGCTGGGGGGGGGGGGGGGGCTATGTTAACTCTGGTCAGTGCTGGCACTGAGCTGCCCCCAGCTCTGCCTGCCCTCTGTCTGAATGTCACCTGCCTGTGTTGGGTGTCACCTGGGGTGTCGTATGTAGTCATCATGTGACAGGCCCGATAAAAAAGAAACCGAGTGGGAGAGAGGCCCCGGGTGGGCCAGGCTGTCTGCCACCTGATCCCTGGGCCCTGAGAAGATGTCACCTTGCAGGGGACTTGCTGGTGTGACTGAGTTAAGGATCTGAAGATGGGGAGAGGACCTGCGATACAACCGCAAAAGGTCCTCAGGAGGGAGGCAGGCACGGAAGGAGACTGGACAGCGGACACAGACGTCCGACAAGGTGCCAGGGTCACCACCTCTGATGGAGGAAGGGCCTCTGATGGAGCCAGGCAGCCTTTGGAAGCTGGAGAGAAAGTGGGACCTCCCCCAGCCCGATTGACCCCTGACTTCAGGCCAGTGACGTGGACACTGGACTTGCCACCTCCAGGACTCTGTGATAAGCGGGTGGCGTGCGGGACAGTGGCACGGGAAACGAGTTGCGGGACCCAGGGAGGGAGCTGGGGGGGAGGGGGGGCTGGGCAGCGGGGGCTGCAGCCCTGCCTGGGACCCCCGGCCCGGGGGGACGGGACGGGGGGGGGCCCACTCACCGTTGATCATCTCAGGCGCCATCCAGTACGGGTTGCCCACCACCGTGTAGCGCTTTTTGCGGTCTGGCTTCTTGAGGCTTCGCAGGTCTTCGGGCTGTGTCTTCTCTTCCACCATGAGCCGTGCCAGCCCAAAGTCGGCCACCACC
This sequence comes from Herpailurus yagouaroundi, assembly GCF_014898765.1. NCBI lineage: Eukaryota > Metazoa > Chordata > Mammalia > Carnivora > Felidae > Herpailurus > Herpailurus yagouaroundi. Next base: position 10,343,621 of record NW_024412447.1, on the reverse strand, counting down.
ACGTTCTTGTTCTGGGGTGACCACGAAGCAGGGCCGCACTGAGAGGGGCTCCTGGCAGCACATGCCCGCCCCACTCCTAGTCCGGACGGTTCCACAGACAGCCCGGAGGACACGCCCCTGACACCCGGGGGCCCATGAGTAGTGCTCTGTGTGCCCCATCAGGGCACCAGGGCTGCCTTGCTGTGCCAGGGAGGGAGTAATTCTAATTCAAGACCCGGGTCCTGTGCTTGGCACGTGACAGCTGTGTCTCTTCCTCCTCCAACAGTCTGGGGGTGGGGGGTGTGTGTGTGTGTGTGTGTGTTATTTTTATCCCCACTTTACACACGAGGTTACTCAGGCCCAGAGAGGTTAAGACAGTTGCCCGAGGCCATCCAGCCGGTCGGCTTTACTGTTTTAGGTTTGTAGGAGTACAGATGTCGAAGCCTGTGTCCACCCAGCAAGGGACAGACAGGCTGCCCTGGGTCACCGGTGCCAAGCCAGGGGCCTGGAGAGGTCTCTATAGGTCTGGCAGCCAGGTCTCTTAGGCGTGGCGTCCAGGGTCCTGGAAGTCCAGACTGTGTGTACCAGCCCCAGGATGGACCACTGGGCACGGACACAGAGGCCGTGCGTGACAGGCCAAGGGGGCAGGGGCCCAGTCGGGGGGGGTTAGGACCAGGCTCAGTCTACAGGGAAGGACTCTGTGCTGTCTCTGCAACACCAACGTGGACGGTTGCCTACAGAAGACTCTGCAGAGACGGCAGACAGGGGAGGGGCCGAGCTCGCACAGTGTCCACCAGGATCGTTCAAGTGCTGGTCCCTCTCAGGACCCGCGCTTCTGAAGACTCCCCCGGGGTCCGATGGTACACAGCCCCCAGACCCTGCTGTGGGAAACAGCTCCAGGGACATCAGCAAGGGTGACCCCTGGATTCTTAGAGGCCCCAAGCGATAGGTGAAAGTTCTGGTTTGTGTACACATGGATTCTGGGGATGGGGAGCTCACAGCGCTCATCAGATTCTCAGGGGATGGCCCCCGTTGTGGGGTCCAAGCTGGGACAGGCTGCCCCTCCTCGCCCTGCACACCGGCTTGGCTCAGCCCTGCAGTAACACCCATCACCAGCAGGGGCGGCCCGAGCAGGCTCCCTGGGAGGCCGACGGAGCCCGCCTTGCCCACCTCTCTCTTGTGTCCACTGCCCACAGCTTTCGGAGGCCCAGAGTCCCCCAGAGCCTCCCGGAAATCCCCAGAGGGCTCAGACCACCACCTCCCCCAACTCTGTAGTGACCAACTCATTGCTTCCTAAATGTCGTATCACCAGCCCTTTGCGTGTGCTTTTCCCACCACCCGGGACACTTCTTGTACTGAATTCACTTGGCAAACGTCTGCCTGGAGGACTTTTGCAGATGCTACCAGTTAAGATGAGGTTCTACTAGATTAGGGTGAGTCCGAAATCCAGTGTCTGGTGCCTTTATAAGAAGGGGACAGGGGCACCTGGGTGGCTCAGTCGGTCGGGCGTCCGACTTCGGCTCGGGTCATGATCTCGCGGTTCATGAGTCTGAGCCCCGCGTCGGGCCCTGTGCTGACAGCTCGGAGCCTGGAGCCCGCTTTGGGTCCTGTCTCTCCCTCGCTCTCTGCCCCTCCCCCACTCGGGCTTGGTCTCTGTCTCGCTCTCAAAAATAAACATAAAAAAAAAAAAGAAGAGGACACACAGACACACAGAGGGGAGAAAGCTGTGTGAAGACTCAGGCAGAGACCGCAGTGATGTGGCTACAGGCCAAGGAGCGCCAGGGAGCGCCGGCCGCCTCCAGAGGCTGGGGGAGAGTGCAGGACAGGCTCCCCCTCACAGCCTCTAGGAGGAGCCAGGCTTCTCAACACCTTGATTTTGGACTGTGTGCTTTGCTTCCTGCCCCCTGTGAATACATTTCCGTTGTTCCAGGTCGTCCAGTCTGTGGTTCTGTTACGGCAGCCGCGGGAAACCAGGGCATTGCCTCTCCGGTGGGGCACGGTCAGCCGCCCCCTCCTCTGCATTCTGTGGACAGTCCACGGTCCCCCTCCATCCCCCACCTCAGGCTACCCCCACCTTTTTTTTTTTTAGGTTTATGTATTGATTTATTTTGAGAGAGAGACACAGAGCACATGAGCCAACGAGGGGCAGAGAGAGGGAGAGAGAGAATCCCAAGCAGGCTCTGCACTGTCAGCTCAGAGCCCAACAAGGGGCTCGAACTCATGAACCATGAGATCATGACCTGAGCCGAAACCAAGAGTCGGACTCTCAGCTGACTGAGCCACCCAGGCGCCCCCCCCCGCCCTACTTAAGTGTGTCCCCCAGAGCCTCTTTCCGAAGCCTGTCTTGACCTCCCCAGCCCACGCGCCCAGGCCCTCCTCCAGACCTGCAGCTGTTGGCGTGGGCCTGGCCACTCTGCCGTGGGCTGTCCTGTGAATGCCACCTCGCTCACGGCCCATTACAGTTTACACACCACTCTCTCCTTTATCGATTTCTCCGAGCCTCCTAACCACCCGGGACCTGTTGATGGCTCAGAGCGCTGGAGCCGCCATCCATGTGAATGGCGCAGCCGGCTCTGTCTGCCTCCTGGCCTGGCGCTGTTTCCGCCTGGGCCGAAGGAGGCGTGGACCCGGGCAACCTAGGAGCCCCGTCCGGGGCAGGCCACGAGGCCAGGAGTGGGCGGGCGGGGCTCCTGCAGTCTCCCTCCCTCCCCGGCCCGGGCTGCTCACCTCTCGGACCAGGCAGTTGTGGGAGTTGAGGTCCCGGTGGATGATGTTCATGGAGTGGAGGTAGGCCTGGGGGTAGGGGGCACAGAGGTCAGGAGGCAGCTGCGCTGAGGGACCCCAGCCCACCCCTGGCCCCCCCAGCGGCTTCTACCTCCCCTCCTGCCTCAGGGACACTTCCCACCCTCAGCCGATCCCCCTGCTCTTTCTTGGCACTTCCTGATGGCTTCTGTCTCTCAGTGCCTTCTAAGGTTTAAGGTCAGCAGGACAGAATCCTTTTATCGGTGGGGTCAGATCACCCAGCCACACCCCCGGAGCCTACTCACCATCCCTGAAGCGATATCCTTGGCAAAGCTCACTCTCTGACTCCACGGGTACTGGCTGTCCTGCGGGGGGCGTGGGGAGAGAAGGGCCAGCATGGACAAACGGGGCCACAGTGGCAGGACAGTTGGGTGAGAGGGAAGCCAAGGCAGCAAGTGTCTCGGAGAGTCCAATGACCCCCCCACTTTCTTTTGCACCCACCTTTGTCTGCTTCTAAGGGGTGTGGGGGAATAACTCAAAAACACCACTTTCCAGTATGTGTTTTCAAACGCAAAGTGGGGGACACTCCTCTGTAACTCCTGAGCCAGCTCTTCGCAGGGAAAAAAAACTCTATGTTTGACACAATCCCATGCCTTCGGGTTTTTAGGAAATCTGAACCTACTTTCCCGTGCAGGCAGAGAGGGATGGGCCCCGCGAGATCGCCTGCAGAGTGCCAGCAAGTAAGGCTTTGGGCTCAAATCATCTGGGAAACGCCCGGTTCTCACACCCCAGCCCCCTACAGAGCTCAAGTTAGGGGGAGGTAAGGACATGAGAGCATACTCAAGACCCAGAGTGCAGCAAGGAAGCCCAAGTGGGTGGAGGCTGCGATTCCAGATTGTACTCGACCACAGAATCCTTTCTGAGAACTCACACCTGTTAGAGTCTGCAGGTGCAGGAGGGGGTCAGGACCTCTCGGTGTCCGGGTGATGCCCAGGTGGGGACCCCCGGGGCACTGTGCGAGAGCACCGGAGTGTTAGAAACTTCTCTCCAAATACTTTCCCAGTTGGGATTTGCAATTTCATCCAAGCCCTTAAAGAAAGTTCTGAATTTTCGGGTGCCTGGGTGGCTCAGTTGGTTAAGCACCCAACTTCGGCTCAGGTCATGATCTCACGCCTCGTGAGTTCGAGCCCCACATCGAGCTCCGTGCTGACAGCTCAGAGCCTGGAGCCTGCCTCGGATTCTGTGTCTCCCCCTCCCCTGCTTGTGCTCTGCCTCTTGAATTAAAAAATTAAAAAAAAAAAAAGAAAGTTCTGAATTTTACAGAACATAGTAAACAGTAAATATGATTTGGTTTCTCTACAAGCAAAACGAAGGCCCACAGCAGAGAGGTAACAAGGTGCCCCTCCTGAGGTGTTCGGCCCTGGGGCAGGCAAGGCTGGGTCTGGCTGCTCTGGGGCGGGGCAGGGCGGCTGCCCCGAAATAGCCTGTGTGTCCCCTCAGCCAAGCTGCCACCCTCTCTGCACCTCGCTCCCCGTCTGATTCGGATTCAGGGTCTGGAGGGCCTTGGAGACCAGAGGCCAACCCCACTGGAGAGCTGAGGAGGCCCAGAGGGCAGCTGCCCCCCCAGGGCCTGTGGCGCTGGCTGTGGGGCCGGGGCGGCAGGTGTGGGCCCTGCCCACGCACTCACCATGCTCTTGATGATGCCACGGAGGGTGCCCCCCTTGATGTACTCAGTGATGAAGTTGAGTCTCTTGTCCTTATAGAGCACGCCGATGAACTTGAGCACATTGGGGTGCTCCAGGCATCGCATGACCTTCACCTGGCGGGGTGAAGGCAGGCTGAGCCTGGGGCTCTGCCCAAGTCTCTCTCTTCCCCTGCTGCCCCGCCACAGATCGCAGCCGGTTCCCCAAGGTGCCTGTGTGGCTCCTGCCACCCTCCAGGATGCCCGGGCCCCTCTCCCCCTCCTGCCGGGATACTTTCTCTTCTTTCGGTGTGTGGGTGGAGCGTCACATCCTCCCGGAACCCTGGGCCACCCCTGTCAGTGGAGAAGGGGCGGGGGCCATGGGATGTCCCAGGAGTCTGGTGAAGGGGAGGGTGCAATTCTGCTCACTGACCTCCTTGAGGAATGTCCTCTGTGTCTCTTCGTCAAACCGGATCAGCTCCTTCATCACCATCACCTCGCCCGTCTCCCTGTGCGTCACCTGCATGGGGACACAGAGGCACGGAGCCTGGGTACCGATGGAGGCCCCAGCTCCACCCCCAGAACTGCAAGGGGGACGGGCAGATGGCTTCAAACTCTTCACAGACATTTCGTGTGGTGCCTCATCAATTCCCTTACAGACGAGGACACAGACGCTCCGGAGGTATCCTGACAGTGGCCAAGGGCACCCAGCAGGACGGAGTGGGTGGCTGGGTCTTGGGGGCCAGGACCGCCTGACTCAGAGGCTAGCTCTTTCCTCTGCTCTGCTGGGCTGCTTCCTGGAGGTCAGATGGGACTTCTCCTCTGGGAAGGGGACCAGGGACAGGGTCTCGCCGGCACCTTCTGTATAATCCTGAACCTTCCAGCCTGGTGACAGCCAGGTGACCTCAGAGCCAAGAAGGGGCTTGTGTCTCTACTGGGGGAGCATGTGAAGGGGTGGGCAGCATAGAGGCCGTGAGGGGTTGGCTTCAGGCTCAGTACAGGGCCCCGGGGGGGGAGCTTTCTGGGTCAGCCCGGGTTGCCCTCCCACCCCCTACCACATCTTCCACGTAACGTTCTGGGTCTCTCTGTAGTGCGTCCCCTCCCCTAACTGACTCAGGGAGGCCCAGGCGGAGGAAAGTACCGGCCAGGAAGTCTGGAAGCCTGGTACCCCTTCCACTGTGGATTCCTGCAGGCGGGACTGATGGGTCTCACCTGGCCTGTCCCCCATTCCCACCTCTGGCCCCGCCCCTGCCCAGGCCCGCCCTGTACCTTGATGGCCTGGCCAAAGCAGCCTTTGCCCAACACCTCCCCGTGGATGAGGTCCGACGGCCGGAAGATTCGGTGCGGCCGGCAGACCACACGGAGGGATTCAGAGCGACCCAGGTCCTTGCGCTGGGAGGCCGGGGAGCCCAGGGAGCCAGCACCTGGGGACCTGTCGATGCTGTAGCTCCTCCTGGGGAGGCACACACGGGGCTCGGTGTCACCGGGGCCGGTGGGCACTGGGCCTCGGTCCTGCCCCCTTCCTCCTGCCTGCCACGCTCCCGTCCGTGCCGGTCCATGTACCATCAGCACCCCCACCCCAGTCCGGGAGAAGGTGGCACAGGGCCGCTCTCCTGGGCGGTCAGAAGGCTCATGCCCCATCCAGCACCCAGACTAGACTAGACCTCTGTCCTGGGCCTGCTGTCCTGCATGTGCCCTTGGTGGGACCATTTGTCCTTGGCCTACTCTGGCTGGTGGCCCTGGGGCAGATGCTTTGTCTCCCAGCATCTGAGTGCCGGGCCTTGGGGTGCAGAGGCAGACAACCTATCCAGGATGCCCTTAACCCTGCCATGTGGGTGGCTCCACAGGGTAGCGTGAGCTCTAGACACACGCACGCAAGGAGGAAATACGTGCCTTCGACACCACTAGCTCTTAAACATTGTCACCCCAGAAGATATGCCCCCCCCCCCCCGCAAAACCTTTGCCAGGAGTCCTGAGCAGACCCCCAAGGTAAGTGGAGTGAGGACCAGGCTGCCTCTGGGTTTCTTCCTTGTGTCTCCCCTCCCTTCAAGAGGGTATGGGGCCCTTGGCACCTCCCGCCTAGGCCCCCACAATGGCCCACAAGCCACCTCTGGCCTTGGGCACCCTTGTGCACAGGGGCCCGTGCCTCCCTGACCACACTCGATGCTCCCGTCATCCTGAGCTACCTGCCTGCTGTTCCACCCTGGAAGTGCTGTGGGACCCCCCCGGCTGGGGGAGCTGCACCCCTGCTTTCCTACCTCTCACAAACCTTTCTTTCTCATCCCTCCGCACCCCTTGCTGGCCTGCTTTTTTGCGGGCCTGCCTCCCCCATCAGACTGGGAGCTCCCAGAGGGCAGGAACCAGGTCTCATCCCCGAGGCCCAGCGTCTGTGAAAGTACCTAGATGTGACAAGGCACGGGACTGACTTACAGGACAGGCTTCTGCCGGGAAGAGCTGCCCACCTCCCCGCTGGGAGTGTGGATTGGAGAGCCCAGGGGGCTGGGCTCAGGCCCTGGCCCATGGCCCAGTGTATCGTGTGGGTCGTGCTCAAGAGTTAGCTGGAGCAGGCGGCTGGTTTCCTGGATCAGAAGATCAATCTGGGGAGAGCAGGTGTGCGGACAGGTGGGTCGGAGGTGGTGCAGGTGGAGCTGGGGGAGGAGTCAGGCATGAATGCACCACCTCCAATTCTGCTCACCAGACTCAGGGCCCATACCTCATCCAGGGGCACGTTGCGGATGGGCGTGCCATTGATTTCCAGGATCCGGTCTCCGACGTGGATGGAATTCTTCACATCTGGGCTCATGCAGCCTGGGTCCACTCTGTGGGCATAGAGTAGTGGTCAGCCAGACCCCTGCCTGCCTGTCCCCTGGAGCCTGGATGGGAAACCAAGCCCAAGGGGATCAGATTGGGGTGAGGAGGCAAATTAATTCTATTTTGCGTGACTGATAGATGGCAACTGCCTAGAATGTGGAGTTCTGGTTTGATGGGGAAGAATTCTATAATCGATTACTAATGTCTGCTGTGGGTGGGAAATTGGAGAAAAGCGCATCTATACTGGATGCACAGAGGCTCCCACTCAACAAGGTGCTGTCTCTGCCATGGAGACAGACAGATCCTTCCAGCTGCCTGGTATGCTTCAGGCAGATACGCATCGTCTCATGAGAGGAGTCCAAAGAGAGTCTGGATCCCCTGGATTCCCGATTCCCAAACTTGCCATGCAAGATGAGGCGAAGGCTTCCACTTCTCCAGAATCAGCAGCTGGGTGGAGATAGGATGACACCCAAAATCTAGCTCACAGATTTTGGCTAGTTTTGCCAAATATATTTTGCTGCTGCTTCTTTTTTTTTTTTTTCAACGTTTTTATTTATTTATGGGACAGACAGAGACAGAGCATGAACGGGGGAGGGGCAGAGAGAGAGGGAGACACAGAATCGGAAACAGGCTCCAGGCTCCGAGCCATCAGCCCAGAGCCTGACGCGGGGCTCGAACTCACGGACCGTGAGATCGTGACCTGGCTGAAGTCGGACGCTTAACCGACTGCGCCACCCAGGCGCCCCTGCTGCTTCTTTTTTTTAATGTTTATTTATTTTTGACAGAGAGAGCGTGAGCTGGGGAGGGACAGAGAGAGAGGGAGACACAGAATCCAAAGCAGGCTCCAAGCTGTGAGCACAGAGCCAGATGCGGGGCTCGAACCCACAAACCATGAGATCATGACCTGAGCCAAAGTTGGACGCTTAACAGACTGAACCACCAAGGTACCCCTATACTTGCTTTTTTTAACTCCTTGGTCACCGTGTTTTCATTTTGTCTTCATGAAGGCTTTTTAAAGGAATGTTTACTTTGTCTCTGTCCTGAGATAGGGAAGGGGTAGGGGGCAGAATGGAGACTGGGAACTTTAAGAAAAAGGTTCATATGGGGTGCCTGGGTGGCTCAGTCGGTTGGGCATCCGAGTTTGGCTCAGGTCGTGATCTCACGGCTCATGAGTTTGAGCTCCGCGTGGGGGCTCTGTGCTGACAGCTCAGAGCCTGGAGCCTGCTTCAGATTCTGTGTCTCCCTCTCTCTCTGCCCCTCCCCGCTCAAGCTCTGTCACTCTCAAAAATAAATAAACATTAAAAAAAAAAAAAAGGAAAAAGGTAATAAATGCAAAAGGAAGAACGGAGTTAGAATATCGCCATGGTGTAGTTGTCACAGTAATACAGATAAGAATCCTCTGTGGATGCTAAAACCATTCGGGGAAAGGCTGGTGGGGACAGGATATTTACAGAACCAAATCTCACAAATGACTTACTGATTGTGTTACAAAGGGACAAAAAATCCTGGACAGTAGACAGCAGACTGTACTTTAACGAAGTAATCAAAGGTGACATCTCCCAGTAAAGGGCATGCTTTATTGGCAATGTGGGTCTGGCGGGAAGATCCAAGAAGGACACAGAGTCACTAATGCAGTTACCAAGTCAAAATGCATAACCTAAATCGAACAAAGAGGACACAGCAGCCCAAATTGAATGGAGGGGTATTCGACTTGACAATCAGCTACGATTCTTCATAAATGTCAAGGTCATGAGGACAAGAAAAAGCGAGGAACTGTCACAGAGTCAAAGAGACTGAAGGGACGTGAGGGTTCAATGCACTGTATGGTCATGGGTTGGATCCTGGGTCTAGGGAAATTGCTATAACGGATGGCGTTGAGAAAATTGGCAGAATTTGAACGTGGACTTAAGACTGGGTGAGAGTGTCATGTCAGTGTTCAATTTCCTAAACCTCGTAATTACACCATAAGACACAATTGATAATTATGGAAGAGAATGATCTTGTTTTTAGGAGAAGGTATAAAGTATTAGGTGGGAAGGAAGGGTCACTAACGCCTACTATCTACCTTTAAGTGATTTAGTAAATAACAGCAATATGTACCTATGTGTATATATAAATATAAATAAGTCATACAAACATACACATAAACACACACATATAGGTAGCAGACACACATAACCTAAATGTGGCAAAAAAACCCGTTAAAATTGGTGAACACAGAAGGAGGTGGAGGTATTCAATGTACTTATCTGTTAAATTTGCTGTACATTTGAAAATTTCATGACAAAAAGTTGAAAAATAGTGAATATATTTCATTGAAACAGGCTTCTTGTGGCTCTTAGAAGCATATTCCTTGGGGTGCCTGAGTGGCTCAGTCGGTTAAGTGTCCGACTTCAGCTCAGGTTGTGATCTTGCAGTTTGTGAGTTCGAGCCCCGCATCGGGCTCTGTGCTGACAGCTCGGAGCCTGGAGCCTGCTTCGGATTCTGTGCGTGTCTCTCTCTCCCTGCCCCTCCCCCACTCAGGCTCTGTCTCTCTGTCTCTCTTAAAAATAGGTGAACATTAAAAAAAAAAAAAAAAAAGGGTATATTCCTTAGCCTCTTGTCATCCCTCAGTCTCCTGCGAGGGCGGTGGGGGGCCGGGGCACGGATGAATTAAGCTTTCCTTAAAATGCTTAGAAAAAAACAAAAAGAAAAGCAGTCCACTGATTCGTTTAGAACAAACAAGGAAATCCGGTGAGCAGACTTCGGCGAGGCTGGGCGGCTTCTCAGAGGGGCACGGTCCCTGCCGACGCCGTTGGGAAAGCGGCTGCTGGCGGGCAAGAATGCTCATCCAGCGAGGGATGCCGGCTCCCGTTTCTAACATCCCGTCTGGTTTTGAGGGCCCAGCTGGTCTGGGAGGACCCCCCCTCTGCCCGGTCTGTCTGCCCGCTTGCGTATACGAGGCAGCTGCCGGCCTGGCTGGCGTGCAGGGTGGGGCAGCAGAACAAGCCCAGTACCACCTTCCCTTCTGGCCAGTGCCCAGCCCTGGTGCTGGGACCTGACAGCTGGTGAGAAGCGTTCGCCGGATCCAATGGAAGCTGGCACTTGGCTCCCACGCCCACACAGGCGGACGTTACTTCTCAGGAGCCTGGGTGGCTCAGTCGGTGGAGCACCCGACGTCGGCTCAGGGCACGATCTGACGGTTCAGGAGTTCGAGCCCTCCATCGGGCTGTCTGCGGTCAGCATGGAGCCCCCTTCAGCCCCTCTGTCCCCTGCCCTCTCTGCCCTCCCCCACTCACTCTCTCAGTCTCTCTCAAAATAAATAAACTTAAAAAAGTTATAAAACTACTTCCTCAAGGAGTCCATCAAAGCCCAGAAGAGACCTTAGAAGGCTCCAAGGTGTCCAACTTCCTCACTGTTCAAAGAACCCCAAAGCCCAGACAGGAGAGCAGCATACTGTGTGGGCTCTTCAATCTGCATTCCTTCCTGCATTTCAGACTGTACATGTCTACATGTTCAGATGTAGAACATCCTTTAGAAGTTTCTTTATGGATGACCTATCCAAGTCTTGGTTTTGTCCACCTTACCGTGGTTTGTTTTTTTAAGTTTATATTTATTTATTTATTTATTTGAGAGAGAGAGCGCGTGCATGTGAGTGGGGAAGGGGCAGAGAGAGAGAATTCTAAGCAGCCTTGTTGGCACGGAGCCTGACGTGGGGCTTGAACCCACGAACCGTGAGATCATGACCCAAGCCAAAATCAAGAGTCGGACGCTCAACCGGCTGAGTCATCCAGGCGCCCCAGGCCTTAACGTGTTTTTATTTTTCCCTTTTGCTTGAAGGGTATTTTCCTCAAGGATAGCATCCTAGATTGATGGTTATTTTTTGCTCAGTGCATTGAATACATATATCATTTGGCTGATTGTTAGCTTCTGTCGTTTCTGTTGAGAAATCAGCTGCCCTTTTTTGAAGGTAATCTATTTCCTGTGGCTGCTTTTAAGGACTTTTCTTTTGCCTTGGGTGTAGCAGTTTCACTATGCGGGGTGGGTGACCCAAGGGTGGATATTTTATTTTGTTCTTTGGGATCTACTGGGCTGAAGTCTGTGATTTGGTGTCTGCCAGTTCTGGAATGTTCTCAGACATCAGACCTTCAAATGCTGCCTCCCTCCTGCCATCTTGTGCTTCTCCTGGGATGCCCAATGGATGTTGAGATCCTCACTCTGTCCTCCATGTGTCCTAACCCCTCTGTCACAGCTTTCATCCTTTTATTTCATTTCTAGGAGTTCCATTTGGTTCTTTTCCAAATTTATCTGCTCCTTATTTTTTTTAATGTTTATTTATTTTTGAGAGAGAGAGAGAGGGAGACATAGAATCTGAAGCAGGCTCCGGGCTCTGAGCTGTCAGCGCAGAGCCCGACATGGGGCTCGAACTCATAAACCACGAGATCATAACCTGAGCCGAAGTCGGACACTTAACCGACTGAACCATCTGGGCGCCCCCAAATTTCTCTGCTCTTTCCTCATTTTTTTCTAAACCTCTCTTATGATTAAAACATATCGAATAAAATTATTTTACATGGTTTCTGATCATTCCAGTATCTGGAGGTCTTGTGGGCCTGGTTCTATTTCCTGTTGTGTCTGCTGGGTCTCACAGTGCCTTGCTTCCTTACGCACTCGCTGAGTTTTGACTGAATCGCTTCCTTGGGACACTTAGCTCAGTCCACCCAACGAAAAGAGCTGCGTCTGATTCTACCAAGGAACACTGCCAGTTGGGAAGTACTTTAAACTTACAGTTGTGACTTCGTTTTTTTTTTTTTTTTTTTTTTTTTTTTGAGCCACCCCGGCATAGGAATTTGCTTTGCAAACCTGTTTATAAATTCTCAGGGGAGATTCCCCCTCCCCTTCCATTCAGGCTCAAATCAGTTTATCTTACAGTTCCGGGAGTGAGGGGCTGATGGAAGGTGTGGACTGTTTCTCAGTCATCCTCGTCCAGAGAGCCCTTAGTTCTCTAGTTCCGCTGGCTTCCTCTACAGGTCAGGGCTTTGAGAGGCCCAGCCACAAAAGGACTTAAAGACAGAAGCTTAAGTTCACTCAATTTCCATTTGGCCTTAAGGCAAGGCTGTCTTCAGTGGTTCTGCTGACACTCCTGGGCTCCCTACTTGGCCCCGAGCTGCTTACTCCCCTCTTTCTTGTTGGGTTATACATGGACTCAAGAAGAAGTTTTCAATATTTTTCATCTAGCATCTGCCGTGGTTTTTAAAGGAAGGGCCGGGCCAGGGACGAGGTACAGCAGATTGTCAGAGCTGGGTTCTGTCTGTGCCCAAATGCTCACCCGCTCTCAGGGTGCCCTAGACTCCAGCCGCCCACCAAGAGCACCCTTGGCCACAGCCAGACCGGCCGTGGCCTCGGCCAGCCACTCACCCCTGGACGCGGACGGTGTGGGAGTGCTCTGTGCTGCAGCCCGGCGGGCCGTGCGGGGGGTCGATGGAGACCGAGAGGCCACGTTTGCCATGAGCCGAGGCTGGGATGGATACTAGGGTGACTGTGTGGGGCAGGCGGGAGCCGGGGGAGTCGGGCAGGATCTGCTCGATGACGGGGGTCACCACAGTCTGGTAGTAGCAGTGGCCGCTGCAAGGGCCGCAGGTGGTAGGGACCCAAAGAGGGGGAAGAAAAGACTGTTAGGACAGTCCCCAGCACCTTCTCTCCTCCCCGCCTCCCTTTATGGCTCCCCATGGCAAGAGGGGTCGTCGCTGCCTGATAGGACTGGGGCAGGAACCGGGCTCAATCATTCTGGGCTTGTCTGCTCCTGACATGCTGTCAGCTGGCCAGGAAAAGGCCTGTAGATACATCCGGTTCAGGAGGAAGTCATTAAAAGTCCATCTGGGATTAAGCCATGCTGCCTGGGAATCCAGCTTTATCAGCACTGGATGATACAGAATTTGTCTGGTCTTTGTCCTGGCTCTAAACCCTTGGAATACGAGTGTCCCTGCGACCATACCTGAGCTTTTGTTAACAGGTGACTCAGGATGGGGGCTAGTCACCAGAAAGACCGGACCTGTGATCAGAGGGTGGACCTGTGACCCAGCCTGACCTTGAAGGAGGCGGGTGTGTGTGTGTGTGTGTGTGTGTGTGTGTGTGTGTGTGTGTCTGGAGAATCAGTTCAATCATGTGCCCAATGTTTCAATCAATAGTGCCCACACAATGAGGCCCCGATAAAAACTCTGGTGAGGCCAGGACAGGTTGGGGGTGTCACACGTCCTGATTCCATGCGGGGTAGTGCACAGAAGCTCTGTATTTGGGGCCCTCCAGACCTTGCTCTTTCCATCCTCTAGCTGGCTGGTCCTTATATAGAGGGATTTGTACCCTTTATAAAATGCCCTGGAATCCTAAGTACAGGGCTTTCCTGAGTTCTTGGAGTTGTGTAGAGAATCATGAAACCTCAGGGGTTGTGGGAACCTCTGAACTTGGAGCTGGTGTCTGAAGCAAGGGCAGTCTCGTTGGGGGACGGGCCTGACCTTGCAGGGTCAGGGTCAGTGCCAGAACTGCACCTCAGTGACACATCAGCAAGAGCGATGTCTGCCGTGTTCTCAGTGAACTCCTGGGTTGTTTACCAGGCACTCCTACCCCATGGCTCCTATTAACGACCCACCGTCCTGCATGGGATGTGGAAGACCTGTGGCGGGCGATGAGGGTTACCCCGGGCTCGGAGGGGACCAGGGCGCTCACCAGTACAGCTTGGAGTGCTCCACCAGCGTGTAGGTGTCCCCGTCACCAATGAAGGTCCCGCACGTGAGGCAGATGAAACACTCGGGGTGGTATTTCAGCTCCCCGGCCACCTGGCAGGGGGAGTGGCGGGGATGGCCCAGGTCAGCTGCCCCTTCCCCCCTCCCCACCGGCCTCCTCTCAGAACAGCCCCCAGACAAACTTTGGGGGCCCGGTTGGCCAGCTGCAGAATTCTGGTTCCGCAGACGGGCACACAGACCGATCGATGGGCTCAGAAGGCGGGGTGGGGAGGCCAAAACAGGCGAAAAGAACGAGAGGGAGGCTGGGGTAGGGAAACCCGTGAGGACACGCGCACACACAGGCACCAGGGGCGATGAGTAGGGGCGGGTGCTTACCATGACCAGCCCCTTGGTGATGTGCTCCGAGCACCCATGGCAGGACTCTCCATAGCGGGCCCAATAGTCCCTCTTGCAGAAGAGCTGCCCATCCTTCTCGTAGTACTGGTGCGAGAGAGAGGCACTGCACTCACAACACCTGGGGGGGGGGGCGGGCACAGGGTCTGAGTCTGGCCCACTGCACAGCTGGGCCTTGCCACAGTCTATAAGTTGCCTCTGTAAGAATCAGAAAAAGGTGTGCCCCCGCCCCTCACCCTCCTTGGGCAGAAAAAGCCTGCGCTGGGGCAGAGGGCTTAGCAGGTGGAGCCAGGGATGGCTTCAGCTGCCCCTGGTCCCTCAGCTGGAAGCCTCTGTGCAGTGCACAGCCTGCAAAACCACCCATGTACTTCTGCACCCAGAGCATCTGGCCGGGCTGCTAGCCCCAGGGTGACAGATGCTCCTCACGTTTGAGCCCCTGTCCCTTGTCACACAAGGAAGATGGCCCAGAGAAGGCAAATGACTTGCTCTTGGTCACCAGTCCAGTGGAGAGGGGAATGGAACCCGGGAGCCCAGGCCTCAGCGGGGTGGGGGTGGGGTGGCTGGACGAGTGCCAGCCGATGCAAATGGCAGTGACCTGCTGGAGCTGTGGAGACCTACCAGATGCTGGCACCTTCCCACCGTCTTGGCGAAATGTACTCAATCCACACAGGCCACCATGAGAAAGGTTAGTTCTGGAGGCTCTAAACTGCCCTGGGCCACATGATGGGTGCCACAGACCCTGCAGAGCTACTCCCCGTTTCACGACCATATGAGGCAGACGTTTAGCTCAGCAGAACCAGCCAGGATCAGTGAAGACAGACAGAGGGTCTCCCTGTTTCCTAGCTATCAGATGCTGTAGTCACAAGAAGGGGGGGCCCAACCAGAGCCCCAGTGCCCACACCTTCCCTCACAAGGGCCATGGCACTGTTGCAGAGACTGCCCGGATGTGCAGTCCTCAAGGTCAGGATACCCCTGCAGCGTTGGGAGGGGCCATAGGGGAGGCCTGGTTGGGGTAGATGGAGAGAAATGATGCACCGGCTTCTATGTGTGATCCCACAGGCCAGGAGCTAGACCTACATGCCTGGCTGCCCTCCACCCAGGAGTGAGCTGGAGGGGGAACAGAGGCCAGGCCGGCAGGATGAGGAAGCACAGGGTGCCTGGTGAGCCAGCGGGGGCAGGAGCCACACCTCGTTCTGAAGAGCCTGACTCAGGGTCCTGGGTGCACAGGTACGCCCAGGCCAGCATACACAAGGAGCAGAGAATCTGTCCGGCTCTGCTGCTGTTTGAGCACTCTGGGTCATGTGCCAAGGTCATGCAGGGACAGGGGAGGAGACTCTGAGCTCACGCCCAGCAGAGAAACAATCCAGGAGAGCAGAGGAAAGACTGGGGCCTGAGTGAGACTGCCCAGTCCCCCAGACAGCCAGGGAACCCTCAGCCTCTGCAGCAGGCATGCGGGAGATCTCACTGAGGG
Organism: Herpailurus yagouaroundi; assembly: GCF_014898765.1. NCBI lineage: Eukaryota > Metazoa > Chordata > Mammalia > Carnivora > Felidae > Herpailurus > Herpailurus yagouaroundi. The sequence continues at coordinate 10,327,825 of NW_024412447.1, read as the reverse complement.
CACACGGATGCTCTTTAGGGAACTGGGAATGAAGAGGAGGGAGAGGCCCACAGGCCAGAGTGCTGGTGGGACACTGTCCCTTTAAGAGGATCCAGACAGTTCCCCATTGTCTGGGAGCCTGAGGGGAGGGGCGGGGGACCACAGCCACTGGCTGAGGGTTGGGGAGAAGGCACGGCCCAGGTTCAGAAGCACAGGGGTGGGGGTGCATCCAGGAAGATGGGGGAGTTCGACGAGCTCCCCCTACAAGAGGAGGGTGTGGGGGAGGGAGGGCCTCCGGAGACTGCTCTGGGATGTGAGACCAGGCAGCGGAAGCAATGCTGGCCCGGAGCCATGACGTCATTCTCAGCCCTTCCTGCCCAGCACTCCCAGGCCCCCAGCCCCAGGCGTCCTTAGGGCACGCATCTCACTGCGAGGTGGGCAAGGTGGGCGAAGGGGCAAGTAAGGCACTGGGCCCGGAGGGCGGCAGCCCAGGCTGAGGGGATCCCTGGTGCACGCCCCCAGGGGGCTGCAACCTAGCGGGAAGGCACAGAGGAGCGGGCTCTGCAGAGAGGCTGCCTGGTGTGCAAGCACCGTGACCTTGGGGAGGCTCCCCCACCTCCCACGCGTCCTGGGGCAATCAGTGAGTGATTCACTTTGTCCTTCCACCGACCAGACCGACCAGACCGTCCTCGCGTCACAGCAGTGTCACCATAGAAGTCTCCCCCTCACTCCTGGCTGCCAGCCTGCAGGAAGCAGGGCCTCGCCTGCCTCTGGGTGGGTGGGTGGGTGCGCTGGTGGGGGCTCGGGAGCAGCTGTCTTCCTATGGGGGAGAGAATGCTCTTCTCCTGCCTACAAACTCCTACCCCTTCACTCCCGCACATTCATCGCCGTAGCAGGCCTGGAAGACCCGGGTGGCGCTGACTCAGGGCTGGGTGGGTGTAGTCGGCTCCCTGGCCACCACTTCCTTGAAGTCTGCTCAGTCACCTGGAGGGGGTGCCTCCAAGCAGTCTGCACCTCCACCAGGCCTGTCTGCATCGCCAGCCTCCGTTGGCCCTACCAGTCTCTGCCATCAACCTAAGGGCTCTCTGAGGTCCCATGTCAGGCATCCACAAATGCTGGACCCCAGAGAGAAGGTGAGCGGTTCCTGCTGAACGCTCCACCTGGAGCAGGTCTCATCCGCCAGCACCCTCAGAACTGCTCGAGGGCACCCGGGCGGGGTCTCCATCTCAGAGAGGGGATCTAGCCCAGACTCACCCAGCAGCTTGGTACTGGCACTCAGGGCTTCGGCGTACCTTTGCACGAGGAAGGCACGTAGGAACCCCTGGCCCCTGTCCATCCCTTCACCCCTCAGGCCTCTGTCTGGGCCACAAGCCAGAGGAGGAACGTGGGGTGCGCAGGCCTGGCTCTTAGGGATGCCCCGCACGTGCTGCTGCCCCCAGCAAGGATGTCAAAAGAGGAGCACCAGTACTGAGGATGTGCAGAGATGGCCGAAGGGCCAGAGAGAGGAGCTCCTGGAAGACGGTCTTTGCCCCAGTCCAGGGCACACTTCCCTGAGAGCAGGCACCTACAGAGCCAGGCTCGGGTGGGGAGGAGGACCCTGGGGAGGACACGGAGAGCTGCGCTGGGAGGCAAGGTCTGCAGTGACAGGTCCAGCCCTCCCAGGGACACTCTCGACCCAGGGCCACATCCCGCAGAAAGAGCGGCTGGAGGACCAGCTTCGCGGGGAGACTGGATCAAAGGACCAGAAGTCTCAGCAGCGGCCTGCTTCCCCCAGCAGGCGGCCAGACAGTGACCTAGAGGTTTCGGTTCTCGGTTCTCCTGCCCCACAGCTGGGTCCCAGGTAGGTCTGCCCCACCGTGGCCTCCGGGCCCCGGGGCGGCAGGGGGGTGGGGGGCCCTGCCTATGGTTTGGGACAGGTGGAGAGGGGCTCTGCACTCACTTGGCTCCTTTGAGGAAGCGGCTTCTTCTCAGGGCCAGCATCCTTTGCAGCAGGGGGCAGCGGGCTGCGCCCGCGGTGGGGTGGGCCCAGCCAGCTGCTTCCCCATCCTACCCCAGGCCCTCAGGATTGGAGGCTGCAGAGGGTGGGGCTAGCTCGGCCACACAGCAGCGGGGACGATGCAGCAACACTGGTGAGCAGGACTTGGTCTGGGCCCACAACAGGAAGCAGCTGAGGGGCCTTCTGCCTGGGTTCCGCTGGCGGCTCGGGTGGCCCTCAGCCCTGCACACCTTAGGAAGCACCCTCCGTGCCCCTCGGCCTCTGCTTGGACAGAGGTCCCGGAGGCTTGGGACTCTCTGGGGACAGGGACAAGCTCAAAGGCAGCTGCTCCTGCCGGTGCTGCTCCCAAGGGAACGGAGGTTGACTTCCACAGACAGTCTGTTCCCCTTGCCTGAAAGGTCCCCCGAAGCGGGGGAGACTGCCTCCCGGCCTGGGCTCTGAGCCCTGTGCCAGCTGTGGGCTCACCCCTGTTCGCCCAGGGCAGCCCTCCCCCCCCCCCCTGCCCCAGGCCTCCAGGGAGATGTCTCCAGAGCTACGGTGGCCCCCGGGGCTCGAGTGCCGCGGGCTTCTGGGAAGGGACCTCACCAAGGCAGCAGCTGGACCAAAGCAGAGCTTGGACGACTCAGCCCGGCCATAACCCTCCGGGAGGTGGGAGAGCTAGAGCTGAGGAAGGAGCAGGTCCTGTGGTGACAGGGACCCCAGCACTGATGCCAGAGGCATGCCGTATGCACTCACAACCCTCTCACCACAAGGCCTGGGGAGCCAGCGACTGCTGCCGGTGCACGACATGGACTGAGAGGCTCCTGGGGACAAGGCAAGTAGAGACCAGAAGCTGGCTGCTGGGTAGCCGTGGGGCTCGGGCAAGCAGCGTGTCCTGAGTGATTCCTCACTGTCACGGGGGTAAGGACGCTGCTGGCCTTGCTCAGATTTGGGGGCGGGGGGGCTGGGCGGAGCACACACTGCTGGGCCAGGAGCACTTGTGGAAGCCAGCGTGTGGACGCTGTGGCTCTTACTACCTGTGGACCCTCTCTCACTGCGGGAGCCTTCTCTGTGCCCCCATCACAGCCGGCTCAGCGGCACATGCCTTTTCCCTAGGGCCCTGACCTGGGGCCTTACCCCTCTCTTGGTTATGAAGGGCAGGAACCCGTCCAAAGCTAGGTTGATACATTCTGCCCCCCTCCTTCCCTGCTGTGGCTTCCGAGGCCGCATTCCCGGCCCTCCGGCATGACTCCCCAAATCCCACCTCCCTCCCCACCCCCAGCACAGGGGGCCCCAAAGTTCTTCCTGATTTCTCTCAGCCCCATCCTGAATCCCACCCGTGACCGAGTGGTCTCAGACCACCTCCCCAGCGCCAGGCAGGGCACTGCCACCCTGGATGGTCTGCTGCGTTTCAAATCAACATGGCTGGGCACGGCTCATCACCCACCGGGCCCCAGCTTCACGAGAGCCAAGGGCCCACCGTCCTCCCCAGCACCCGGGGCAAAAGCCCAGACTTTCAACTCCGATCTTAAGTACACATAGCCTTCTGTTGACTGGAAGCCTTACCCGTAATATAAGCGGTACAATTAACACAGATTTCGTATTTATGTGTACTACCTACCGTGGTCTTACAGAAAAGCAAGCTAGAGAAACGGTGGTGAAGAAAATCATTAAGAGAAGATACATTTACAGTACGGCACCATGCGAAATCTGCCTATTAAGTGGACCCCGCGCAGTTCAAACCCGTGTTGTTCAGAGTCAGTGTAATGTTAAGAATGCCCAATAAATGCTGGCAGCTGGGACAGCCACTTGCCAATACTGTTCCTTCTACAGCTGAAATTCTCTCCGTTTGTAGTCCCCGTCCTAGGTCAGCCCGTACGAGCTCGGATCCCTGAACTACTGTGACAGTCCCTTCTCTGCCAAGTCACCGCCATCTGCCCACTGGGATGGCACTTCTGCCCACGTCCCTCCCCTGCTTTCTGCAAACCCTGTCTGCTGGCTCCCTCTTGCCCTTGGAAGGTCCTTATCTTGGCCTTAGGGCCCTTTTGCAAATTGATCCCAACCTGGCCTCCTCCCCCTGCTCTTTTCCAACCAAATGAGCTATTGTTCCTGTCTGTGTCTGTCTCCGTGCTGGTGGCCGCCTTCCCTGAAGGCCTAGGGAAGGCCTCGTAGTGGACTCCTGACTGGGACCCCCCGGGTCTGGCGCCTGCCTCTCTTCTGGCCTCACTAGCCAGGGTGGACGCTGTGTGTCCCTTTCACTCACTGGCTGTGTGTGACTCTGGTCAAGAGAATTAACCTCCGTGTCCCCATTAACGGAGACAACACAATAGGTTAACTAGACAAAGTCCTTAGGAGGGTGCCTGGCCCTTACTAAATTAGAGAAAACGTTGGGTGCTGTTCTTAAAGAAAAATAACACAAACCTTGTCAGAGGTTTCCACTGCCTAAAAGAAACCCCTTCAGCCAGGTGGTCACAACCAGAGACAGCACCAGAAGGAAGAGCCGGGTTTCCCAGATTGCTGACCCAGCCTCTCGTCTCTGGCAGGCCTTGCTTAGGGCCCCCTCCCCGCCTACCTGAAGCAGTCTGCGTGCCAGTCAGCATTCAGGGCCTGGAGGTACTGGCCATCATAGATCCTCTGGCCGCAGCTCGCACACACGGGCAACTCACTTCCTGCAAAGTGGACAGGGAGTCAGGAACCATTCTTCGGAGGCCCAGCCTGCCCTGCCCATCCCACGTGGACTTGCCCATCCCTGTGCACACACAGGCAGCGCCCAGGCGCTGTGCCGAGCAGAAGGATAAAGGATGCGGGTCTGAGAGTCTTGCTGAGACTTTGGCTAAGTTGCTAGGCCTCTCTGGGCCTCGGTTTCCCTATCTGTAAACTCAAGAGGGGAATCAGATGTCCACCCTCCAGCAACAGCATTCTTCAACTTCAGCTACTGTCTGGCAAGGTCGATAGGGAGAAAGAAAGCAGCAGGATTTAGGGATAAGGCAGCAGGTAACTCTCTTGTCACAGCCCCTCTCCTCCCCTGCCTGCCCAGGAAGAGGAACCTTCAAAGAGTAAGGACTGGGCTGGTGCATCTGGGGCTGAAGCCCCTACAGAAGGAGAAAGGCAAGGAAGCCCAGAGGTGCTTCATGCTTCGTCTGAGCCTTGGCGATGCCTGGGCTTATGAGGGGCTGCTGGGGTTGCAGAGCTGGGCACTCCCCGACACCTGCTCTGAGGACGACTGGCACCTCTTTAAGCCGGCCACCAGGCATGCTTAGTCATCCTAGGGGCCTGGCATCCTTGGAGCTGGGTGGGCCCTGGCGAATCCCCCAAACCTGCCCCTCCCCATTGTACAGATGGGGAGACTGAGTCCTGGAGAGGGTAAGGCTTGCCTGGACATACAGTTAGGCTCCCAGGCCACAGCCTGTCCTTCCATGAGGACACAGGAACCTAAGACAGGGGTGACAGTGAGGTGGGCCCTTGCCCCAAGTAGGCCTTCAAGGGCCTGGGGCAGGGCTGGAGCGGGTTGGCATAAACGGACCTGCATTGGACCAGGTGAACCTGTGTGATGGCTGTTGGGGGAACCCCGGGAAGGGGACCCCAGGGAGGGAGTCTCGGGGGTCTTTATACCCTAACTGTCCTGCAACCCAATCCTTGGGCCTCCTGGTAAGGGGGAAGGGACTGAAAAGGAGGCTAGGATGAAAGTCATCCTCCCAGTCAAGACTGATGCAGACATTGAGTTTGGTGCAGAGAGAGGAGGTGGGGGCCCCCAGGATACTGTCGACGGTTCCTTGGAGGAGGTATATTTCTGCTCTGCCCATCCGGGCCCACAACCACCAGTACCGGGGGCCAATTACCCAGCCCCCAGTTGTCAAGACGGGGAAACTGAGGCCTGACACGTAGCGCCTGGCTCAAGGTCACGGAGCCGGGCGGGCAACTCGGACCCAGGGCTACGGCTTCCCCAGCACCTCTTTCTTCCCGGGGGGCTTAGAGACAGGATAAGGGGTGGCCCCAGTGCGAGCCCCGGGTGGGCAAGGCACGCGGATGGAGGCCGGGGCCGGGCGGGCAGCGCCTGGGACTCCTCCGGGGTGGTCTTCGGTCGGGGGATGGGGCAGGCGGGGATGAAAGGGAGGAGGGGCCCACCCCGCCGGGCCGAGGAGGGGGAAACAGGGTGGGAGCCTGTCAGGGAGGGGCCTGCGGGCTCGGGAAGGGCGAGCTCATCCCCGAGGAGGCAGGGGCGCGGCCTCGCAGCAGACCCGGCCTCCGCGGCCACCCGGCCCGGCCCCCTCCCGTGCCCCCGCTCGCCCGGCCGCCCCGACGCG